>NC_138656.1:103047098-103362452 GCF_964273445.1 Streptopelia decaocto | reverse complement strand
TGTGTATATATATATATATACATTTATTTTTTTTTCTTTTTTTTTGTGCTTTCAGTACTCCCAGAGGATCATTTATGTAGCAGGGAACAGGATTCTTGTCTTTTAGTTATTTAAAAAATTTCAATAAAAGAAATTGAGAAACTAGACTATTGGGAGCTTAAGTTACTGGTGAGCTGACATTTCTGCAGTTTCCAACTTCAGCACTTAAATACTGCCCATCTCTCACAGTAGACATCTTAGGTGATTTGTGGAACAGAGTTTCAAGATCAAGTTCCCTATTTGTATGTGATTTAAATAATAAGGTTGTGAGGCTAAACTAATTCTTCTGACTTACTGAAATGCTGTGACAATAAGGCTATTTAACCACCTTGCCAAATAAAAATTAACAGTAGATAGGCAATTCAGCTCTTACACCCTCTCCAGTTCCATTTACTTATCCATTTCTAAAGCTACATCCCATTTATTCCTTTCTTTCTGCTGTGTGTAGAGTCCTAGGGACAAAATGTATTATCAGTGTCTGGGGATGAAGCTCACACAGCTGTACTGGGTAAAAATGCAAGTTTCATTGAGGCAATAGACTTGTCTTGCCACTTTGTGGGATCTCCACTTGTTGACACACTTGCATGAAAACACTGCTTGTTTGCTACAGGATTTGAATTGGGGCTGCTTTCTCTCTGCATATTTTAAATCTCTGCATGTTTCCTAGGACGTTTTTGGGTCCTTTGGTCTAAGAAAGTATAACAACTCATGCTCAGTCCCCATGAGCCTCCTCCTTTACACTGTTCATGTTCTTCCTCTAGTCTTTGACCTGTGGAGAATTTTACTGCACCTACCTCTGACTCTAAGGGAAATGTTCTTAAACTTACAGACATCCGCTGTTGTAATGCAGCAAATCAGTAGGGCCATTGGAATGACATTGTCCATGCACACAGGCAGATGTACACTAGAGACAAGTATCTTCCCTACAGTTACATGAGAGATGATTCTGCCTTGATAACCTTAAGAAAAATCCCTGGGAAGTCTTTTCGGTCAGGGCCCCTCACTCTAGCACAGGATAAGAAGCTTGTGTATAACAGTGTGGGATCTCACCAATACCTACCTGTTTCAGGAAAATTACCTTGTCCTTCCAGGACCTTCTGATAAAGTGTCTTCAGCATGTAGTACATTATTAGCAGAAAAGAAACACTGCCTTCCCCATTATAAACCTCTGCTCACAACTCCCAGAAGGAGCAGGCAGGTCACTGAGTCACTATTAGCCAATAGCTGACAGCCAATTGATTTTGTACTTGTGTATCAGTGCTTGCAAACCTTAATTTAAAAGCTAAATTACTTTGTACTTTTAATATCATAGGCAGTTTTGCATCCTATCTCTAGAAAGCCTGAACTCATCACAGTCCATCATTTTTACTACTGTTGGCCCCAAAACTGGTCTTTTGCAAATTTGTACTCTATAACACTCATCTCTCAAACCAAACGCAAGAAATAGCCCTCCAGCACCAGTTGTCTCATGGAGACATCAAGGGAGAGTTTTCAAAACTGAAGCCACTTTAGGGTAGTTTTAATGAGGCTGTGTTTGCTAAAGCATGACTGACAGAAATAATAAGTTAGCATTTATGAGGGAACCCTCAGAAATTGAGCTACAGCAGGCAAAAAGCCAGCAGAAATTGTTGTGCTGTTGAAATATCTCCTAAAATAGCTCTCCTAGCTCAGCCTAATGCAATTAAAGTTACTGATGTACATAATATGAAAACTGGGAGCTCTTCCTGTTAATAACCACTGTGTAACTGAGGTAATCCATTTCAATAATTTAATATACACTTTCATATCCCCCGATAATAGACATATAATTAAAGTGATAGGCTTTGCATTCCAAAAAGAAAGTTTGCAATGGGCACTTCTATAAAAACAAGACATTTTGCTTAATCATCGCTCAGCGTCATTTTGATTTACACCTTTTTGTTTAATAAAGTATCAGTAGTGAAATTGAGAACAAATTAATACTTGTACTGATCAGCTTTATTAGTATGTTTCCCAGTGAAGACAAATTTTCAAGAAAAAATAAGTGATTGAAGGAGGTGTGGCTGGTGTGGCTAAAAATACTCATTGCAGTTGGAAAAGGTCCATATTCAATTTAATGTAAATATACTAAAACGATTGACATCCTTTTTTTTTTTTTTTTTATCAGAGTGTTGATGTGGAATTATGCAAGATGATTGTTATTTTGTATTTGTCAAAAACTTTGACCAGAATTTAAAATTATATAGAAGCCAAAAAGGTAGATTTTGAATAGAGATACGAAAAATATCTAAAGGAACAGTGAAGTGGAAGAAATAATGTTTAAAGCTTCAGGAGGTTAGATGGCTGATTAATAAATTATAAAATTGAGGGACAGCATTGTTAGGTTTTGGGAAAAGAGGAAAAATATAGTGTTTGTGTATTCAAAATGTTTCATATTTTATATATATGCAACTATATAGCATACAAAGCTATCAGACTTGTGAAATTGCATGGGTCAGCACATGAGCATGTTGAGAGAGGAATGTTACAATAGTAAGATAAATGTGTATCATTATAAAAGGGAAAAATGGACAGTCAAGAAAGCTATATATTAATGAAACTAAATGAGTCAAATAATTAATTAGTAGAGAGGAAATACATATGCCAAGATTCAGAAGCCATGGCAGTGTTGGACTCTATATGCTTTAGTTGGTGATAACGTGATATTACAAAGTGTGGCAAGATCTTACGTTGATCATGAAGTAACAATACTTCTTTGTAAAAATGAGTGTACCTGAAAGCTAAGCTCATTCCTATACCATCTTTGCAATAAATATAAGCTTTTAGGATATATATATTTTTTTTAATATTCTTCCCCACAGTTATATTGAAAATAAAAATACAGTTCTTCCGTTGTGATTGTTCACTAGCAATGAGCCTTATCAACAGTTTCTGAATATCTTTGTGGAAAGGTCAGTGGGGAAAAACTTGGGCATTAAGGGAAGTATTGCTATGTTTAAAAGTGAACTGATAGGAGTTTTACTGTATTTAAGTATCCAGAAGCAGGTCAATGCTTATGTCTGTTTGTGGCCTTCAGTGTTCAGTTCAAAAAAAGTAAGGCCACTCTACCCTTAAAGGAATCAACAGCTCCTCCTAATTCAGTATCGTTGACAAATTTACTCAGTTTGTAACAAAACTCCTGTGTCCACGTAATTGATAAAAGTATTGAAAAGAACTGGTCCTAAAATTGAGCCCTGAGAACACCACTAGTGACTGGCTGCCAGCCTGATGTTATCCCCTTTATGACTGACAACACTTTAGCCCAACCTTTCAGCCATCATATTGTGTACATATTTAGCTGCATGCTGAACATTTTGTCCAGCAGGATACTGTGAGACATAGTATCAAAAATTTTGCTAAAATAAAAAAAAAAAATAAAAAAATCAACTTCCATCTACTGCTTGATGTATTTTATTCAGTCTCCTGGTTCATTATTGTTTTTTTAGTGTTTTAACCTCAACAAAATCAAGATTCTGTTAGGGTTCTGGGGACAACCTGTTACTTTTGCTAATTAGTGCATAAGAGGGTATAAAATGTATGAGATCAGAGCTAGATCTGTATTCAGTCAGCTCATTAACTGATATCATTATCAAACTGATACAGGAATCATTAAAAATGTATTGGATGTAAATAGCTTTTAATCTATATTCAGTTTGCTGAATTAACACTAGTGGTGCTAACATATTCTCTAAGCCATCCGTTCCCCTAATGAATGTTAGTAACTATATGCGCAATTGTTGCTTTCATGAACACAAATTTGGTATTATTAAGGACATGTAAATCATTGAAAGGGAAAAGCATATAAATGAAAAGTTAAGTCAAAAACCTACCTTGGCTCCAGGAGAGACCAACATTGCTTTATGGTCCAGTCTCAAGCACAAAAGTCTAAAGCACTATTAAATTCTAGCAGATCCCTAAAAATCTGCCAACCCCTGTGACTGTGACTGAGATGGGATATGTACAAGGTTATGGATTGGACTGAAAAAGGGAAGAGAAAATGGAACTTCCTAAATCAGTAATTCCTTGCCCAGGTCCCTAGCGGTAGGAGGAAGATCAAGCCTGTTCTTTAACCATCTCCTGCCCTGGCTCCATCTCTCCCCCTTCCCACAGCTGCACTTAGCTGAGACTCATACTCAACAAGAAGGCAAATTTCTGTTTAATCTGAACTAATAAGAAGGACCAGCCTTGTTCCAGGTCCCCTTCCCTACATTTACACCAGTCCAACGAGGTGTCTTGTCCTCTTTATTCCCACTGTGAGCAAAGAAAAAGAAAAAACAAAACAAAACAAAACAACTGAAAAAAATCTGAAAAAACCCACATCCAAACCCAGAAAACCTCTTTTTTTTTTTTTTTTTTTTTTTTGAAAAAAAAAGAGTCACCAGGAAAAGCCCTAAGCAAACAGAGTTTGGTCTACTTATTAAAATACAGGCTGTATGATACATTCTTTTGTGGGTAAAAAAAGATCAGTGTGTTATTTTGTGCGACTGGCCTTCTCCCACTTCCACAGGCAGGGAGCAGTTTAAACTTGCCTGCATGTAGATATCTTTGTAACTACTGAACAGTGTTATTACTGTGAAGCAAAAATTATTTTGTTTCACTTGAATGAAAATAATTCATTTCTGCAAGTTTTTTTGTTATAGATAAAGGCCACGTGCTGTTTGGTTGTCGGTTGTTGTTCCTCCCAGTGGAACTTAATGTGTAGCATGAAACAAGTGCAGTCTTAGGGGTATATAAACTAACAGCATACATGGGAATTTATTAATTTTGTAGGGGAAAGTACAAAGAGCTGTATTTCACATGTCCAAGTAAGGTATTGATAAAATGACTGCTGACAAAGTCTGCAGTTTCAATGGATGGAGATAAAGATGAAAAAAAAGTTTCTGAAAATTGCATTTTAGGCATTTTGGCACAGTTTAAAGCCTTACTTTCCATCCTTCTGCTCTTCAGATGTGAATTTTCCCTATGGTGATACGAGATATATCAATAAGTTTAATATTTATTAATATTAAAACAAAAATTGCTGCTGCAACTATAGGATTTGACTGCACATTAAGATCAGGGTTTTAACTGCCAGTTGTTCTGAGCACAGGGACTATGTTCTGGGTCGTACCCATGGTCTGTTGAAGCATCCAGTGATAAACAGCAGAGGAATCCTGCAGCTAGGAAATGTGGAATAATCCTTCTCACTTAGTTTTTCCCTCTTTACCTTGACTAGCTAAAGAGTGTCATGTTCTGAGACAGGAAAATTTATCCTTTAAAAAACTTATGTATGAAACTTTTATTTTCATTTCTCAATTCTCTTAGATACTTCAAGGCTATCTTTTTTTTTTTTTTTCCTCACAAAAGCTTGTGAGAAAACAGGGGCAAGGCAACCAAAAACAGAACAGGGCAATGCTATTCAACAAAAGAATCAAACAGAATGTCTTTCCAATCAGGCTGATCTACTTGACTTCTTTAAGAAATAAAGGTCTGAATCTAATTCACAGCATCTGCTTCTTCATTTCACTAAAATAATGACAAATGTGTCACAAAAAGCAATCATCTTCAGAAGAATCACCACAAAGTCTCAGACTTCAGGTTTCAAGTCCGGTCCTGCAATATTCTCTATTAGCTTTAATACATTGCCTTGTTTGATTCAGCAAGGGTCTCTCACTAACTAGTTAGTTAGTTTGAGGGTTATCGAGAATTTCCTTTTCCCATTTCATCTTTTTAACCTGAGCAGTACTGTTGGCCTCCTGCTTGCTACCACCTCCCTTTCAAGTTGAATTCAGTCTGGAAAATGCTGCCTATCATGCTTGTTGAGTGGTCCCCAGGGAAACCGCAACCTTCCCTTCTTTCAGGATGGATTCCTACATCCCAAGGTGTGTTATAGAACAATGTAAGAACACCTTTATTCTGTGGCCCAGACACAGCTTTTGTAGGAACATAATAAGACTGCACACCAAATAGACTCGATAGAGTCTGCCACTATTACTCATATAGATTTTGAAGTATTATCTCACATTAGCTAGCGTGTAACAAAGGCAGGTTAAATTATACCCAGAGTTTTAGTGTTTGTCAGTGTGGCAGATGCACAAGCCCCCTCTCTTCCCCTCCCTTCCTTCGATATGGAAGGTGCAGACACATCTCCCCACCCCTCTCCTGCGATGGGGTTAACAGCTTCCTTTGTTTGACCCCAGGGCCCGTTGGCCAGGGTCGTTAAGAGAGAGAAGGGGTGAGGGCGCAGAGGTGCCAAGGAGCCACTGGGCACCCACAGCCAGAGTGGGGGTGCAGAGAAGCTTCTGGAATGCCTACAGTCAGACCTGACAAAACTATATAATTGGGACCCCCGACGAGGCCAGCCACAGGTTGAGCGGACCTCTTGGAGCAGAGGCAAAAGTCTGTGGCCGAGAGCCCTCCCTCTTAGGCAGGATGGCTGCCTAAGGTAATCTCCTGGGACCGGGATTCCCCCACTGAGCCACGTGGGTGAGTGATAAAATTTTCTTTAATAATTACTCTCAGAATCGTGGGTGCTTATTCCATGCTTAGATATAAGCACGTGTAAAACTTTAATAAATTCCTTGGCAGATTCAGGCAAGTGTATACTTTTCACGGAGTCAGGGACAGCTCTGGCATTGTTTTTGGTGAGCCACGTGTATGCACACTGTGGATCTCCACTGTTATTATTTGCTGCACCTTTAATAATTACCTTGACTGATACTTGAACCTGTATTTATGTCACTATTGGAAGGCTAAAACCCTGTCTTGCACCGGTTAATCTGCTGCACCTTCTTTACCAAATAAAAGTTTGTTTTGGACCCTGTTGTCCATCTAAACTACCTTCAGGGTGCCTCTGTGACAGTCAGTTACTCAAGTCGTTATGTGCAGTCCTACCTTACAAAGGGGAAATCGTGCTCAACCAAACTGATAACCTTCTGTAATGAAGAGACTAGCTTGCTGTATGATGGGAGAGCAGTGAATGCTCTTTACTGTGACTTTAGTAATAGTTCTGACATAACATTCTCATAGACAAGCGGACAAAGTATGGGTTAGGTAGGTGGACAGTGAGGTGGACTGAACGTGGGCTGAGAAGCCAGTCCCAGAGGGCTGTGATTACCGGCAGAAAGTCTAGCTGGAGGCAAGTCAGTAGTGGTGACCTGAGGTCGATACTGGGGCCATTCCTGCTTAACTTCTTTATTAATGACCTTGATGCTGGGGCATATTTCACCCTCAGAAAGTTCAGAGATGGGACCACCCAGAGGGACCTTGACAAGCTGAGGAATTGTGCCGACAGGAATGTAATGAAGTCCAGTAGGTGGAAGTTCAAAACTCTGTGCCTGAGGAAGGATAATCCACACACCTATAAACACTTCAGGATGATCAACTGGAAAATTTCTCTGCAGGGAAGTACCTTGGGGTCCTGCTGGATGACAGGCTGATCATGAGCCAGAAACATGCACTTACAGCAGATGAAGCTAACAACATCCTGGGCTGCATTAGACAGAGCGTTGCCAGAACGTCAAAGGAGGTGATCCTTCCCTTCTACTCAGCACTGCTGAGGAGGATCTGGAGTGCTGTGTCCAGTGCTGGGCTCCTTAGTACAAGAGGTAGGTGGACATACTGAAGTAAGTCCAGTGGAGAGCCATTAAGATGATGAAGGGACCGGAACTTTGTTCATGTGAAGGTAGGCTGAGGGAGCTGGGTCTGTTCATCCTGGGGAAGAGAAGGCTCTGGAGGCATCTTACTGATGTGTATACAAACCTAATTTGACATAAAGAAGACAACGGACCTTTCTTGGTAGAGTTTATTGTCAGGACAAGAGGCAATGAGCACAAATTAGAACACACCATATTCTGTCTAAATGCAAGAAATTTTTTTTTTGTTGTTTTTTTTGGGTTTTTTTACTGTGAGGGTGATTGAACATTGGAACAGGATGCTTAGGACCAATCTTGGATATCTCCATAGATGGAGATATTAGCAAACTCTCAGGGCAACCTGCTCCAGCTAACCCTTCTGGAGTGGGGGGGCTGAACTAGACAATCTTAAGAGGTCCTTGCAAACCTCAATCATTCTGTGGTTCTATGAATATATAACAAGCACCTATTTATTCTGTAATTTGTACTAATGTCTCTTGGGTTTTATTAATTTCCTTTTTAAGTGAAACAGAGATTTCAAGACTTTAGTGAAAACTGGTCATAAGAAAAATAAATGTAGGAAAGGAGAGTGTAACTTAATCTCTCCTGTCAATAAACAAGAAATGACATCCTGAAACAAACATCCTTGGACTAGTAACAGGGCAGGTGGATGGCCATAGGTAGATCATGTCCAGATGCTTTTTTTCCCTAGAAAGTTTCCTTTCCAGATGGTGCTTTCTTTGCAGACAGGGTGAAGCATACAGAGAGAGATGGATGACAGAAAAATGAATTTCAAATGACTTTTGTTTCAGACTTGTAACAGTACTCTAATTCAATATGAAAAAGAGTTATTATGGTGTCCCAGCAGATAGATTGTTCCAGTCACATCTGATCACCAGGGAATCAATTGCATAATCAAAGACCGTATTCATTTTCTCTGGCATTTAACCACAGCCATCCACTGGACTCACCCCATGAAACCCATCAGGAAATACACAGCCACAACTCATATTACTAATCTACAAGGATGTATTTCTCTAGTGATTCCAACTATTGTAGGAGCAAGTTTCTTAAATGCATTTTCCTTAAAAATGCAAGGAACAAAATCTGTAATTTTACACACTGCAATATCTTATTTTGATTTTTAAAGGGCTCTGATTCATGAGGGGTCAGAACTTAATTGGAATTAGGTAAAGTTAATCCTGTCCTCAGCTGTCTGCTCTATATGCCTCTTGGAGGTCTATGCTCACATATCAAAAAGACAGCTCCTGAATCAGCAGTTCTGAATCACCATTGTTTTCAGACTGGAATATTAAATAAAAAAGGCATTGCAGTTTATTATTTATTTTGTGGAAGTTACAATTTGGTGGCTGCTATGCAGGCATCTAAGCTGGAGGGGAAATGTGGTGGGCAGCTGGAAAAAGATCTGCTAAATTCTTCCCAAGGTACACCATCTCTGCCTGTAAATCAGAGGCTGAAGTCAAGGTTGAATGAAAGCTAGCAGGAGGAAAAAATGAAGAGCGTATTTGGAAAAGAAAAAAAAAAAAAGAGCCAAGCTGTACTGTGAATAAATAGGTGTCTTTGTAGTTCGTCTGCAGTGCAAGAGACATGTTTTGGAGAAGGCAGTTCCCTATTAGAAGTAGGTGCTATGTCAAATCACATCCAGTTCTGAGCAGAAAGGATGAGCAAAGAGAGAAAAACAAATGAACCATAAAGCTTTATCATATTACTGTTAATTGGAGGAGAGGAGCTTGGAAGAATCAGCTGATTCTTTTTCTACCTAGGTAGTGAATAATGGATTCTGTTTTCTGACACTGTCTCGAGAAGTATTTTGGTTTGATGTACGCTTGCATGATTTAAACCCTGGACTCTGTCAGGCTATGATAAAAGCTGCCATCACCTCACCAGGAATTTCCTGTAATGTATAAACACTTGACTTCATGCTAACCTTCCCTCCTACCTCTCCCACATCCTTGCATGCATATCAATGACTGCTGAAAAGGGCACTGCTGTGTACCAAGTCCTAGTCAACAGCCCAAATTGATCAAGGCCTAAGGATTACTGCAGCACTGACTGCTAATCAATAGATATTGAGTGCAATCCCCTGCTCTAAATTCAACAGGGTTAATAAGTGTCTACAGAAAACAATGGTCTGAAACACAATCTCCCATTCAGTGAGGAAAGGGAGGTAGAAATGTTTGCTTCAGCAGCTGCAGATAAAACCTGTGGGAGGCAAAGCTTTAGCTTTTACCCAAATTTGGCCTGAAGCATTCTTGATTTGCTAAGTGTGCTGTGCATTAGAGACAGCTTTGCTGCTGACAAGAGAAATACCACATATGATGACATGTTTCTGAGCTCCCAAAAGTCTTTGTTTGATCTCTTTTACTCTGAGATGGCATGTGAAGGTCCTTATGGTCCCATCCATTAGACCTTTGGTTTTACCTTTTATGCTTCATATGCAAGCCTAAGCACATGCAGCATGGAGGAAAGGAATTCAATTTAATAACTTGTTAAATGCCCTTTCTCTTTTAAATAAGCAGTGATGTTATCTTGAGATGAAAGGTGAGACTTAAACAGAGAAGCAAAACTGCTTGTAAAAGGTCTGAATTTCTAATAACTTTGCTTGATGGCAAAAACCAAAGCCAATTCCATCCCCCAGTTTTACATGATTTACGGAGTGAACTTTTAGTACAATTTAAGATCCTGAGTGAAAAACCTAGTGCTGAGAGACAGTGTGCCAAACCATCTGACTAAGTGGGCTTAGTCAGCCAAGTTCAGTATCTGCTAGCTGATGATGGATGGTGACGTCTCAGTGCTTGCTCAACATCTGTCTGCCTACTTCACTTCTAATTGCACACCCGTGGATAACTGGGAAGAAGGGAATGCTAGATTTCACCAGAGCAGTATAACATGACCTGCACATGAATGTGAAGGATTAGGTGGGTATGTCTGTGCTATGTATTCAAACACACCTTCAACAGATGTCCGGCTTACTACAGGTGGGCATGCCTGGGTCAGGATTACTGGCTGTCTAAACCTCTTTGTGGCAATTCAGGAGGGTATGCTTTTGCTTGTTACTGTGGATTTACTGAATTACTCAATGGGAGGAGTCAGCAGAAATGCTGCTTCTTATCAGCAAGAAGAGCTGCACTTGCTAACAGATTGTGGAATATGTAGATAGGTGTACCATGACATGTCTTCCACAGACACCACTCTTCTGCAGACTAAGACAAATATATCACACTATCTGCTGATGTATGTAACTGTCATACAACACTTTAGAGCAGAGAAACAACATTTATTTATTCTTCTTTAGAGCTGTCTGTCATTTTTCTTTTCTGTTATTTTGCATGTTTTTGTAATTTGATAGGGATTCAGTTAATGTTACTTTTAAATGACAACTTATGTATTGCTTAGGTACAAATCCATTTCCCTGTGTTGGCCTAAAAGTAGAGAATACCCGTGGAATTCCCTTATTTCTCCTGTGCTGTACTTTTTACATCAGCATAGTAGCATTAACAGTCTCAAAATGCAGGCAAGGGAAATGTGTACTATGAAATGGGGTTTGTTAAAACAGGACCCTCTGTTATCTGTTACAAACTCATGGGAAACACGGAAAAGGGACTTCAGAAGGTGATTTAGTTTCATCTCTTCCACCTCTTATACCTTTTATCCTGTCCCTTCCCTTCAGCCTTTTACTCTTTCAATTTTTACCTGTAACGCTTTTCTGTATTTTCTTTGTCTGATCCTCTGCTGTGCCTTAATTAAGCTTACGGATGTACATATCAAAACAGGCACACAAGAAATTCTAACTCACAGTGGTAACCACTCTGACTGTAAAGGCTGCAGACAACTGTGTCTTTAGTTTCTAAATTGATGGGGAGACAGGCTTCATCTATGCTTCATTCCCAATGTATAATCCTTGCCGTGGAGTTATAGCAACATGGAGTTACAATAAAACAATGATGACAGATTTATAATACTGGTTTTAAGAATTTTGGTTTGCTAATATAACTCTGAATCTGCAAGAACACAGTTTGGTACTATGAGGAATCGAGGTCTTTGTATCCCAAGACAAATTACTTCCAAATCAGAACTCAGCTATAGACTCAGGCTCCATTGTAAGGGTTAATTTTGTTTCACTTGAAAATAATTATTGCTGGCTTATCTAAAGTAGCAGAAGCTTGGAACAGGAGAGTGCTTCACTCCTCCTGGCACAAAGACAGTTGTGATAGTGTAAGTTATATAAAAGGTGCCAAGCTAAAACAGTAGGGGAAATAAAACCATCAACAGAACAATTACTTCAGCCACCTTCCCACTGTCCAGATTATTTTTGCTAATTTATTACATTTTTATTGACAACTTTCTATTCTGTCCAGTAGCTTGCAGGAAGTCTTGCACTGCAGCTCCTACCAGAGAAAGAACTAGTGACCTAAAATTGTGGTATATTTTTTATCACAATTATTAAAATCGCATGAAATCTGTTAGTCCTTGAATTGTGGAAATGGCCTGCAGCAAGGAATCCTCTTTCAGCAAACTCAGCCCAAAAGCTAATACCCAGCTCCCAGTCAGCATTGATACAGTTTTCCCATATGCCCCAGATATTCCCTGCTTAAAATTAGATGAAAATGCCACACACCTAAAGAATGTGGCAACATTTGTGGAAGAAGTAAATACTGAGAAGCTGAGATCTGCCTCTGTGTGTGACTGTGCCACCCGCCAGCTTCTGCACTGTTGTGGGTGCCTCACAATCCCACCTGGAATTCAGGACTTTCTGGTGCTGGCTGATTAACTGACAGATATTTGGCTGGAGTGAGGACTGAATCATTACATGATTAAAGAGATGACGTTATAAGCAGGATTAAAGATTTAGGAGGAGCACATGGGAGATAAATGGCTCTGAGCCATTTATCTGAGTACCAGGAACCAAGGGAAGAGGATGGTAGCGGAAACATGGGAAAGACCATCAGCCAGCAGCTAAGTCCTAAATATCTTGCTTGGGAAGGTAAATGGTTGTCAACCCAGTGAGACAATATTGAACAGTTCGGCAGTTCAAACAGGATTTGAAGGATAATGCTATTATCTTTCCTCTTTGTAAAACACCCACAACCAGATCAATCAATCAAAAAAACAAAAAAAACAAAAAAAAACAAAAATCCCCAAAACCAACCAACCAACCAACCAACCAAAAAAAAAAAACAAAAACAAAAAAAACCCGCAACCCAAACCACCTACATCTCTGGAGGTTTGGTCTTCTCTTTCCAGTCTAGGTAGATTTGAAACTATTGTGTAGGTCCTCACATTTCCACTCTGCATTGAAGCACTGCTCATGCTGATTACCTCCATGATTTGCTCTTTCTTCTTTGTTTAACCCCTTGTTATCTTTCTGACACACCTGTGTTCATGAATATAAGGTTTTGGAATTTTACCAGGTGGTGGCAGTGATGAACTGGTGTTACCTAGCTCTACAAATCCTGTTGACATAAAAGTAATAATAAAGAATGTAGGCAAACAGGTTAGTCCTTTAGGGCTCGATTTTTAAAGCTGTGCATAGGGATTTAGTATGATATTAATTGGAACTGCTTGGTCAAATCCCTCAGCAATGCTTTGACAGCTTATCCTGGACTAGTGAAGGTTCAGCTCCAGTTCTGAACTTTGCATAATTTTAAAATATGTTATAGGAAAGAAGATTAGAATATATTCTGAATGTTTTATTGGTGTATCATACTCGTAGTGGAGACTGCCCTTGTGCACTTCTCAGTCACTCCTTCAAGATGTGAAAACAGTTTCAAAAGAAAAAAATGTTATACTAACCACATAAATAGACAATTCAGTGTATGTGTACATCATAATTATATATAGGACATTTTTGTCATTATTTTGTTTCCAGAAATTAATTTCTCAGCTGAGTTTGAAAAAAATAGCTCTATTGAAATAATGGATACCTGTAATTTTCTTTGAATACCTTATCTTGCAACTAAAACACCAAATGTGTAGAATAAAACTGTCAGTGTAGAAGATGGAGTTCCTCAGGACTTCCACATAATATGTTAGCCTCCCAAATCGAAAGTGAATTTTAAATATTTGGGTTTATTTTTAATGATCAGTAATATTATTTCATTAACCACTGCAGTTCTGACTTTACAAAATGCAGATCATGTTTCACACATTAATGTTGCTATCCCACCTCAACAAATCTTACGTAAGGTTGTGTGCACCCCGCTTGCATGAAACATGGTTATTTGCTTGCAGAGAGAGATACGAGATGTTCAGTGGGATTAAATCAGCACAGAACTCCTATTTGGGCAGCCTGCTCCCCTTCCAGCTGTCAGTGATCTGGGGCAGTATCCCTCACCCCTCTAAAGCTCTGCCAGCGTGGGGGACTGCAGGCTTGTAGGCATTTCATACAATTTAACACAAAATAGGTGAATAATATTTTTAGTTTCCATCTATGAGAGCTAAGTTGCAAGGTGTTCTTATTGCTGATGCCTCCAACACAATCTACTACTTCATCCAAAGCTCAATGCCTTTGTCATTCTCTGGGATAAAATCCTGCTTGTGGTTCACTTGGAGCTGTACTAACATAACTGCAAAATTGTGAGCGTCCCATATTGGCATGTTGGTGACAAACAGAGAGATGATTCCTTCAGAGCTTAGAAGAAAGATATACAGGAACTTTTGGAAAACCATGAAGTCTTCAGGCAGGACTTGACAGGTAGAGCTTGAAATATCAAGTTTCCCTCTGGAAAATGTAAATTATTGACAGTCTAATTTTTTTTTTTTTTTTTCCAGAAGTGAAAGTATCTTCACTAAAAACAAACCAAAACAAAAACCTCTGGATAAACACCTGCAAGCTTTAGGAAGATGTGGATCCGGACCATATTGTGCAGCATGGCTTTGCAGCTTTCCTCTTCATTCTGCCCAGGCACAGCAACATTTTTTTCCCCCAGTAAGGCAAAACACTGACAGAAATAAAGTGCGATGTGACCTAAAAGATGAAATGCTTGTCTTCCTCTCCACCTCCTCATTTTGGTAGTAGTTAACTAACTTGTTCTATAACCGCTGTAATCACAGTGTAGTTACACAGTTCTGCTGATACAGAATATTGCTGGACTTGGAACAAAGAATTGATTTTTACATCCCCAGAGATTTCAATTATTGGATACAAACTCTGCTGACACCAAGACTAGCACTTTTTCTGTGAGTGGAAACAATATCAGTGAAGGGTGTTTTGGGACTGTGAGTGAGCACAGAGCAGAAGAGACAGGGTGTACATCCACCAGGGCTAGCAAGGACTCTAGGTTTCTTTATGAGCTCACCTTAAAATATATCCTTAAAAGTGGTGCAAGGGAGACATTGTATGATGCTTACAGCCATCTGCTCTTTGATCATATCCAAGCCTGAGCCAGGGTTTCAAAATCTGTGGTCCGTTTTGCTGAATACCTCTTTTATACACATAAATCCTGTCATCCACACAACATGAGGAATAACACTGTAGTTCTACAGTTTTAAGAGAGTCACATTTTTCAGGGGCAGATAGTTTCTGGGAAAAGCAGACAAGCTTCACAGACACTCAAAATTACATCAGTTAGCCTGAAGCCCTAAGGATTTTTTTTCTAATTCCTACTTTCTGCCCCTCATCCAAGCTGCACCTAAAAGAGGTGATTTCAAGGTGGGACTCTACCCCACCCCCTGGGAGACACTAGAACTGATCTCCCAAAGCCACAAGAAGGAGTCCTGTGGCTTTTACTGCTGCAGGGGGAAATGCGATCCCCTAACCCTTCCCACAGATTTGGTGAAAATACACAAAAGGCTGACTGGATCCACCTGTCTGTTTAGCACTTAACCCATTTTTCCATAGTTCTATTGACTGAAACTAATTTACTTGAACAACCTTTCACACAAACATGGCTGTGAACATTTTCACAAAAAGCAAATCATTGCATCCCTCTGCCTTGATCAGGGTGACACATGTCATTAATGTGAAAACACATGGCAGATATGGCTGGGTGTGTTTGTATATTTGCTTACTTAATGCCTTTAAAGCTGTCATTTGCTAGTTATCTGGTTCAAATATCTGGACAAATGTAAAGAAAACACTAAACCAAGTCAAAAGTGCAAAATTATTAATTAAGGAAAAATTCTTAGTCTGGTGGTTGCCCACAGACACATTTCTAGTACTTGATCAAATGAACCCAAGGGGATATACAAGCTCTGTTCCTTATCAATGCAGTTTATCTCAGTTTCTTGTTTTCTCTTCATTAGCTCTCAGCAAAAGATGAAGCTGGATTGCAGAGGAAGCACTAGGTCCATCATATGCCTTCCTTTTAATTGCTAAGACCATTCATTAATCAAACAAAGGATAGCTGTGCTTGGAGACACCACCGGGGAGCTAGCAGGTTTTGGCCTACCTAGTTGAGGATGCTGATGTCAACCAGTTTTCTTAATATGCTAGTCAAAGCCACTTCCCCTGATCTGTTGTAAGCTGTTGTGACAATGAAGGCATACGGTGACAGCTGGGAAGTTGCCGTGCTGCGTCCCACTTGCAGGGTATGAGGCTTCCCTTGCCTCTCCCAGGGAGCCCGACACATGGTGATGAAGCCTGGGAACGTCGCAGCCTGCAGACTCCCACACCCTGCTATGTTATGGATTTCAAACAATATGTAGTGGCACAGAGGGAAGGAAAAAAAAAAAAAGAAAAAAGAAAAAAAGCTTATATGGTAGTCAGAAGAGTAAGAAATACTTGTGCTATGACTTAATACACATAAAGAACAAAATTGCCAGTTTCATGTGTGATCTTTAGAAACAAGGAAATAATGTCTACTTAAAATATGCATTATTTAATCTCAGTCATATCATAGATACTTTATCACCACTCGCAGCGTATTCCAGGAACCTCATAGAAAGAGTACAATTGCTTAATTGGGCTCATAATTTCTGAAACATTAGTATTTGGTATGTTTGCACATAGCATCCATTAGCATTAATGGATGGTATGGAGCACTTACAATAGCATAGGACTCAAACTGTGGCTAACCTATGACCTCTGCATGCTGGCTCCAGGGATGGCCAAGGTCACCACACCCTGATGATGAAAGAATCCCTCCACAAGGTCTTCCCTGGGAAGTGCATTGCTCTTCTAGCATACTTCCAGTGCTGCAAGAGTGTGGTGCAGGACCGAAGGAATAGCCAGGACAAGGGTACAAAATGATTGAGGTACTGTGGTCTGCTCCCATTGCTGATAGGAGCCAGGGCCAGAAATCTATTACTGCCTTCATGACATTACAGACTGTAGCTTATATTAAGAATGATGCTGAAACCAAACATCTCCAGGCTTTTGACTGTCTCCAAACAGAACAGGAGCATTTTAAACAAGTTATGTGAACATTCCTACTCTAAAAGCCTGGCAAATATATGACTTAATGTATTTGACCATTAGCTGATGTGTTTTGTGGGATCTCTGCATTTTGAGCTGCCTGGACTGCCATCTTAGAAAAGGAAAGGTCATTTATTAATAATTCTTTGCTTGAAAACACGTTAATCTGTATACAACCCCTTCTGGGGAAGGGTGGGAGCAGTATCCAATTAGGAAACTTTTTTTCTTTAGTTATCCGTACTTACCGTGTTACCCTGTAGAGGTGGAAAAAAGTTGTTTCTTTATTTCATCAAATAGGTATTTATGAAAGACAGAGAAGAAATGGTTGAAATTACTTCATTTTACATTATAAAAGCTGAGTTCCATGATATGATCTGTGATGTGAAAGTTTTTTTCTCTGTGAATGCCTTTGTAAGACAGGATGGAAGAAACAAGTGCTTTCCTCACTCTTTTCCTATACAGTCTGGTATTCCAGGAAAATCCAGAGGAAAGGGGTTCATCCTGCATATAACAAATGGAGTACAAGTAGCATTTTCAACATCTGACATTGAGATGCCTGCAGGCACAGACTGTATGCTGTTTTACGTCCCTGCTTTTATTGTAAGTTAGGTTTAGTCAGGAAAGAAAAGCAAACCTGGTTTTCTACTAATTTAACTTGCATTATGACAGCCAAATCACTCCTTTCTTTACTAGTTTTCTTGCTTTTCCAGCAGGAAAAATCTGAAGGTTACAGCCATTACAAGGTACTGGTGTCACTAGCAATCCATATAACAATACCTACTTCATGTCTTCTCCAACATACACTATTGGCTTTGACTTGATAACTAAGGCAGAACTTGCCTTGTTAACATTCTTCTCTTTTGCTGTGGCATTATTTTTCTGTCTCCTAGACCTATCTGAAATAAAAAAGAATATTTAAAAAACAGAGTTACAGTTTATTTTCAGTTGATGACTTGCAGGGATGGGGTCAGATTTGGCATGTAAATAGTTTCCCACCTGAACAGCCAGCATCTTAAGCTCTGTTTACAGAGCTTCTTGTGTTCTTTCAAGGTCTAGACTAATTTTTAAATAGTTGCATTCATACACAATGCCTGGGAGCACTGTCTTTCCAAAGGGCACTTGTTAGGTACAAGATCAATAGCTGGCCTGGAAATCTGGGTTTGCAAGTGATACTCATCATTAGCAAACGGACCTGCTACAATGGCAATGGGTTACCAGGAGTGCCTTCTACAGTGTCATTCTTGCAACCCAAAGCAACGCCATAGGCATTTTGCTGCAATGGCTGATCGTTTTGGAAACTCACCAGCTGCAGAGGCTGTACCCATCTATCTGTCTCAAAAAGTCACTTGCTACTCTTGCACCTCTTCCAAGAGGTGTCATCTGCCCTATTCCTTCTCTTTCTTGCTTCCATTGTGAGCTCTTAGAAAATTAGGAACCTAGACCAACAAGGGCAGATCTGATCAGACCACCTGATGCCCTCACAGCATCTGAATATCTTCCTGTGATATTTGTTGCCCATGCTCTAGAAGGAAGTGTCCGCCACCTTGGGTGCCCGTCTCTTCCCAGTTTCCTCAGGCTGAAGGGCTCTCTGCCTGTGCATGCTGCTCTCATGGTGCCCACAGAGGACACCCCAGGAAGCCCCCAAGCCACAGCAGAGTAGCACAGTGGTGGCCAACCCAAGCAAAGGAGGCTGGTGGAGCTTGTCTATGTGGCCTTCATAGCACCTCATGGGACAGGTACTCCCCCAGGAGGGAGCAGGCAGCTCTTTGCCCAGTTGCACAAAGCTGGAAGCCTTCAAACTCTTGTCCTGTCACCATTGTCAGGTCTGTATAATTTCTTTCTTGCTTCTGTCTGCCAACCTATCTCTTGGTGTCTTGGTGGTGCCTGTTGCCTTGTTACTGCTATTGGCACCGGTGTTCTATTTCTTATCAGTACTAGGAGCTGCCTGTTTTCTTTCTGGTTTTATACAGATCTAAATCCTACATTTATCTTTCTTTTATCAGCAGTAAAGCTTGCAGACACTTCTACCATCAACTTACACTGGGTTTGGCTCCATATTCACTTGTCCTACATTTTTAACCCATGTTTAACTTACTCTCATATTTTAAAGCAACATTGAGAAATTTGATTTTTGAAGCTTTGACAACAGAGCTAGTTTTTCAGTATATTTTTTCCTTGATTTTTGCTTTGGGGGTGGGGTAGATATAGAATTAGTGGGATAATTATGCAAAATCTTATTTTTCAAATGTGATCTGATAAAAGTGATATAATAATACATCAATAACTGCTGAGTCCATTTTATTTTATTTTCTATAAAAAAGCTGATCTATAGAAGAAAAATACCAAAATGATTGCTACACAAATATGTAAAGACTGCTTTAGGAAAAATGCATTTTAAAAGTAATATTTATAGCTCTAATGTCTTTCAATTTCAGTAAAAATTCTTTTCATTGTCACTGTGTTTTGAATCTTCGACATGTGCAGAGAACTTAGAAGATTGTCTCTTGGTATCAGGGGAGGCTCTTCTTGCTGAACAGTTTGCAGAACAAGAAACTCACCCTCCTTGGCAGCTGCCCGAAGACAGATTGAATGTTGAGGGAAGCTTACATAAAGGGAAAGCAAGCACTGACACACTGACTGATAAATCTGCTCCTGCGTCCTGTAAACTGCTGAGCTGAGGGAAAAATACCATCAGAACTACAGTCCTTGGGCAGGAAAGACAAGTCCCAAATGTACAAGACCATATTCTTTCACTATTTCTACTTCTGGACTCCAGAATGCCTGTATGACTGCTGATATTAATGACCTTTATGTAGTTCATTTCACATCACTTTTCATAAATGTTTGCCTAGTCTTTCTGCCTTTTACAGAAAAAAAACCAAAACAAAACACTAGATGTCTCTTATCTAATATGCTTCTGCAGTCTCTGCCACATAACTGTGTCCACATTCGTTTCAACCACAGGTGTGATTCTGGTAAGAAAACAATGACTCTCACACTTGTTTTGGTGTCAGTGCTTCATTGTCACCCATGTGAAATCATTACAATGGGTGCATGTTTTAGAGAGACTGCATGGACCAAAGCTGACTCCTTTTCTCCTGAGCTGTGACTTACTTAGAGAGTGGATACCTGATATAGGCCTCGATCTACCAGGTTTAAAATGGAGAAAGAATCATAGAACCACAGAATCATAGAATCATTTTGGTTGGAAGAGACATTCAGGATCATTGAGTCCAACCATAACCTAACTCTAGTACTAAACCATGTCCCTAAGAACCTCATCTATATGCCTTTTAAACACCTCCAGAGATGGTGACTCCACCACTTCCCTGGGCAGCCTGTTCCAATGCCTGACAATCCTTTTCATGAAGAATTTTTTCCTAATATCTAATCTAAACCTCCCTTGGTGCAACTTGAGGCCATTTCACTCTTCACTGACAGATTCTGCAGTGAGAAGACATACAATGATATATTCTCTGTTTAAACTCTGTTAATTGTTGGACAAATGTCCCAGAAACGTCCCACTCTATAGTGAGCCAAGGACCTGTTTGCTGTGGCGTTCCTAGAGATGTGTATCTTCATGTCCTACAAGAACTGTAGGAGAATTGTGCTTTAAAGCCCTGACTTGTAAATGTAACATTGTGTTCAGTTTCCTTTCAACAATGTTAGCCAACGAATTCTTATTTGTCACAGATAATTCTAATCTGAATTCCAGTTTTAATCTTTCAGACACCATTCAGACTTCTTTTAAAAAATTATCTGTTCCTCTTCAGTTAATGTGGTTATTGGAGTGTCTTTTATACTGTCTAAATTAGTTTTTCTTTACTGTATCTAGAAAAGAAGTTGGGGTTTTAGCCTCCCTCAGGAGATCTAAGATTAACTGATTAACAGATAATGTCAGTAATGGAATTTTAAATCTAGCCAGAGGCAACCAAGTCAGGAAAATTTTGATAGTTTTTATTTGGTATCATATTTATTTAATCTTCGGTTTTGTTTATCTTCCTTCTTTTTAAGAAGGTTATCAATGAAGTGGTAACTGGCAAGAAGAACTTGTTCAAAGCACCATTGATGTGCTTAAGGAAACACAATATGCTCAATAAATTCTCTGTATAGGGGAAGAAGTGCCTGGAATTCATCAGCACATGGGTATTCCATGTTACTGCCAAGATTTGCACCCACACACATATAGGCTCTGTCTACTCTTGTCAGGATATGTCTATTCAAAGAGGTAGGATATATTAATTCCAGGAAAATTTCATGAGGAGGTGTCAAAACAGTTTCTGTATTGATTTACCTCTCGTTGACTTAGAGCAGAGACAGCATGAACTCATCGTGCTCTGCACCTAAACAGGTAGATGTGTTTACAGACAACCTGGTAACTAGCAGGGAATTAATGTAACTCTGTCATCACCAGACATATGATTTTTTTAGTGGGTTTCAACACAATGTTAATCCAGACAGTAAAAAAAATGGGCAGAGAGATATAATTATAGGAGCAGTCAATAGTAATTTTATCAGTATTCCTATAATACTCATTATACTTGAGGTAGAAATCTATAGATTTCTAAATTCTATAATATGGTCCCAATTCAGGAAAGTACTTAAATCCATTAAACTTTAAAAAAGTTTGATTTCATTATTAACTTTGTTAAAGCTTGGTACTGAACTAAAGCACTAACCTGAATGGCACAGAGGAGCCCCAGTTTAATTATTTCACAGCATTTATCATATTTAAACTTGTGCTTAGTTTAAGATGCTGCTTCATTTGACAACAGGAACCAATGGTGACAAGTGAGTCACCTACATAGTGAGCCTGTTCTATACAGCAAAGAAACAGAACATACCTTAAAGCTGATTTTTCACAAGTGGCCACATATCATCTCTCAGACACAGGCAAAGAGATGCAGAAGGACTCACTTGAAATAAAAACTCCCTATTATGTTAAATTTTCCCTTTCAAACCCCAAATTTGATGAAAACACACTTAAAGTCATGTCACACAATATACTGTGACACTTGACTGACCAATTCTGTATAGTCAGCAAAATATATTTTCAAGGGTATTAGTTGGGGCTATAGTTTGGCAGCTGTTTGTGTTTTTGTGCTACAAATCAGGTTTAAGGTCCAGACTTATGTCCCTTGTACCAGCTCAGCAATGCAAAGCCAGAAGAAGGCTGCCTTTACGGACACCAGTGACGAGGTGTCCCTCAGGGGTCTGTACTGGGACCAGTACTGTTTAACATCTTGATCAATGACATAGACAGTGGGATCGAGTGCACTGTCAGCAATTTTATGGATGACATCAAGATGAGTGATGCAGTTGACACGTCTGAGGGATGGGATGCCATCCAGTGGGACCTGGACAAGCTTGAGGAGTGGGGCCATGTGAACCTTACGAGGTTCAACAAGGCAACCTGGGTCGGGGCAATCCCCAGTATCAACACAGGCTGGGGGTGAAAGGATTGAGAGCAGCCCTCTCAAGAAGGACTTGGGGGTACTGGTGGATGAAAGATTGGACATGAGCTGACAATGTGCACTTGCAGCCCAGAAGGCCACTTTTACCTTGGGCTGCATTAAAAGAAGCGTGGCCAGTAGGTTGAGGGAGGTGATTCTGTCCCTCTACTCTGCTTTGGTGAGACCCCGCCTGGAGTCCTGTGTCCAGCTCTGGAGCCCTCATTACAGGAAAGACATGGACCTGTTAGAGAGGGTCCAGAGGAGGCCACCAAGATGATCAGAGGGATGGAACACTTCTCCTCTGAGGACAGGCTGAGAGAGTTGAGGTTGTTCAGCCTGGAGAAGGGAAGTGTCTAGGGACACATTATTGTGGGCTTTTAGTACTTAAAAGGGGCCTATAAGAAAGATGGGACAGTCTTTTTAGCAGGGCCTGTTACAATAGGACAAGGGGTAATGGTTTTAAATTAAAGGAAGGGAGATTCAGGCTAGACATGAAGAATAAATTTTTTACAATGAGTGTGATGAAATACTGCAAGAGGTTGCCTAGAGATGTATTAGATGCCCCATCCCTGAAAACATTCAAGGACAGTGTGGATAGGGCTCTGAGCAACCTGATCTAATTGAAGCTGTCCCAGATCATTGTAGGGGGTTGGACTAGATGACCTTTAGAGGTCCTTTCCAACCCAAACTATTCTATGATTTGACAATTTTGTGTACCACCGCTGCAGCCTTTGGGCACAGGAGACCACAATGCTTACATGTGGACTCTTGTACTAATTTTTCCTGGACAGACAAAGGCATTCAGGAGTAGGGAAAGTGTGTGCTGATTCCAGAGTGCACATCTGTGTTTCTGAAGGTTTGATTTAGCCAGTGGCATGTAAAAAAGCTCTCAAAACAGCAAAGAGAAGTTTTACAGTAATAGTAATTTTTTCATCAAGAGAACAAACAAAGAATTCATAAAAGAAAAAAAAGATATGGAGTTTCTTCAACATATTTTCAGGATTTCTTTGAGGAATGAAACTAATGAACTGGACACAATTTGGAGAGTGTGTAACTGACTTTAATTAAAAATGACATGCAGCCTTAAGAGGGGACACAAAGTCAAATCTGATAACTGAATACTAGTTCTGAATTATCAACATTTTTTTTTTTTTTAAAGATTAAAGATATCAATACTTCTGCAGTTAAAGCAAAGAGTAATGTCCAAATCTTCAAAGTGTCTTGGAAGGCTTTGGAGGCTGATCCCTTTAAAGGTCATTTAAATCGCACAGCTAAAATCCTGGACCTGTCTTTGAAAATATGATTGGATCAAGGGAGAATGGTGCAGATAAAAAGAGCACTTAGACTGAGCTGTTCCTTTTAAATGTCACTTGAAGGTTTTTTTACACGCCCACCTCTTGTCTTGGTACTTTGTTTCATTCCTTGTATACTTCTGCCTCTCAAATAATAAACATCTTGAAAGTCCTGGCAAGAAAACTTGAGACAGATAAACCATCCATTAAAATTAAGTGGAATGCTTTGATTTTTGCCTAGAGGGGAGGAGGAATCAAGCTCTTTTCTGCATCAGAAAAAGGCTTACAGGTAAAAAAGAAAATTAAGAAGGATACCTCTGGCTATGCACCCTGTCATTTCAGGTACCTTCCAACACCCACAGATGTTGGTCCTCACAAGTGAAGCAGTAAGATTTTTCCTCAGACAGAAGCCCCCACCTTTCTAGCACAGACAGTCATCTGGCTAAAGTTATAAAGAACAGCACAACTATCCCTTCTGCTGGGCCCCAGCTCTATTTTACAGGCATGCACTTAGGCTAGAAACAGTCCAGTAGACTTGCACGATACCAATACTGGTCATTGTGTTAATCTTGTAAATGTGAAAACCAATTACTTGTAAACAAATATGAAATGAAGTTTGGGGGTCTAAAGGAAAGAAAGAAAGTAGAAAGTTTACTGTGTTCTGGGACAGGTTTAGGCAAAAAATTTTCTAGTCTCTCTCTGTGCTTCGCACCAGCTACATGTTCTTGTTTTCTTGGCTTCGATAGCTGTCCTTGATCTGGTGTTTTTTATTCAGGATTAATTTGATTAATTTGTGCTAGTGGTGGGAAAGAAGGTGTTGATGACATAATATAAATTTATATTGTATAATTTACATTGTATAATATTTTAAAAATAATTTTGTATAGCTGTATATGTGTGTGTGCAAGAAAATATATATATCAAACACTGAAAAATTTTTCAGAGAAGGAATGAAGACTACACTAGCACTGCCATAAACTCAGCTTTCTAGAATTTGCCTAGATTGCAGTTATTTGAAGATAGCTGACATTTGTAACAACCACAAATTGCAATCATCTGATTGTTCTCAGGTATTGTCTAGGGGTTACATTTGGAGTTCTTGGGCCTATTGTCAGTGGAAATGTGCCATATCCAGGAGCTTGAAAAAATATAAGCTACAGAAATAGCTTGTTGGCTCACTGGATGACCCAAGGGACAAACCCAAGTGAACGTGCCTAGTTAACTCTTTGATCACAGACTGTGGGTGCCTCTCAAAGCCTGATTTGAAGTCCATTGACATCAAAACTGAAGTAGCCAGGCTTTCCATAACCAAATAATGACACACCCTGAGCAGCCAGAACTGCGTTAATTATTTTCATGGAGCAGGAAAAGGGGGCTCCCCAAGGATCTGTTGGCAGCACCGAGCCAAGTGTGAGCTGCACCTGGAATGGCTGGAGTCTGAAATCAGGTGCTGTTTATTAGCATTCCCTCATCAAAATGAGCTTACAGGAGAGTCATTTATTTTGTTTATATTAAACAGTCAACAAGGAAAAGAAGAAAATACGCTGTTCTGCCGGTCAAAATATTACTTATTACTCTAATAAGCACTTAACTCTTTTTGAGAGCAACATGGGCAGATGAGGGATTTTTTCTGCAGTGCTTTAAGTCATTCACTTGATTTGTTGCCATTTACTGCAGTTGTGTAATGGCTATAAAACTGGAAAAAAACATAAAACATAAAAGAAAGGTGTTGAAGTCAGCCTTAAGGTACTAAATTCCTGACAGCAGCTTGTAAAGTAGTGGAGATTTAGGTGCTGTAAGATGACGCTGGAGGTTGTGATAGGTGACAGAAGGTGCTGAAGTGATGAGGCTATGACAAACAGGAATTATGCAACTCTTAAAAGAGGACCTGGGCACCTCCTGATCCTTGCTCATTCCTGGGGGTATCAATGTTTTACAGAATGTTTTCATTTGACATGAATGGTCTTCAAACATCTAAAACTCCTGTTTCACGTATGCCCAGAAATACACTTAAATTCAGTGTGAGGCCTGATCTGATAGACATTTACAGAGCACTTCTGCCAAAGACTGAAAACATTGAAAGCCATACAAAATATAGATGGGCTCCTTAAATATAAAAAGTAAAAAGAAAAAAAAAAAAAAAACAGATGTTGTCTTTTCATGTATTTTTTTTTTATTTTTTCAGTGTGGTCTTAGTGCTGGGGTTCTTGAGGCTGACCACAGATCTGTTGTGTAGACAGCAAGGAGCTGAGCTGTGCATCAGGAAAGCACCCTGCATCACATATATTTTAAAATGCCTGGTACATCCCACATTCAGTAGTTGCATGCCAGTGAGGCATAAGTTAAGGAAGCAGGAGAACCTGGTTCAGTCCCTCTCCCTCAGACCAAAGAGATTCAGAGCTTTCATTTCATCTCTCAGGAAGAATTCTCTGCCCACCTGGTTAGAGGACACAGAGCAACAAAGTGCTCTTACTATTGGATCTAATCCACCACAGACCAGGCAATTTAAAATGCACAGCTCCAAAGAATGAGCTTCACTCTTAAGACTAGTATATTCAGAGGTATTCAGACTAATGCTTATTTGGTGTTCACAGAGGCCCCTGCTCCATGGATTATTTTGCTCTGAAAAGCCTGAGATTGCCTGTTAGACATTCCAAACAAAACTATATCTACATATATAACTAAAATATATCTAATGAAGATGTCAGAAACTGTCTGTCTCTTCTGAATGACAGGTGAAAATGGGAATGATCAGTGACATTTAAAAGTGAGAAATCAAAAGGGGGCAATAGGAAATAGTTTTCACAGCATAGGGGTTAGACTGCCAAGTCTGTTGCCAACCACAGAAATTGCAATCAAAACTTGGTTATCACAACACTCTCAGAAGGGAGAGGAAACCTTGTGCACTGGTATGCAACCTAGAGTCCAGTCAACATTAGCTGAAGTCCCTCATTACTGGACTCTGGTACCTTAGACTATGTTGTTTGCCACCACAAGAGGCTGGGTACTAGGCTAGGTAGGACTGTGACTGTAATGCAGGGTGGTCTTGCCTCTACTCCATTAAAATTCCATCTACTGCTGTTATTATAATTCACTGGTGAACTATTTATACATCTATACATATATATTTCAACATATAAATAGAATAGACTACTTTTATTGTGTCTTGATTCTTGAATTAATGAAAAGCACAATGCAGGCTGTAGTCAAATGCCAGGAATGAGGGGAGAGGGAGTTATATCAGGTATATGAAGTGGGCAAAGAAAGATATAAACTTTCTGCTTGCTCCCTTGCTGCATATTTGAATGCAGTTAGTGATTTCTGTTTCACTACTAGGAGTTACTATGCAACCTCAGCTTTAAATGGTCCTGTTAAAGTCACTCCTTCCACAGGTTGCTGCCCTTCCTGGTGCACAGACCAGGGCAAGGCTTCTGTCTGATCCTGCATGGACTCTTCCTGGTTCTGTCAGAAGAGACTGGGATAGAAACAGCTCAAGATGAAACTCCTAGGAGATGAGGGCTAATGTATATGCCACATGTTTTTAAAATGCAAGTAGATGCATCTTATACTGCTTTAACTCTCAGTAGTGAGTGTAGCAGCTCAGCTGCCCAAATGGAGCTTTGTGTCCCGTAGGCAGAGGTGAAATTCTGAAGATTTTTGCATGATTCAACCTCTCATTTTGGTCACTGAACATAGAATTAATTTCCCTCAGTCCCACTTATCAGATGTTGCTCATATTCCTTGGCTGTGTCAAGTTTCTAAATTTATTTAGAAAGGGGAAAGGGGAAAAGGACCTGTGGGTCCTGGTGGACAGCAGGATAACCATGAGCCAGCACTGTGCCCTTGTGGCCAGGAAGGCCAATGGCATCCTGGGGTGTATTAGAAGCGGGGTGGTTAGTAGGTCGAGAGAGGTTCTCCTCCTCCCTACTCTGCCCTGATGAGACCCCATCTGGAATATTGTGTCCAGTTCTGGGCCCCTCAGTTCAAGAAGGACAGGGAACTGCTGGAGAGAGTCCAGCACAGGGCAACAAAGATGATTAAGGGAATGGAGCATCTCCTTTATGAGGAAAGGCTGAGGGAGCTGGGTCTCTTTAGCTTGGAGAAGAGGAGACTGAGGAGTGACCTCATTCATGTTTACAAATATATAAAGGGTGAGTGTCATGAGGATGGAGCCAGGCTCTTCTCGGTGACGACCGGTGATAAGACAAGGGGCAATGGGTGCGAACTGGAACACAGGAGGTTCCACTGAAATATGAGAAGAAACTTCTCAGTGAGGGTGACAGACACTGGAACAGGCTGCCCAGCGAGGTTGTGGAGTCTTCTTCTCTGGAGACATTCAAAACCTGCCTGGACACATTCCTGTGTAGCCTCATCTAGGTGTTCCTGCTCTGGCAGGGGGATTGGACTAGATGATCTTTCGAGGTTCCTTCCAATCCCTAACATTCTGTGATTCTGTGATTTATGTAACTATTTTCAGTTGCTGTTAACTGCCAATTAGCAATGCCTCATAATAAGTTTGTTCAGATCAAAGGACATTATGTTATTTACATGAGTGAAAAAACATTGGAAATTTGGGACAGCTTATTTTTGTAGGACCTATCCACCTACCATCATATTTGATCCTACTGCAGATACACATACCCATGCATAAAGAACTAATGCATACAGCATTGCTTAAGAGCCTCCTCTAAAGCCTACCAAAGTCAGTGACAGTTTCTCCTGTGGCTTTAGTGGGCTGTGGATTAAGTTTCAAGTGCCAGCAGTTACTCAAGTTACATATAAGTGCTGGAGCAAGGCCCTTAGTAATATGAATGTTGGTTATTGAGGCCAGAGTTAGGTCTCAGGCTGCCTGCTGAATAATTGAGGTAGAAAAGTGAACTGAAGTCAAGGAGCAAACTTCTGCTTAGAGGACATTACAGTGAGGGAATAGGAGGATGAAAGTGGAAGTCTGCACAGTATTTTCAACATTAGAGACTGATATTTGACTTTTTACATTTTTTACAGGCAGTTTGTCATCCAGTTTCTGAAAAAAAAAATTCCATAGACTAAGCAAAACGACAGTATCAGCAATGCAATGTATCCATTAGTGTATCCAGTTTACTGAATCCTTTAAGAAAATCTCCCTGACAAAATCCAGTCTGTAAAAATCACCTTTTCTAAATATTATATTTACCGTATAGCAATACCAGAAGAACAATTTAATAGTAAAAATTATACAGAGAATGATGGTCATTTTTAGCTGATATCTCTAAAGCCAAAGACATTTTATCACCATTTTAATTTATGATTATGGAGTGGCTTAAGAAACTAAACCTAATTCATGATCTGGTTGAGAATTACTACAAATATATTCCATTACCCTCTGTCACCTATGGTCATACTGGTGTTCATAATATGTCATTTTAAAAAAAAAAACAACACAAAGTCCTCCCTGTCCTGAGGCATCACAGTGGATCAGCTAAAAACCGGCAGACCCTAGAAGTACAGAATTAAGACAAATATAACAGAATGACCTCAGTGGCATCTCAGATGATTCACTATTCTAGTGAAGATATGAAAATAATATTTTATATAACAATATCAGAACATGGAGTAAAACAGTGAATCATTTCTTGGATAGATGAGCTCACACACTAGAGAGGGTCTTTGTTACTAGTTTTTCTTTTAAATTAATACCTGCTTCTTTTCCTTTTGCAGTGGTATATGGCACTTAGAAAACTATATCCATCCACATCAATAAACCCTTTAGGTTCAGACAATTGAAGCAATATAGGAAGCAGGGAATGGGGAGGATCAATTCCAAAGCCAGCAAGGCTCGGACAGTGGAGATAAGTGAATCTAAGTTACTTATCCTGGCTGAAATAAATTAGCCCAGATGAAGAGATTTGTGCTGAATTGAAGAGGGCAGTGTGCAATGGTGGGACCAGCGGGAAGCAATTTTAAGCCTCGATCCTGCCAGCTGCTTTACATGGGTGGTCCCTAAGCATGCCTGGTATATAATTAACCTGAATCCCTGGGTAGCATCTGTGCCACACTCACTGGTATTGCATGCTGACATTTCACTCTGGCTTCCCTGCAGGTCTGAGAAATGAATGTTGTGTTACAATTATGGCAGCCTGAAACCTGCCCTATGTTCTTCTGCCTTTCTTTAAAAATAAAGAACACTCTTTTCCGTTAGCTGCCAATTAAAAAAAAAAAAATTACTTTAGAATTAAACAAACAAACAAACAAACAAACAAAAACCTAGACTGGCTCCAGCTGTAAAACACTTGCCTCTGTCCATGAAAAGTGGTGTCTAAAGTGGAAGGAACACAGATTTGCACCCAACAATGCTTGTTATGTATAACATAATTTCTTCACATTCTTTGAAATCTACTAGATCTTTGATCTGTCAGGTTTCTTAACTGATAATCAGTTTTCACTGTATAACTAGTGTTACCATACTCAGGTGCTTCTAGTTTAGTGCTTAACTGTACCAGGATGTTAGTCTTGCCAGACACAGCGCAGGGAAACTTGCTTCTGCATGAAGTCCCAGTGACTACAGTCAGTGGTCAATGGGCTGTTGACTTAGAACTGAGCAGGACCTAATGTTATGCACAGACAATTGTTTGCGGAAAAATGCCAGGGCCCTTACCTTTCCAGATGAAACAGATTTCCTAAGCCAGGAGGGTTATTTTACTGGTCATTAGCTGTCATAAAATATTCTCTCAAGCTGAAAACACACTGTATATACTGTACAATGTTGACTTTATTGAATTATGGCTTCACTGGTTGTATTACCATTTTAAGTACATTTACCATCTTTTCTTAATTTAAAATGAGTCTGTTTCTCATAGCAATGCTGACAGATTGGTTGGCATCATGAAAGTGTTTGATATGTTATCATGAAATCCTGTGACTTGTGAAATGATGTGATTTAACCTACAGTTACCTATGCCAATTTCAGTGAGGTCTGATTGACAAGAGGCACTTGTGCAAAAAGTGAGATATTTCTAACTAGAAGCACTGTAAAAACAGTAAAACAGTGACAGTGGGCACCATGCTGTCACCTTCACTGTTTTGGCTTTGTCTTCTTAATACTTAAGTTACTGGGAAAGTTACTCCTTTGTCAGGGAAGTGTCATGAGGCATATCATCTTGGTAAACTCTTTTTCCAAAACATGCTTTGCAGTGTCATGAATGTGTCTTGGCTGTGCAGCATGGGATAATGGGATTTTCTTGCTGAGAGCTCAGGAGGAACCTTCCTGGAGGACCCTAAGACTATGCAGGGAAGAGGTCAGGTTTGCAGACTAAAGCTTGTTGTCTGGTAATGATATGTTTAATGTTGGCTTGAATCGTTTTGACTGGAATCAGACTCACAAAGATAATTTCCAGATGCTGGGCCCGATTATTTTCTACTACTCCAAAGTTGGGAGAAAGGGAAATCCACCGATCTGCATCCACTGGTTGCTTAAACCAAACAACAAGAAAGAAAGATCAGCCGTCTGGACCTTCCCAAATTTCATCGGGGACTTATGCATGTACTTTGGCACAGAGAGAGCAGGGTCTGTTTGCATACAACCTGAAAGGCTTGTTCCTAACCAAAGTTGAAGCACTCTGGCATGCTACATCTGCATAGGAGAGAAACGAAGTCCCTCTCAAAGCATGAGGTTGCCTATACTGTTTTTACTTGCCTTTCCAAACTATGAGGGTTTTCCATCCAGTATGAGCATATTTTTGTAATTTTCTGGTCAGTTGTGGATTTACATCTTATGGTGTGTGTACTATGTGCTGCTCCCTGACATTGGCTAAGGTCGCAGCCTTCCCAGTGAGGGTACCGACTCTGCTGCAGCATGTGTGGCAAGTGTCTGCTTTTGTGAATTGTCTGCTGACCCTGGTGAAGGTAAGTCACGGTGACAGCACAGCACAGAGCTTTCTCCAGTTATTGACCTGTCCTCTTAGAGATGATGGTGGGGTATGTCCATGAGGATCTCAAAGCAATGTCAGGGGGCTGGAGCTGGTTTCGAATGAATTTTCTTTGGTACTGACAACAGCTCTGTGTGACACTTCCGGGTAAATTATGCAGCTGTCTGCAATATATACATATGCTGTAGAACTGGGGCTGTCTTTTTGCCTTGTTTTCTCTTATTAATAGTCCTCCTGCAATAATTCCTTCCTCCCCCCCACTTATATATCATTTTGCTTTTTTTTTCTTTTCCAAAGGAAGAAGCATTTTGTTCAATTTTGTGCTACTAAAAATGGAAGTCTTCATTTTCCAAATGTTACTCTTTTTCTCTTCCTATCCTAGGATTTTTTGGTCATACTTTAAGAAAGATTCATGCCTTCTGAAAAAGGAATGACTGGAGTTTGAGGTATTTTCCCTGTTTTATCTTTTAGTCTTTCAAGGAAGAGAGCGGTCTTATAAAGTAAGCATATCCCATTATGGCTGGCTGAAACGTATAGTTGTTTCCTGGTAGTTTAAGAAGCTAAAATAAAGGGCTCAAAAATCCTCATCTGGCTTTTATTGAAATATCCTTTCTTGAGAAACTGTGGAAATACCCTATTTTAAATCACGTCTGTAATGAAAGAGATCATATCAAGTACAAGCATTTGTACTTTTGTAGAATCTGCACATCAAAACCAATTCTACATTGGTTCTTCTTCCTTTTTTTTTTTTTCCTCCTGCCATAGCCATTTGCTATTATGATATGACACTTTCCTTGTCTGTTTTGCATGTTGATTTAGTTAAGAATGACTGTTACTCTCTTGGATGCTGTCCGCATAATTAATGTCTCCGATCAGTCTCTAGCAGAAGGAAGAAAATCTTTTCTATCTCTGATGGAAATGGTTGAGTGGCCCTCTGGGGCCAATTAGATCACCAAATGGCAGTGGCATCCTGGAAGAAACCACCATGGTGCATTTTCATCATTCTCTTCAGCTGAACAGGTTGGAGGATAGAAGGGAGGGAGAGGGAAGGAAAATGTCAGGGTCTCTGAACAGAGCAATAAATTGCCATATAGACCACATCTTATTTCCCAGTTGGAGGTGCTGACATGACATCTCTCACTTTTTCAACCTCATTTCTTTCTGGTTAAGTAAATACATTTTACCACTGTCTTGAAAGTGCAGTGTCTCAATGACAGTCTGAATCTATACCATTTAATTCTAGCATTTCCTGTGTCTCTTGACAGCAAGCAGACAGAAAATGCAGCTTGGGCTAAATTACATTTCTGGCCAATTTCAATTGTAGTGCTTTTTAATCAGAACATTTGAGATAGTATCCAGGGCTGTAGTCAAATGGTTTAGGGTTTTCTTTTCTCATTCAAAAATGGAATACTGTTTAAGAGTGTGACATTTTGTATAACATTACTGTTATTCCTGGCTTTAGTGATAAGACATTTAGTAGAATTATCAGGTATTTCAACAAAGTCTTAACATTCAAAACCATTTAAAATTTTAAGTTTAATCCTGAAACCATCTGTATAGTATGGTAGTAATAATCTTTAAGTGCAATAAGTTTGTAAGTGATATGCATGTCATGCTGTTAAAATGAACGTCTGTGTTGCCTTGACATTTATAAATGCTAAAACCTTTTCTTTACCTCGCTATTCAATTCACAGCAGGAGACATTATTTAAAACTCTAACCTTCTCATGCTTATAGATTATTGCTTAATTTTATTAGTCATCTTTTTATAAAAAGAACCTCATAGTCGTCACCATTTCTCCAGTGTCAAGGAGCACAATTGTAAGTTGATGCATGATTGCAAGTTATAAGGAGAGTTAGCATGGAGAAACTTAAATACTGTTCTTAAATATCAGCTTAGGAAATGTGTCAATAGAAAAGAGAGATGGTATTTCATTAAAAGGACAATCCCAGTGTTGTTAGTAACAATCATTTGATTAATTTCCTATCACTTCCTCTTAAATAACACAAATGATCAAGATGCATTTTTTCCAAATTTTTTCAAGATAGGTTGGACAAAAATTATTCTCTAGGCAGCAACATTGCATACTGAAGACCACGTTGTTTTTCTATATAAAGTGCTACCACTCACACACATGCTGTGCACGTGTGTTCATCATATAAGGAAGCATTATACTGAAAGTTAACTGTAATTAACAGTTTACTGGGACACATGGGACATCCTTCACCTCAGAGGACCTGGGTTCGATGAAAGATCCCATACAGTCTGTGTGGTTGTATCAGTACTTCATTAGCTGTGAAGCTCTCAGTTATCTGTCTGTGGGGGTTGCCAATCTAGTCTGGTGCAACCTTATTGTTCACCCACTCTTGTCCCTCTTTATCATTCACTTTGCAAGATAGCATAAAGTCAGAAATTTATAGAATTTTTCCTAGAGAAAGGGCCAAATGTGGCAGAACTGCCATGTAATAGGAACATGCTACAGGTTGTAGAAGAAAAAAGATACTGTGGTTACTTGACAAGACTGTCTTAAATACTGAATCAAACGATTTTGCACATGGTGATTGTGCCTCGCTGTGTGGGATCTCCTCAGGCTCCCTGTCCCCAGTTGCCCAGACTGAGGAACTGGCAGGGAGGGACCTGCTGTCTTCTTACTGAGTCCCCTCAGAGGTGGCTGTGTGTGCTCAGCTCCCATCCTTGCAAAAAACCACATCATTCAGGCTGCGTGTGAAGGAACCAGGGCTGTGGGATGTGCAGCAGAGCATAATCACAGCTGCACAGATTTTATTTCAGGCTAGTGCAAGTTTCAACCTTTGCAACTGTCCATTAACAGGGATTGAAAATTTGAGAAAAGTAAAAGCTCAAAGGGAAACCTTAAAAGGATTCTTGGGTACAGATGTAGCTCTTAGGGACCAGCAGTTTCGATAAACCTTAACAAAATCTTTCTTCTTTTCCTCTTGCGCTGAATGCAAACAGCACATGTGTTATTAGTAGTTTCTTGCCTGGAACCACAACACTCTAGGGCAGAAAGACCCTTTGCAGTAGACCATAGTGGGGATTTCACTGGCTATCCTCACAGATGCAGAGACACACTTGTGGCAACTCTGCCTAAACACAAGAGACAGCACACAGGAGAAAATTACATGGTCTTGACACCCCAGCTGTCCTGAAATTTCATTCATGAGCTAAGTGGGGAGAATTCATGGCATAAGTTTGTGGTTTCACACTCCTTTTAATGATGAGGTTGAACAAAGTATTTTTGTTGTTGTTGTTTTATTATTATTATTACTATAATAATAATACAACAGAATTTTTGGTTTGGATCTCCCTACAGACAAGTTGCATCAGATCCACCATTGCTTATATAATTGTGGCTATAAACCTAAAGAATAATCACCTTCAAAACTGCAATCTGGTTTATTGAAAACCATTTTTTTCCATGTTGACTGCTCTTGAAATAGACAGAAATATCACTGAAATAGTTAATCCTGGTATGAATTTTTTCCAGTGTAATAGTTTGGGGGTCAGTTAAAAATCACTGGAAACATAACCTCTTGCACTTCCTGTAAAACACTGAACTCTGGATGATAATCAAGACCTCTAAAAAATTGTGGGCTGCATAAAAATTGCAGATTTTGCAATTTTCTGACTGCTGTGTAATTTTCTGGCACATTTAAATGTGTGTTTGGTTCAATGCCAGGCTTTTTCCTCCCCCAGAAACCCTAAAATTAACTAGGAGCTTTGGGAATTCCATCCGTCAAACAGAGACAGAAGTGTCCAATCAGCCTGGAGGAAGCATGGCTGACCAGTGCTGACCCAAATGCCTTCTGAAATAAGTAAGGTAGGAGACAGAGACAAATGAGGAGAAGTCTAGTAAAGAAAGGAGCAAGAAAGCTCTGGAGAAAGTCTGAAAAGGCAAACTTGTAAGAGAAAGAAAGAAGCAGAAAAGTAGCAGAAACACTTCGAAGAATGTCTTGCACTTTCCTTATATATATATATATATTTATTTTTTTTCTTTTTCAGTGAACCTTCAGTGGGAGATAAGGAGTGAGAAAATTTGTATGCTAAAACACTCTAGGGTTTCTTCTCAGAAAGCTAAAGCAGAGTCCACACTTTTTCTGGCTGGGTTAAAGAAGTGCTGAGATGCTTCAGAAATGTATGAGGCATTGAATTTGCACAGTGAATGTTCAGTGAATTTACAGCTGAACTCAGAAAAATTAATGAAAGCTGGGAGATGATGCTTGGATCAAGGAGAGCTTTGATGGGGCACTCTGGAACAGGAAGAGAGCCAGGGCATCCCATGCCAGTGCGGCATCTTAAACACCACATCACGTGTGCCGCACAGCTCATTGTCTTTCTATTCTCATTTACTTACTGTTCACTAAGACCTTTTGGTATTGTGAAGCAACACAAAATGGTTTATGCAGCCTACATTTGTCCCATACACCTACCTAACTTCCTCCTGTTTGATATGCCATCATTCTTAGGAACTGTACCTCAGTCAAAACCAAAAACTCATCAGCACTCTCTGGAGAAATTACACCTCTTGGCATGTATCACTGTAATGGCTCAGCATCAGTGGCACAAAGCTTACAGCCTTCAGAAGCAGCTTATTGAAAGTCACAAAGAACTTGTTTTAAATTAGGAAGCAAAGGGGTTAAAATTCAGGAGCAGAAGTTTATTGGAAAGGGTCAAGGAACAAATTACAGAGCCAAGACATATTACATGACTATATGCAGCCTGTGGTCCTGGACTTGGGTGCTTAGAGCAGGACCACTGTCAGGAGTATTTCTTGTTATATCAATGCAGAAGTTTTGTACTTGGTATTTGGCCTTAGACATTTAATCTCACATCAGCAAAAACTTTATGTAGAATCACACTGTTCTCAGGCTGAGAAATCAAAACGAGGTTTTAGAAAATATGCTTTAGGATTACAGGTGCAAGTGATTTTGAGATTGCTCCAAAAACTGGCTCATTCCTAGTTTAAATCAAAGTTAGTAAGCTGAACAAACCATGAAAGATTTTCTCCATTAATGCTGTTGGATGTGTGGATTAATCCTCTGTTCTCTAGGAATATTTATTCTTTCTGTCAGGACTAGTGTGTTCTGAATCAAAAATGCTCTGCTTGTTTAAAACACATGATTAGAAGCTCTACACTAAATACACCACATAATTGCTGTATATGTGCAAGCAAATAAAATGCTCTATCTTTTCTGGAAATTATGCACTCCCTGGTGTTATAAAATTTTCTGTCCTCAATGGTGGAGTGAACGGTAGTTCTAAGTAGCTGTGAGAGTCGGTCTGAAGATGGACCAGTATTTGCCTGAACATTGCCATCAAGAACTTAGAGAACTGAGGCCCTGACAGAAAGAACGCATGGACAACGATTTGGAGAGAGGCCCGAGGAGAAGTATTGTGTTGCACTGTTTTCTCTGATATGGAGGGGCTGCTGCTAACAATGGCTGCTGTGTGGACTTTGCCTGCTGCTTCAGCTAAAACCAGCCCCAGCCTCCTGAAGGGTATTGTTATGAGGGTCTCTTCAACCCAGGGACAATAGCTGCCGTTCAGAAGATGTGTTCTCACCTGCAGCCTCAGTTACATGTGTCCCTCACCTGCTCCCCCAAACAATGACCAACGAAAAGGAACATGCCCAGAAGCTCGCCAAGGGTCCTGAGGTCACCCAATGGACCAGAGAAAGACCCCCAAATGCTGAACACATAAGTGCTGGCAAAAGAAAGCGTGAATCTTTCGAGCCTGTGCAGTATGAGCCTGGGTTGTGAAATCAAGGCGGAGACTGGCCTACAACAATGGGATCAAGAGAGGGTGAAGAAACATAAAAGGTGAGACCAGAATGGACACTGTGGACGATCTTCCCACCAGAGGATCCCGAACCATGATGGAGGACCAGCAGGACTCCACAGGACTGGAGACCAGAGGGACGCTTCTGGAACTGGACTGGTGGTAAACGCAACCTCATTTCTCATCTTTACTTTTACTTTTTCCCCCGTTTCTTTTCCCTTTTCTTTTTCCTACTCTCTCTCTCTATCACGTGCCACTTTATGGGCAAATTAATAAAGTAACACTGCTTGACTGAATTATGACCCCTTGGCATTTTGGTTGCCTTAATTTTGCGTTCTGAGATCAAGGTAAAAGAACCATCATGAGTCCATCATTGAGTGACCATGAGAGTAGCCTTACAGAAAAACAACACTAAAAAGAAACCTAAAAAATATTAAAACATTTTGAGTTCATAGCATAATAGAATGGCTTGGGTTGGAAGGAACATTAAAGATGACCTAGTTCCAACTCTTCTACGATTGTCAGGGGCATCTTCCACTAGACCAGATTGCTCAAAACCTCATCCAACCTGTTCTTGGACATTTCCAGGGATGGGGCATCCACAGCTTCTCTGGGCAGCCTGTTTCCCTGTCTTGTCATCTTCATATCAAAGTAGACCAAAACATATGCTAAAAACAACAGGCAAGCTTCAAATCCTTTGGGATTCTGAGATTCAAACACTCATGGTTTCATATACTTATCTTAACACTTTCTCAAATTTGTAAATCCCATGAGGACAAAATCTCATGAGATATTCTGTTATTATGTTTCCAGTTTGGTTAGACATATGGCACAGCATGAACAGCTTTCCTTCCAGTGTTTGGTTTCTGTTACCCAGCCATGAAATACACAGTAAAATGACACTTTCTACAAACTGCAATGCCTAAAAAATAGTTTTATTCTGATTCCAGTTGTGCTTTGAGTCTGATATGGTTTTATTTTCAAGATGAGAAGACTAATGAATTGTAGCATGTGATGTACATAATCCAAGATAGTTCATCTTGATGCTGCACATTTGTAGAAGATGAAGATTTGTCCCTATGCAAAACAGCTCCTTTCTCTTCCTTCACAAAGTCTTATTCCTAGCTCTGTTGTTTTTAACCAAGTGGTTGAAGTTCAACAAATATAGAATTATAGAATCATTTTGGTTGGAAGATACACTCAAGATCATTGAGTCCGACTGTTAATCTAACACTGGCACTAAACCATGTCCCTAAGAACCTTGTTTATAGGTCATTTAAACACCTTCAGGGATGGTGACTCACCCACTTCCTTGGCAGCCTGTTCCAATGCCCGAAAATCCTTTCCATGAAGAAATTTTTCCTAATATCCAATCTGAACCTCCCTTGGCACAACTTGAGTCCATTTCCTCTCATCCTATCACATCCTACTTGGGAGAAGAGACCAACAACCTCTTTGCTATAACCTCCTTTCAGGTAGTTGTAGAGAACAATAAGGTCTCCCCTCAGCCTCCTTTTCTCCAGGCTAAACAGCCCTGGTTCCCCCAGCCTAGATTTGTTCTCTAGACCCTTCACCAGCCTCATTGCCCTTCTCTGAACTCGCTCCAGCACCTCAAGTTCTTTCTTGTTGTGAGGGTCCCAAAATGAACACAGTATTTGAGGCCTCCCCAGCACCAAGTACAGGGCAACAATTACTTCCCTAGTGCTGCTGGCCGCACTATTCTTGATGCATGCCAGGATGCTGTTGGCCTTTTTGGCCACCTGCGCACACTGCTGAGTCACATACAGCTGGCTGTCGACCAAGACCCCCGGGTTCTTTTCTACCAGGCAACTTTCCAGTCACTCTTCTCTTAAGCCTCTAGTGTTGCATGGGGTTGTTGTGACCCAAGTTCAGGCACTTGGCCTTGTTGAACTTCATACAACTGGCCTCAGCCCATCAATCCACCTGATACAGATCCCTCTGTAGAGCCTTTCTACCCTCAAGCAGACCAGCATTCTCACCTAACTCGGTGTTGACTGCAAACTTACTGAGGGTGCACTCAATCCCCTTGTCCAGATCATTGCTAAAGTTATTAAACAGAACTGGCCCCAATACTGAACCATGGGGAACACCATTTGTGACCAGCTGCCAAGTGGATTTGGATCCATTCACCACAACTCTTTAGGTATGTCCATCCAGCCAGTTTTTTATCCAGAGTATGCCCGTCCAAGCCATGAGCAGCCACTTTCTCCAGAAGAATGTTGTGGGAAATGGTGTCAAGGGCTTTTCTAAAGTCTAGGTAGATAACACCCACAGCCTTTCCCTCATCCGTTAAGCAGGTCACCTTGTCATAGACACAGATCAGGTTGGTCAAGCAGGACCTGCCTTCCATGTCTTTCATGATGATTGGGCCTGATTGCTTGGTTGTCCTGTATGTGCCATGTGATGGCACTCAATGTGTCTCAGAGTGCTCAGCTTCCTTCCTTCCTTCCTTCCTTCCTTCCTTCCTTCCTTCCTTCCTTCCTTCCTTCCTTCCTTCCTTCCTTCCTTCCTTCCTTCCTTCCTTCCTTCCTTCCTTCCGCTGAGTGATTTCCAAGAATGAAATGAGGAAAAGAACGATTGGCCCATTCTTTCTTTTTGGGCAGTTTGGTTGAGGTCGGTGAAGATACAATATTCTGCACCTTGCTTTACCTCTGTCACAGCAGCGGAGAAAGAAATCTTCCCACCTGATGCCTGCAACTAGGAAGGACTTGTGCTCTTGCTCTGGAAGCACAGTGCACATGCTGTCTGAAGACCTAAACTGTAAATCTGCACCTTTAGTACAGAAAAAGCACCCTGAATTCATCTGCAAACTTCAATAAGTCTGTACATAAAATGACATATTTGACATCTGCACAACATACACATAATTTGCCAATTTTTGGGTCCATGCTTCAATGCATTGTATTGAAAGAGCTTCTCAATAAAATGATTGTAAGAATTTCTTAGCATGGACATAACTGTATGCATTTCCTTTACCCTGAGCACAAAAAGATTATCTAAATCATTTGATCAACATGTAAAAATAAGTTAAATAAGCCTAAGGCAGACCTCTAACGTGAAATTTCATCTTGGATTGTTAAAGTTTAACAAAATTATGAATACTTGAAAAATGGTTTTCTGACTGACAGTGTTGAACAAACATGACTACAGTTAAAGATATTGTTATGGCTGTTTATGCCAGAATATGTATGCAAAAACCTACACAGCATGTACATTTATGTTTTCATAGCAAAAAAACATTGAACGTTTCCTCACTAATAGTGATTTCAGTTATGCAAATCAAGTAAGGTAAGGTTTTTCATACCACACCAGCCAGGAAAATATTTCTCAAATATTTTTCATTAAAGTAAATTTTCTAGTTAGAAGGTTCTAAAAGAGTATATTTTGGTGGTGGTGGTGGTGTTTTCTAAAAATATTCATATTAAAATAGTAGAATAATAAAAATTAAAACACCTTTGAACATTTTCCTTTGTGTAAACGTGTGGTTCAGTTTTGCTGGCATGGGTTTCTAGCAACACGGCTTATTTTTGGCCTCACCTTGAGAAGCTGTCATATTCTCACTTGCTAAATGTTCTCGGAGGTCTCTCAGCTTGTTAGTTGTGTTGTACAACTTCACAGGTCTAGCTTTGCAGTGACTACAGACATCATGGTGGTAATGGTAAAGAGGTGTAAATCCTTTCTCATACTAAAATACTTCACATCCATGCACTGTTGAACTTGTGTTTACAGATTGTTCCTTCATCCAGAAATTGTCTGTGAGAAAGGTTATATTTGATATTTCTATGCTAGAATAGTGTAACACAACCCACAAAGTCTTGGCTTCTAAGTTCTTTCTAAACAGAGGAATCCTCCATTCTATCATATGGCATCTCCAAGAACATTTTCCTGGCATCAGTTTAAACTATACTCTGAGGAGATCCTGCACTAATGGAAACACTGCATATCTCTCCCTGGCCTGCACTGGATGTATATTTCTATTGTATGTGAATGTGTTATATTCCAAAGGACCAAAAAGAGGCTTGGAAACATTTATTTTAGCTGTCTGATGAAGAGAAAGCTGTTAGCAGGAATGGGGTGGGAATGGTCAAATGAAGTATCGTAGAATGAATGGTGCCAACTGTGTTATGAGCCAAGTGCAAAAAAAGGGACAAGCTGGTGTCCTTGCAAGATTTAATTTACACAAAACATGGAAGATAACAGAAAGATTTATAGATCTTGCCACTAAATGGATTTCTCTTCAACAACCATAGTTTGTTTGTATAAGTGTGATATCCTTAACACAGGGAAAAAACAAACAAACAAAAAACCCAAACCAAACCGAACCAAAACCCAAAAACCTAGATTAAATGTGATTTGAGTGCGGTCCTATAAATTATGCACATATGTATAGACAGATAGGTAAGACTCTCAACATCTTCTGTCTTACACAGCTTCACTGCTCTTTCCTCCTTTGAAAGCAGAACCCACCTTTCCAGAAGTTCAGGAAGGTCTAGAGAATGTTCCTAGTGAATGCTAATTTTCAGTTATATTTAAATATAATTAAGATTTACATAACTGACAGCAAGGAATAGTTTCAAAAATAGGCATATTCCTCTGTGGTTTCATATGAATAAAGCCACATAGTATCATGTATAAACATTCTATGTTTATTATGAAAGCTAAATAACTTGTATTTTCAATGTAATTTGCAGATCATCTCTGCATTGATTCCTATTCATTTGATAAAGGTGTTGTGAATGGAAAAACTAAATATAAGATTAAAAACACCAGAGTTAAATAAAAACAGGTTAAACATAGACATATAACATTATTGGACTTATATCTGGGCCTGTAAACTAGAATAATTTCTGCTTTAAAGTCCTCATTTTTTTTCTTTAACCTGGCCCCCAATACTTCTTCTTCCTAAAGACCCAAGTGAACAACATTTTCTGCCTTACATTAAATTCTGTAAAACCTTTCCCATTGTTAAAAGAACGGTAAGCCAGCAAGGTACTGAGTTGGAGACTACTTTTTCCTGGCAGAGCAGACAACATATTGTAAAGCATAGAACTAGCACACATTCTTTGATTAAATAGATAGATAAGGCTAACTTCTAGGTCTGCAACCTTCTTACTGCCTATTAAAGCTTGGAATGAACTGAAACGGCCAATCTCTGAAGTAATATCTTCCAATAATGAGAGTGAGAGAAAAAAAAGAAATATTCAGAGATTAAAACCCTCTTTTTTTTTTTCTTTTTTTTTTTTTTTTACAATGGTACCATCAGATTTTGATCACTGTTGTGGTTAATATCAGCAACTTTGCTGGGGACTTTCAAACCAAACTCAGTGAAAAAGTAAACATATCTAAAAATGCTATGCATTACTTTGTGATATAGAGCTATATATCATTCATGATATCTTTATAATGCAATACTATTTGGATATTTCAGTCTGGAAAGAAGCCCAAGTATTTCCAGGCACTCTAAAAGCATATGAAATTATGATCAGGGACCATATTTAAACCACCTACTCTAAATGCCTAATTTAGGCATTGCTACTAATACAGTGTTTAAATTTAAGACTGAGATGAGTGATCCAGGCTATGCAGGCCTGCCAGATCTTGCCTCCGCTACAGCTGGTGGGAGATAAATAGCTGTGACTCCTAATTCAAGCATTGGAGGTAGGATTCATCTCACCTAACTTCTCAAAAATGAAAAACAGTCATTTAATTCCAGGCTGGCAGCCCTTCTTTCAATGAAGAGAGGGAGACACCTCAGCTTTGTCTTTCCTGCTGCCGTCTGTTTCAGGAAGGGGCAATTTTTTTCTCTAGTGGTACTTATTTCTGTTTGGTAAGCTCAGACTCAGGCAAGTCACTTGTGACTTGGGATGGCTACATTTTTGGTGGTCAGTCTAAGTGGGAAGTTGTGGGTACATCTTACCAGCAGCTCTACATGGTGTTGAGCGAGCGTCCAGGAGCAGCAAGGTCTGGTCCATAGGGGCAGGGGAGCCAGGAGCTTGGGTGGCAGTCAGGCTGGACAGAGAGGACTTTGCTGTTCCCAGACAATTTAAAAAGTTGATGAGAATCCAGCTTAGTGAGTGGACGTGAGAATTCTAAATGACACTTTCAAACCAGTCATTCAAGTTTGCATTGAAGGAGTATTTGCAGTATTAATTTAATATTTCAGCTGGAAGTCCTGACACTTTTGTCAAGTATTAGGAAAACTTCTGCATTTGTGAATCATTGTTGACCTTATCATCAACTTATATCAGAAATAGATAGAAGTGCAGGGAAGTGAGAAGTCTGTCAAAGTTTCCTTGGAGACGTTATGATGCACTCTAAATAAATAATGTAATCTATTAGCGACCTGCCTCGGGTCTGGTCCCACCTCTGCTCCATGAAAGCACTGCTTGGCTGAGAGTGAACAGGGATGTGAGGCTGCCCTACCTTTTTTTCTGACAAATCCAGCTGTGGTTAGAAACTTGTGGTGAATGGACCAATTGAGCAATCTTCTCAAGTTCCTAAGTCTTGTTTGACCTCAGCCACATGTGTCTGAAGTTTTTGGGAGACAAGATTTTAGGGAAAAAGCAATTAATTGTGTATTCTCTCTGATCACTATGCTTGCTATCTCTTATGGCAAATACAAGCAGTCAAGTCCTAGATGACAATTTCTTTCTGTGAAGTCTACCACAGCTTTAATCTCACATGGGTTTCCGTTGCTCTTGCTGCTTCCTAATGTTGAGAGTCCTCTTTAGACAAAACAGTTCAGGTATTGAATTATTCTGGAGCCTACAGTTTTGGATCTAATTGTATTAGTAAAACACACAACAACAGCAACAACAACAGCAACAAACCACATTTAAAAAAACAGACATAAGAAAATGAAGTGTAAAACAGTAAACTGGAGCCAAGTAAATTATCAGTACAGAAAAAGCATCTCAGAGCAGAAAAGAGCAATATCAAAAATCCATAAATCATAAATCAGCTTGATGTCTATCACATTCAAACTTGAACTGGGTTTTGTGTTCCTGGAAGAAGTGACTGGAGGAAATCTGTGTAATCTCAGGAAATAACTCAATATAGTTGTCCATGTTATGAGTGGGTTGTGGTCACACTTCTTTCCTCCAAGCTGCTGAACTAACATCTCACAATTACATATAAATAGAAAAGGGTAAAAAGACAATTAGGAAGAAAGATGTTAAACCCCACACTTTACAAATCACATTATGGATTTCTCACGTCTCTTTTTTATTCTTCCAAGCATTTCAATGGCCATAGAGATTATGGCTTTTAATTTGAGAAGCTTTGAAATCATCTTTTTTCCACCTTTAATGTACTCCTTAATCAGGTATTTTCTCTTGGCTGTTGCATACTCCCCTCCTCATTTGAGTACAAGCTTGTGGCTGGATAGCTAAAGGAAGTTCTTATTGTAGTGCTCTATGGAAATGATAGGTTGAAAACTTTTGTAGTGAAGAGACTGTCCATTTCTTTTACTTTTATAACCTTTTGGGCTATGATTTTCTAACAGTCTTTTATAATGTATATGTGTATATTTAAAATGTGCTAGCACTAAATTATGCACCTCCATGTCTTATGATTCTGCACATTCAATACGGCATTAAAATTACAACTGAAAAGGCTAGTTATAAAATATTACAAATTAGTTTACTTTGGTTGACCTATTTTGCTCATATGGCATAAACAAATGTACTCTTTGTGAAGTTGCCCTCTCCCTGAAACACTTTGACAATCACTTAAAATCTGGATCCTTCATTAGCAGATTTTCAGTAAAATTCGTATTTTGTTCTGTGTGATGTTACTAATAGTATTTTAAGCTAAGAGACAGCTTCTGAAAACATATTTTGATTACCCATAGTTGACATTTTCTTCTGTTACAAATGTATGGGTGACAGTGATTTAAGTGAAATATGAAGGCTCAGTCTGGTCCTGTCTCATCACTGAAGCTGTCATTCATATGTACAATGGAGGAACCACACTCTCCAGATGCAGAATGACTGTGAATTACTGTGACTTCTCTTGTTTCGGTGGAGATAAAGGAACTTATGCCAACCATAGTTCCTTGATCCCACAGTCTCTGACCATAAGGTGGCAACTTTTAACCTTGGAATTGCAGTAGCATATTCAAAGCTAAAAAAACTACATGGAGACTCATTAAGCTTTGTGAAGCTCGATACAAGAACAGCTGTTAGCTCTGATGGCTGTAGCTTCTGAAGATGGTCTGAAGAAGGCCCCTTTTCAGCAACTTAACAGTAAATCAGAGTAATTAGAAAAAAATATAAGCCAATGGCTGTAGTTAGCTCATATTGAATGACACTGAACATCACACCTCAGGAGCTACAGCTTAATGCTGACAAATGGATGCTGTTCTTGATCAAAGCGTTTCAGTTTTCTGTTTCCAGCTGACTCCTGATTTTGGAGGACCAAGCACCCTTATATTAGGTTCTAGGGAGAGTCTTGTCTGTACCTATTTATGCAGAAATAGGTACAGAAGCATATCAGAGGCTCTGCTGTGCACATTATACATGTGTGGTGATGAAGGTGGAGTTCTACAGACTATGGTACTCCACCACCCACAGGGCAGGTGTCCCTGGTATGCCAAAGAATTCTACGCAAACTGAGCTCATAATGAAGGATGCAGCTTTGTGGTCTGGGATTTCAGGGGTGACTGGGTCCCCTTCCTGGGGTGGGGGAGATGGCCTCCTTGCCTGCAGGAGGTGTGCACTGAGGAAGGGTTTATGTAAAGCAGCTGTGGGAGGAGGTCAGCAAACAGTGCAGCAACAGTCGTGGTGAGAAAGACACTGAGCAAATCTTCTTCAAGAGCCTGAACCCCCAACTGCAATGAGTGAGGGACAGAACAAGTCTGTGTTTACCAAAGACTTCCATGATGGTGAAAGGTAGAATCCTGTGAATTCTCATACTAGGAAGAAAACTCCTACCTCATCTACAAGTCTACAGCTTGCAGAGAAGGTTCAGTGCCCAGGTAGCAGACAAAAGGCTAAGAGCTCTGTCCAGTGAAGCATCTGGGCTGGCTGAACCTAAGCCTTGCAGCAGCATTAGGAGGAAGCAGAAGTATTAGTTATGGGAGACTCCCTGCTGTAGGGAATGGAGGCCACCATCTGCTGGTCTGACCTGTTGTCTAGTGATGTTTGCTGCTTGTCAGGCATTTGGATACAGGATACTGTGGAGGGGTTGCCAAGGTTTGTCTGGTCTTCAGCCTATTTTGCTGTGTTGCTCTTCCATGTGGGCATCAACGATAATGGCAGAGGAAAACCTGAAGTGCAGCAGGCATGACTACATCACACTGGGGGGTAACACCAAGGATATGGGGGCCCAGATGGCATCTCCTTGGTTCTTCTAGTGAGGGCAAAGGGCTTGATGAAAAATGGATGGCTCCTGTGGGCCAACAAACAGCTATACAGTCAGTGTTTACAACAGGGTTTTGGCCTTTACAACCTTGGGATCCTCTCTGAGGACAAAGGAAAAGATGTCATCCACTTGCCTAAGTAGAGAAAATACCAAGTGGCAAAGTATCTTCACCAATAGGATGGCCAGACTAGGGATAAGAGCTTTAAACTAAGGGTAAATGGCCAGCTAGGTGCAATGATAACGACTCACAATCCATTGAAGAACTTGTGGATCATATTGGTAAAAAGGTGCAGTGTGATGTTGACAGGAAAGACCCTGAAAACAGTGAAACAGGATGGAAGAGAGGTCCAGAAGAGATAGCTGATTTTCAAGCATCACTTTCCCCAAGCTCTAGATTCATCCATCCTGATAAGTGTTCAAGCAAAGGTGGCAGGAGTCCTGTATGGATGAACAAGGAGCTTCTCACTAAATTTAAACATAAAAAGGAAGTAAACAGAAGGTGGAAGCAGAGATAGTGCTTCCCTAGGAGAAATATGACTTGGGAGAAATACAGAGACACTGTCTGAGCAGGCAGAAGTAGGGTTAGAAAAGCTAAAGCCCATTTGAGGTTGAATCTGGCAAAGGACATAGAGTGGTTATACTCAAGAGACTAGTTAGAGTGGATCTCACTGTGGTAGACACTGCAAAACCAGAAAATGCATGCTCTTGAACCTAGGAGTGCACAATCTTGAAAAGTTACAGAGAAGTAGGAAAGAAAGAGCTATAAAAAACCACATTCTACTTGGTCACGTATCATGTATAGACCCAGGTCTGGATACATTTATAGTAGGGTTTGCCTTAAATTCCCATATAGTCAACATGCACAGGTAGACAGATACTTTCAGAAGGTGGTTCACATTTTGCATAAGTTGAATGGCCATTTTGCCAATTAAGAACTGACAGAGTCAATGATGCCTAGACTCCTATTCCTTATGCTTCTCTTAACTTACAAAAATTAAGGTGGGTGTGTATGGTCCTGACTGCAATTCTTTAAGACACGAAGGAAAATAATACCTCTTGGTATTTTCATTCTGCTGTTTTCATAAAAATTTGTAGGATGTGCACAGAAAAATGAGGAGTACAGCAATAAAACTGATTATAAAAGGGATTGGGAACAGGAAGAAGGAAAAAAAAAAAAGAAGAAAATGTAGGTCTAGGCAGATGCAGCTAAAGGGAATAGAAAATACGGTTTCTACGTCCCTAGTCACCTGCAAAAGTGTAACATCATAAAAATCACCCTCTATCTAAATCTTCCACAGGGAAATGGAAAGCACTTGTCCCCGTCAGAGAGTTTTATGTGTTAAAAGGATAGCAAAGGTGATGATTTCTTGGATTGCACACCAATAGTGATACTGTAGTTGCAGGCTTCCGAATAGCCTGGTTTTGTCTGTCTTCTGCAGCTCAGCATTTCAGAGACATGCTGAAATATCCATGAGACCCCGAAATGAGAGCAGAAGGCTTGGCATGTCGAAAAGTCTAAGAACAAAGCAGCCAACATCCTTTCTCCAGAGACAAAACACATTTTGTCTGTGACATGCTTAGTCTCCATCTGCTCAGGAGAGGGAAAGTTTCCCATATGGCACTGCAGTGGGCTAGTGAGTCACTCTATTGACTCACTCCACAAAATGCACAATTGAATGTTAAGTAACTTAAGTCAGCTTTAATGGGTACAGCATATGTATACTTCATGAATGCAAAATATGTAAACTATTATTATGCCACCCTTTTTTGTGCTGATGATTACTAACTCATTCATAATGGTTTATTAATTGGAGTTATCATTCTCTGAATAACTTGCATTTTGAATGATCAGTTTAGAATCTAAATTAGAAGTGCATCCGTTTCTCACATGTTACAATATATTTTACTTTTTTTTTTTATTCTTTTCAGTAATATCTTGAGCTAAACATATGTTAGGTAGTTAAGATATCACTAGGTTAGATCTGATGTGAAACCTTACTTTGTGGTTCTAGAGAAAAGGATTACTGACTCCCAGCTAGTCTTCTTCATGTGTTACAAATGCTTTGTATGTTTTAAGAGAACATGGATTTTTAAAAGATTTGTCAAGGTGGGGACACTTCATAAGACAATTTATTATGCGGTGATCAGAACAAGGCTAAACAACTAAGAGACTGCCAAGCTCGTGATACCATTGTGACCCCAGCTAATGAAACTGCAGGAAAAGAGAAATTTGAGGCAAAAAATTCTGTTTCTGACAAGGATGTGGAACTGAAAGCTAATGAGTAAAGTTATAAAGTAATTCCTACACTGTGCCTTGCGTAACATCTACAACAAGTTTCAAATAAGGAAGGCAAAAAAAATATGTCCCAGATTTATGGGAAAAAGATTTGCCATATCATATCATCATGACTACTTGGCTTTATGGTGTTTTAGTGTGCTTCCTCAGATAGTGGTAACGTCTGCCTGACTTACATCCATCCAGGCTGTGCCTGAATTGCATCCATCCAAGCTGTGAAGTTTGGTGTCAGAGGTGAATGGACACAGGTGGGAACATGATTCTCCTGATCATTAAGACTTTTCAGTCATTTTCCTCCTCACTTTCATGATAGTTGACACGACAGTTATGCAGTGCTGGGTCTAGACCCCTCTGTAAATGACACTGGAGAGACTGGCAAGCACTGAGGTCTGTGACCTCCACATATGTCCCAAAGATGCCTGCCAAAGATGGTCTGTCTCACCACAGCTGGCAGGAGCCAAGCTGGCATGGCCACTCCAGCCAGTCTGGTCCTGCAGAGAGGCTCCAGCTCTTCCCACAACATTGCTGAGATAAAGGGGCCCTGGACATTTCTGGAGCACCTGAGCAGTGAGCATAGACAACGTGCATTGCAAAAAATGCAACTAACCATGCCTGATTTCAGCAAATGAGGCAAACAAAACAACAACCTGATATGAGTTTGGAAATTTCCCTCCTTCCGCCACTAAGTAATCTGCAAGCAATGGCCTAAAGACAGACACCTGCTTTTGACACCACTGGTCGTGGAAACACTCGACATACCCTACCTGACTCAGAAAGATTTTTTTTTTTTTGCTTTATAGAGAGAAGCTGAGAAGCTACAGAAGCTGCTTTGAAGGGTGAAGCTTACCCCATGCAAAGGTATCCAGAGGGCTCTGTTTACTCTGGATCAAAGAAAACCGTGAGGCACTGCTGCAGACAACAAGAAAGTTACTAGGTTGTGAGGCTACCTGCATTTATTCCATGCTTTGCTGTAGACTTTTAGTAACAAAATGATTGCAGAATTGTGACTGGGTCAGTGTTTTAGACAATGGTTGGTTAGTTGACACTTGAGACAAAAATCTGGTATCATACAGTCAGTTTCAAGAATGATATCTGGAGTACTGAGAAGAGATGACTAGGGGAAATTTGGAGAAGGAGGGAAGAGACTGCTTTCCCTCGCCTCAAGGTCTGATAGTAAAAAGGGAATTTAGCAAAAACAAATGAAAATTGACCTTTTTTATTTAATGAGCACTGCAAATCTTTTTTTAGAGAAAGATCTGAAATGACATAGCTGTTGCAATTTGGTCACTCAAAACACATTTTTAATCTAGATAATATATGAAATAATTTCATTTAAAATCTTTACTATTAAGCAGTTGTAATTTCACTAGACCTATAATGTACACTATATGTATCTGTAATCCACTTGGGCTACATTACAATGAATATATATGTTGGGATATAATTTTTCATTTCTTATTTTTCTCCTGGAAAGGTTTTTCTTTAATAACTGCATTATAAAATGTGAAGTCTTCCTGATCCCAAAGTCAGAGTGCTCTTTTTTGTTTACAAGTCAACAATATTGAAGCTTTTTACTTTTAACTTTTTCCCTTTTTAGAAATAGTACTTAATACGTATGTATATATATATGTGTGAACACTCTAGAGTACAGGACAACTCTGTTTGTAATACAGATATATCTGTCATTCAAAAGTGAAGAATTTGGTTCATAAACATGTCTAGTAGTGCTTCCTTTGTAATGAAAGTTATACACAATATAGTTCTTAAGGAAAGAAATAAATTTAGTTTTGATGAGCAAATAACTGCAACAGATAACAAAAGCTGTCCGTTTTTTGAGAAGACACAAGGACATCTCTTTTTTTTTTTTCCCTCTAAGATTCAACATTTCCAGACCATGTATATCTTTAAGAGTATGTAGGAGTTTCTCTGAGCGTTGCTGGTGGGTCCTCTTATGATTTGTACTCCTGAGCACCTGGATTCTCAGTGGTGTAGTAATGTGAGGTTTTGTGTGTGTGCTTGTGCCTGTGTGTGCACGTGTGGGCTCTTGCACACTTGTACAGCTCGATAGTGATGGATCAGTCAACTTGGCTCCTACCACACCAGCGGTTCCTGTAGTGGTGGTTGGAAATCACAACCTGCTGCCTCTCAGCCATGGCCTCATGGGTCCCTGCTATCGCCAAAACCAAGAACCCACCTTGTCTGCACCACCCCCATCCCCTTGGGCCTGGGAGGCTCCTCACCTGCCCTTCCCCTCTCTCTTCCAATAAAAGGATCTAAAACATCTCAAGGAAATGACAGAATGTTGTGGACAAAGAATCTAGTTTTCATCACCCCTTGTCCTCTCCTTACCAGTGTGATTCATTTCTGTTGTATTTGTTTCTGCTTAAAAAGTGTCACACTATGGCATTTTTCTTTTGTTCCTTAATTTAAGTTCCATACACAGATTTTATTGCCACCAGCAGTGGATTCCTATCTATATGTATAGAAAGATTTTGTTCAAAATACCTGGCACTCATCCTCCCACCCTCCTCACTGAAGTCAGAAGAATTGTGGTAGGTTCCAAAGTGCTGCTCAACACTAAAAAGTGCTTCCAGCTTCACACTCCTATCAATTTATATCAGGTTCCAGTCAGAAAAATCAAATAAAATATTGAAATAATGAAAGCTCTTTGAAAGCTCCACTATGTTCCAGAAAGTTAGTTAAAAGAGTTTTAACTTAAGTTCTTAACAAAATAAAAGCATGGAATAGCAAAAAAATAAACTGACACCTCCTGCTAAACAAGAACTTTAAAACCTTTTAGGGCTACCAGCCCATCTGTTTTAAGCTGCTGTCTCTCTGTGGTTACAAATGGATAGAGATAAAGGAGGACAGTGCTCCTCCAACGACATTTAAGCCATACAAACTTATGAGCAGAGCTTTAGAGAATTAAAAGGAAATTAATTATTGAAAGTTGTCTCTTTAAAACAGCAAACCTTTTGCTTACGTTCTGATTAGATTTAGGGTCTGCATCTTGTGTACCAGATGTGGACACTTTTTATGTTTGCTTGGTTTTGGACATTTTTTTTTCTATTTTCCTAGCTGGCTTTGGGTTTCTGATGCAACAACCTTTGGTCTCCACTTAAAAAAAGTCCAAACACCTGACCCAGGCTACACTTTAGGAGGCCTTTTTGGTGAGAAGTGAGTGCTGGAATGTTTCAGCTTTCAAAACTGTAAAGATTCAGATTTATAGTCAGTCTGTTTATACTCTATCATATCATGTGTGGTAGCATAGGATATCAAAGCAAGAAAGCCTACGGGGCTACCACCATTTCAAATGAAAAATAGTTCTTATGTATGGCATAATGCAGCACAGATGGAAAGTTGTGCTTTTCTGTTTTACTGTTTCTGTACATTACTCAGGTAATAAATACTGGACAAATCAAGCAGTCATTTCTAAGGCTTTGTATAACCTATTTTACCAGTATCAGCTGCTACAGTTTTATATTCCCTAGAGAAAAGCTGCCTAGGTTCCCAAGTGTTATAACTCATTTCAAGGAGACCTCACAAATAAAAATGGATAGAAAATATGGCCTGACTTTTAATAACCGTATAGTTAACTCTGCATTTTCATGTGACAGTAGAAGTTCTTGCTAGAGTTCTGTAGCATTTTCATTCTTTAAAACAGTATTTATTTAATGGCTATTACTTGCTCGTTTCATCTTCTCTACTCTAGCATATTTGCATCTTTATTACAAGGGCACAGCACAACAGAAATACACCATAACCATGTCACTTCAAGTCTGTGCTTCATAAACTGAGAAGCCAAGAAGGGTTATCTAGCATCTAGTGTAGCAGATGTGCTCTCACATTGTCTCTGTGAAGGTGACCACAAAGGATTCCCCAAGCAGGTTTGCAAAGCCAGGTAGCCTAATAATAATTAAAGAAACACCTGGGAAGTATGGGACATGGGTTCCAGGAGTACTTGCAGCCTTCACTCTGATCCAAAACACTTAAGGTATGATGTGCTTTGGGACAGTAAATTCTCCTGCTCTCTCTCCATCACCTCCCCTTTGGGCTAGAGAACTCAGACAAGGGGCCAGATCCTCCCCTACTGCTCAGCACCTGCCTTGACCACTGCGCTGTCATGCTGGCAACATGCAGGTTACAGTTTTGATGGATGCTTGTCTGTTGTTGAACTGAAAAGGAACTGTAGGTGAAAGAACATCACCTGTTTCTCCGGAACAGGCACATCTGACTACGAAAAAGTCTTTAATATTAAGGGCTAAGATATCTTTCAGGAAAAACTGACACCTGCAAAATAAATGCTGAGCAAGCTTCTGCTGTCCAGAATGAGACTGCTCACATGCTCATAACCACCACTCTTTGTACAGCAGGGGGAAACAGTAGTATCGACATCACTTCTGCTGCTTCTTTTACTGTAACCTGACAATTGAATATTGGCTCAACAATATGGAATATCAACATTCTTCAAGTCTTTTAGTTACCTTTTTTTTTTTTCCTTGTTTTTGGAAATACCAGGGATGGAGCTGTAATAACAGGAAGTAAAAAGAAAAATAATCCCTTAGCAATATTTATTTAAACAGAGGAGATAATTATGTATGGGACTCTGCTGCAAGATTTTATTTCTAGGCTTGGAGAAAGAAACCCTACATATTTGTAAAAACCAAGTAAGAACAGCTTTAGGTACATCCCCTTCTCTTTTGTGGTACAAACTGACCTCTGTCCACCTGGGGTTGTTCACCTCCCCATTTGACAGTTTTCATATCACTGGTAAAGCTAATTCAGGGCATAAGGATGACAGAACATTTCCAGCATCTGATAACAATCACTCCCCTAAAAATAATTTTCTGTGAGAGAGCACTTAATTCTTATATCATTGCTATAGTCCTACATGATAATTTGAACATTTTTTTAACCAACAGAATTTACAATGACTCAGTTTGGAGTGGTCAAAGGCTAATCAATAAGTATGCATCTTTAGGTTTATTTGTTTGATAACATGCTGCATATAATAGATTTTTTTCCTGTTTTCAAAACTATGCATTCATTATGGATCAATTATAATTTATTGTTTTTATTAATACACTTTTTGGAATGGTTGGATTCTTCTTTTCAGCTGTTTTCCAACATGTACATTTTAAAACTTTTAAACTAGAAGACAAGTTCAGAAAAAAAAACGAACCAAACCAAAAAACCACAAACAAACAAAAACACAAACAAAAAAAACAAACCAAACCAAACAACCCCTCAATGACATATTTAGACAAGTTATTTTGTGTGTGTGTGTGTTGTGGGGGGGAGTGGTTAAGATACACTATAGGTATTCAGGTACTTCAGGTAACTTTACATCCAGGGCTGGGTTTATAAAACGAACCTTACTTAAAGTCAGTGAGCAGCCTATGGAGAACTGGATGTGGCCACAATGGTTACAACTAAACTAATAAACTAAACAAGGTCAGCAAATGGGTCTGAGCACAGTATGAATGCAGCCATTCATACTGTGAAATATTTGGCACAGTTTTGGTCTCAGCCAATTAGCGCTATCATGGGGACAATTTGGGAGCCAGCTCAGGGCAGGAAACACTCTCTGTGGGCATTTTGAGAAGGGCTTAAGAGAGTTAAGCTATATATACATGAGTTTTTCTGTACCATCGGTCCTCAGGGCCAGTAGAGCAGCCCCAGCAGCTCTTATTTGCTACTACAAATGCAATGGTGAAAGGGGTGACTGGAATTTTGGGAAGAGGCAGGTTTGGTAGGAAACTGTTGTGCTAGAGAAATCGAATGCACTCCCAGGTCTGCTAAATCCATAATTGGCTCAAGGTTAAAATAGCAAGCACCATTCTGAGAATGTAAAAATCTGGGAAATTCAGATACATTTCTTGTTCAAAGTTGGAGATGTTTTGGAAAAGGTTCTGGTTCCCCAGCACAAAGGATTTACTCAGTCTCGGTCAGCTTGTCTGGACTAAGGAAGGTATTTTCAACTCTAGTTTTAAATTCCCCTTTTCCCCATGTGTGAATCAGACCATTACTGTTTTGCTTTAATTTAATTAATGCAGAAGAGTGGTTTTATTTTTGTGGTCTACTATTTTTATTACAATAGCAATTAAAAAAAAAAAAAAGTTATTGTTTCCAAGCTCCTGCAGTTCTTACAAGTAAAAAAATCTATAAAAGGTGTCTGACTAAAAAACTTGACATGAATAAGGGAGTCTGAGGCCCTGCCTACTGAGGTATTGAGCGGTCTTGTGAAAGTAAGGCCAGATGGCTTTGTTAGAGATAAACAAAAAGAGTGAAAAGGGAGCAAGCAGTAAGAACCATTTAAGGACTATGGAGACAGGAGACACTTTGACCCTTGGACCACCTCAGACTAAGAAAAAAGTATTTCTTTTGTCAGGAATCATTCTACGACTCAGAAGAAGAAATGGTCACGAGAGATACTCTTACCTAGAGCTTTACTATGCCTTTGAGTCTTTTAAAGATTTCCCACAAAAAGACTTTTTTTCCCCTTCTGTATCTCAATTCCTTCTTTGGGAAAAAATCTGTTTCAGTCTCATGCTTACATCATCCTGCCCTAATGCATCCCAGCTGGAAGGACTTCCCCTTCATAATCATCATTTTCCCCAGTTTGAGGCAGAGACACTACCCCTTCTTGACCTGCTTTTCTCCTGCTTTAGTTGAGGTTGTAGACAACACCGGATTTGGGCACCCCACACCATGTTGATGCTCTAATGCTTACTTTCTGTGCATGCTAAGGCCCCAGAACAATGTCTAGAGTTCAGAATTGCTTGAAAGGTAAACCAACAAAAAACAACAGTAGAAATTCTGCACACTGAATGAAGATGCCTTTACTGTTAACAAAGAGAAATATTCAGCACAGAGTGGTAAACTTCTCCTTTCCAATGCTTGAATACCCCAGGTAAGTGCTTTAGGCAGGCACTTGTATCCCCTCTAGTTCAAAACCTTGCTTTGAGGGAAGACACAGATGCTTCAGAACCCAGATCAGTGTTTCAAAAATTTCTGTTTGCAGTTTGCACAAAAAAGCTGTGCGATAACATGTATCGGCATCCCCTACAGCAGAGACCAGATATCTGGTTTACTTATTTCAATCCAGACTCCTAGACTTCATGTTAGCCTTTTCTGCTGCTCTGCACACTGTGGATGTTTGCTTCTTGGAAAGGCAGTCCCACTGGAAGATCAAGGAGATATGCTGCTACAACCAAAAATGTTAACTTTTCTCCTGGGAATAAGGATGTGAGCATCAGCCCCTTCTTAAAAAGACACTTTAAAAAGCTATACAGAGGGTGACTCCTTCAAATACCTGTCATAGTTTGGAATCAGAATCCTTGCTCAAGATCACGCAGAAAATGGGTTGGCATGCAGGTCATGGTTCTCTCAGGTGTATTTTTCAGTTCTTGGTGTAAGAGGAAAAGATTCTCCAACTATTTTTTGTGGAGGGTGAGGTATGCTGTGAGCACGGCTGAGGAGGAGAGGCAAAGATGCATCTGGCTTGAGTGTGCACTATCAGTACATTAGCCAAGTGTGTGAGCCTTGTCACATGAGCAAGATGCTGCAACGTGAGTGTCAACACATGGTCAAATATTTCTCAGTAGCCCGTGAGTGATGTTTAAAAATCCATTTGTGACTAACTTATAGTAAGAGGATACATTGCTTGGCTAGAACAAAGGGTATTACCCTACAGACAGGAATGAAACAACTCCAAGTACTCCTGTTTGTGCTGTACAAAGCAGAATCTCTTTCAGTCTACGTCATTTTCCCTTGTGAAGGAGAAGACTTTTCCTGATACAGAAGCTCCAGCAAACTGGGTGGACAATGGAATAGCAGAGTTAATCCACAATAAATTTTGGCTAAGGTTTGGGCTGTTAAAATGACATAGTTGTGTTTAGGAAAAGTTTCATTGGCTGCAGTGGATCTTGGGCCAGCCTTATGTAAAATACTGGAAATAAAAAAAAACAGATCCTTTGAAAAATGCCTTAGTGGACATAATGAGACAGAATAAAAGAAGGGCCAAGTTATGATGGATAGGGAAAGGAGATGCTTGCCGACTGACTTCAGGACATTCCCAAATCAGTTAGAACAGATGCAAAAGGAAAAAAAAGAAAAAGCAGGTTTAAAATAAACAAAATGCATTTTCACCCATTGCAATCACTGCCTTTGCCATGCTTAACACTGGAGACTGGCTTCCTGGAGAGAAAGACTTTAGATTGCTCAAAGGAATATTAATAGAAGTAATGGATGAACTTAAGAAAGGAAAAGGACTAAGATGAATGTAACTTCCTTCGGTGAGAACAGATGGATCATGGAATATTCTGAGGGGTAACTAATGGGAGATTGATGCTAAATTTAACAAAACAGACAATTAGCAGCTGAAGAAAAATCTGGGCAACAATAAATAAAGCTAAGAGCAGGCCAGTTCTACAGAGTGATCTGGGGTTCATTATAAATAGTACCTCACAACTCACATTTTAATATATTCAACTACAAGGAAATGGGTCACATTTATAGGATGAGATTCTATTTTAGCAATTAGAAACCTTGAAGACGATGCAGGGTCACAGTAGTCAACCAACTGAGCACCCATTTTCATCACTATTAATTGTGTAAAGGACACATGGGAACATTTGAAGTGGAAACATGGAAAATTATAAAGCAGTAGCAGTGTGGCTCTGGCTCCCCTTGGCATTAATGAGAGAAATACTGTCAGTTTTGGTGTCTGTGCTAAAGGATATCAGAAAAGGCTGACAAGAGTTATATGAGCCAGTCATATTCGGGAAAAACATGTTTTCAGCCAGAGGATAAAGAAGTTTTGTTTTAGCGTATCCAAGGGAGGGTTAGAGGTGATTTGCTCATAGTGTACAAGTACCATCTTTGAGAGATCGTTTTCAGGTGAAGAACACTTTTCATCCTAACAGACAGCATACAATTTAGTAGCTTGAATTAACATGAAAAATCATAAAAAATAGCTTCTTTCAGTGGTTGATTTTCTAGGCATTTCATGCATTCCTCATCACTTAAGGTCTTCAAATACAGACTGGATGGCTTTCTAAAGGACAGCTGCTCTATCTCAACCAGGAGTTATGGGCTTTATTCAGGTTTTACTAAGCAATATTCTCCAGTCTGTATTGTGTGGGAGCTCAGAGGTAGCAGGAACAGCCATCATTTGTGGCCTTCAAGCATAGGTCAGCATTGGGAAATCTCCAGGTTCATCACAAACATACAAGTGGTAGCAATTTCTAGGAATTCTCATCAAGATGTCAGTTGTGCATAAGAAGCATTTGCCTCCATTGGGTTTTAATGATTTTTCAAGGACTTCATTTTCATAATTTTGAACCTCAGAGATTCAGAATAAGAATCTAGATTTATTTTACACTGAATAGTTCTTCTCTGTTAAAAATAAAGTGACCTGTGCTTTACCTTTCTGCACAGAATGACACAAATTTTGTATAAATTACATTTCTTACATTATTACGTTAAATCCCTTGACTAGCCCTTGCAGGTTCAGGAACGAAGCAGTCTCAAAAACCCTTCGAAAAAAAGGAAACCTGGATCCCTATCCTTTGTATTTAGTTGGAAGGGAAAAGCATTCTCTTGTCAATCCATCATGAACCATGATTTAAGCATTAGCTGTTAAACCAAGTAATGACATGAACTGAGGTGATTATATACTTGCAGGTACCAAATGCTCATCGTTAAATGTAAGGACATACCGAAGGAGCTGTGTAATCTAAATAGCATCAAGTCCTTATGACCATCCACCTGCCCTATTTCTTTCACATTTGATTTTATTTTTTAATAAAGCTGATGCCGGAGGTGCTACTTAAGAAGCTCAGAGGCGGGAGCAACGAGTTCCATCAGCTTTATAATAAATGGGTGTGTAAGAGGAAACCAGCCATAGGGCAAGCATTTGGAGGTGAGATATTGAGAACACCTGCTCCTCCCTCAGCACACTTGTGATTAAACATTTTACTTAGTGCATGAACTCAAATGTGTTATGTTAAACTGGGGTCAGAAGGCACAATGTAATTACGGTTGTTATTAATATCACAGAGGCTGCAATGGATAGAAAACCTATTGGGCATGACTATGTATGAGTGTAAGAGGGAGTAAATTTCCTTGGGGAAGGAATTATATACTGGGTGGAGACGATAAAGAATGTTTTACTGGAATTCTCCAATTCTATAATAACTACATTTCTCTATAGAAAAGCATTAATCTCTGTGCTCTTCCTCTAACCGCCATTTGTAAAACAAAAAAATATTTTTTTAAAAAAGAGACTGTAGGTCTAAATCAACCTTCTTCAATGTATTCTGATTTCTTTACATGATCTGAATATTTTTGTGTGAGGCAACTCAATGCTGAAGTGTTCCTACATCTTCATAAGAAGTTTGCACCTTCCTTAGAGAAATACCTACAAAGTATGTCTCATCTCAGGGCTGGATCACCCATGAGTAGTTGTGCCTGAAAAGGAATCTTGGAACACACGCACAGGCTCTAAGTCATGCAACTGGCCTGTGCTTAAGCATCTTCAATAATCCTCAGTTATTTCGTGATGCAAAGTTAAAGCTGCAGCTCATTATTTTTCAAGCAATTCATGGAGCAAGGCTTAAAGATGAAATTTCACGCATTTTTTTAGCACAACAGCTGCACAGCTTGGAGCCAGTGCTGCTCACAAAGCCAAGAAGAAGAGTGGGAATTAATGTTCTGGTGTAGTGTTGTTTAATTCTGGCCAGCAGCTAAGCACCACACAAACGTTCACTTCCTTTCACATGAGTGTGAAAACTTGTAGGTTGCAATAAAGACAATTTAATAGGTAAAGCAAAAGGTGTGTATGCAAGTGAAGCAAAATAAGGAATTCATTCACTTCTTCCAGTGAGCAGTCAGGAGTTCAGCCATCTCCAGGAAAGTAGGGGTCCCTCACATGTAATAGTGAGTTGGGAAGACAAATGCCGTCATTCCAAATGTCCCCTCATATGGTACAGAATATCTCTTTGGTCAGCTAGGGTCAGATGTCCCAGCTGTGTTGCCTCTCAACATCTTGTGCACCCACTCTCTACCCACTGGTGGGGTGAGGTGAGGAGCAGAAAAGGCCTTGACCCTGTACAAGCACTGTTCAGCAGTAAAATCCCTGTGTTTTCAGCATAAATATAGCACCATACCAGCTATTATGGAGAAAATTATCTCTGTCCCAGCAAAAAGAAATACATTCTCCATGCTTTATTCCACACCATTTATGTTATGCTCAGGTCTTACACTATCCAAAAAATACTTGTGAACCACCTTCTGCCTACCCATACTATGTGATACTTTTCCCACACTTATGATACACAGATATCATTCCCTTAATCTATGGAGCATCTCTCTTAAACGTTCATAAATGTTCACAAAATGTACACTGAGTTCATTCAGTCCATAGTCCACTTAAACCAGATCTTTTTAGATAGTCTCGTGACCAAAACTGTGCTGTTCTTCTGATTCATCTGAACTCCAAACTGGGGTTTTACAGTTAATTTAATTGATGATTCAGTAGATACCACTATTATTCCATCAAAATTGGGCAGCTAGACTGCATAATACATACATAACATAAAACCTATCATACACAAGTAACATGTTCAAAAAATCCACAGATCAACACACCTACTGCCAGAAAGCAAACAAACATCTAAATAAAACCAGTATTGTCTGTCATTTAGTTGAGCTTTCTGATAATGCTGCATCTGTTTTTAGAACAGTCACAACATCCAATTTATGAAGACAAAAAAAACACTTAGCAAGAGGATCGTCCTCTTGTGGAATAAATTTTAATTTAATACAAGATGCTCATGTCATCATATAAGCTTATTGCTAGGAAATAAAAACTTAAACAATTGTACACATCTGTGGATAATATAACAGCACATAATGCTGAAATCTACACAGAAAATAATTAAGCAATATTAATTTACTCTGGAGGAGATTATACCATCAAAATAATACTACCACAACTTCACCTTCTAAAACATCTAGACTTGAATGACAACCTTCTCTAAAGTATGTAAAATCATTGTCACCAGAATTTCTAATTTATCAGGTAAAACTAAGTCTTACTTCAGATGCTGTCACCCTATATGGCTGAAAACTCAGCAGGCATTCTTGTGACTGTTGGAATGAATTCTCATAGACTATGAATAAAGGACATCAGTTCCCAGCTGCAAATGAGTAAATATGTTTCAGAAAATATCTACTCTATCCCTGACCTCTCCATCATGCTCTTCCAGGGAGACTCACAGAAAGCAGGCATGTGGGGGTCTGGAAGCTCGACTTCTTAGCTTGACAATCTGCAAAAAGCACTGGACTCAATAGGAACACTGTTCTTTAGACCCTCTAAAATCAAAGAATACAGTTTCTCCATCTGTTTAAGCCAATCAGTACCTGTGCAATGTTGAAAGGGTCAGGCCTATCCCCAGGTCGTGTCCAAGCCACATGTTCCTGCTCCTCCTTTGCAATCAACTGTTGGGATTTTATAGCTGTGGGTCAGAGTCTTTTGAAGAATTAATTTTCAATATTGCCAGGAGGTGATTTGGAAACATGTGCCTGTATATTTTTGGGTACTGTTCTGCAGTGCAGGGATAAACCGTGTATCTGCGGGTTAGAAGCAAGGGGGCAACTGACAGCCAGAGGATTTTAGGCTTTTACAGACCTATGTTGCTTCCAACAATGTCATTGCTTCTAACCTCTGGAATTTGCTGTTTCTCTATCAAAGATGGTGAAGGCAGTACCTGCCCCATAGCATGTCTTGCCAGCAATATCAGCTGGAAATTCTCTCTTCCTTAGAATGGCCAATATTGTACACAGCAGAACAAATGAAACTATGCTGTTTTCTTCTGTGAAGGTACTAGCTTATTTTCACCATCTTATTCCTGTTTCAGGTACCTTATAAACATCTTGTTTGACAATTTTTGTGCTGCTTTTGTATCTGGATACAGACTAGGTTCAGAAGTACATTAAAGATGCCTGCCTGATGTTGATTTCTGTTATATCAGAACACAACAAGGTTCTTAAAATGTTTAAATGAAGTATGTGACCTCTAAGAAGAAAAACAATGTCAGAGTCATTTGTGGGTAGGTTTTTCTATCATTCAGCAAATAATTTAAATACTTCTTTCTTTTTCATTATTTGATCAAGTATAGTTAGAGGGTTTGAGCATTTTATTTTCATATTTGTCTGACAAATTGCAAGACAGAAATAATGGCCCCATTGGAGTCTATGAGAATTTTGTCTTGGGCACCTAGACTTAAACCCTCAAGAACTGTAGATGTTTAACAAATACATAGATAATCATAGCTCCTGATAGTTATAAATAGGAATCCTGAAAACGTGGCTAAGCCATGCTTATTTTTATAGCTGGTGAACTATTCTGCTTAAATGAATAATCTAATTGAAGCCAGCAAGACTTGGAGGGGGTTAAATTTAGCATATCACATGTGTCTCTCTAGAGTTGGAGCCACAGCTTGTATAACAGAACATTCCTAATGTTCCCCAGGACCAGCATGGAAAAGTGACATGAACAAACCATTAGATGGCCACAGAAAAATGACTTAAGGATGTGACCTTCACAGACCTGATTTCCTGTAGGCTGCAGATGAACAGCAGTGCAAGCATTTAGAATAAAAGCTGTCTGTTTCTCTGGCCTTCTGAAAGAAATGTTTGGGACAAATTTATTTTCTTTTGCTTGCACTTTTTACTGGAAGAGGTAATACTGAAGGATAATTCTCAGAAAAAATATCCGTAGGCTTAAGCATTTAAAATACTATTTTTATGACTTTTATAAGGTCTAGATACTAGAGTAGCATGCAAAGAAAAAAGGCTTGCAGCTAGTTTCATTTAGTCCTAATAACAATTTGAAGACTGTGCTATATAGAAAATACACTGGTGATAAGTCAGTGTCCTTGTAATATTCATAAAGGTGCTGGCTAGGTTCAGCTGCAGTCTGGTATTTGTTCCCAGGAGCTATTTTTTCCCCTTTACTGTTATTTTTGCAACTTTCATGCATGAATCATGAAGAGAGCCTTTTGCAGAGGCACATTATTATCCACCAACAGCAGCTCCTTACATTTGCCACAACATTCCCTCAAACCACCTATTGTTCTGAGGGTGCTGCTGTTGGTTAAATGCTATTATACAAATAACATTAGTCATATGTGCCTGCAGTTAATGTTAATTACTATGCTCTCTGCTTCTCTTCCCCTTTCTCTTATTTTTCCTCCAGTAACTCTCAGCAAAGGAACTGAAGACCCAATGTGCCCTTCCTGAAGACTGAAGGATGAACAAAGCAATATTTCTTCAAGACGTGGCACCAGTTAAAATGCAAAAAAATGTGCTTTCAAGTAAGAGAAATGAGAATCCCTGATAAAAATATTTTTGGGTTGCACTTAAAGCAGGAGCAATATTTGAAGCAGTGTCTTAATTTGTTACAGTACCAAAGCTCATGCGATAGCAGCTGCTGACAGTGGCAACACACTGCCAAGTAGTGCCTACTGGAACAAAACTGATAAGATTTTGATTTTTCAAGCATAGAAGGGAATATTTATTACTAGGATATAGCTGAGCTGACATAATTGTGGATGAATTAAGGGAGCAGTAGAAGCAAAGCTGCTTTTTTTGAGGGTCATCCATCCTCACACTCATTTTTCCCACTTCTTAATTAGTGTGAGGACCTGCTGTGTGAGGATCCCACCTCAATTTCCTTCACCTACTGTACTTAGATCTATTCCACTCCAAGCTTACCTGCATCCATTTCTGCAAACGTCTGTGCAGTGGAAAGCAGGCATTCCTCCAAACAAAATTCCCTCTGAAATCATTGTGATTGTGCCAAGAATACATTTGTCACAGAATCATCACAATATTTTTTTTACAGGCAAGAAGACATACTGATAATTTATTCAGATGATCCCGTCTATTAATACCTGAGGCTGGTATTTATATCTGGAAATATAATATAACCTGTTTGTATATACTCTGTCCCTTCTCTAGGTAAGGACAAAAGTCAGCTAGTTCCCACCTTCCCTCAAAGTTACCTCTTTTGAAACAATCTGTTTAAAGTACAGTTATTTATTTATATTACTATCTCCCTTCCTTTCACCTCCAATCCAACAAATTTGTCAATTTGATTTTTAACAGGTAATTAATCTGTCAATAAGGTGGTGTTCTCCCAAACAATCGGCTGAAAGAAGCAAAATGGTCCGATAAAAATACATATTTTCTGTTACAATTATATTCTTCTGTGGCTTCTATTACAATTATGTTTCTAATATTGCTCAGCTTTATATAGACACACAACTTTTTTTTAATAATTTATTTAATATTCAACTAAAAATGTTGATCAACAACTGAAATTGTCAATCAAAATTATTTAAATATCCCATAAACTTTCAAAAGTAATGGAATGGCCAGATGTGATTCAGACCTGTGCTTTTATTTAATTATTACATTCCCAATACTTCACATTTTGATTTATTGGGATAGAACAATCTTGATTTACTGTCACAAATATCTCTTCTTCTTAGACTGGCTTCACTTTGAAAGGTGTTCAGCCCAACCTGATCCTGGGAAAAGTGCAGGATGATTTAATGCATAGAAACTTTCAGCTAGGTGAGATGAAGTCACCAGCATGTCGTGCGCTACTGTCAAATCTCTGTGTTCAATGAAATGCTTAACTTTTCCAATAAGACAGGTGACTTTCCCCTGGCTGGCAGTCCCTAGCCCTTGAACAGCACTAGCCCCTTGTAAAAGGATTGTTGTGAAACCTCCATCTGGCTGCTTTGTCTCATCCTCCTGCATGGCAGGCAGTGAACATTAAAGGACAATCTGTGGTGTTAAGGGGTAAGGAAGAAAAAAGGAGGGTATGCTTGTATGCATACTAGTGAGTCAGTGGGCTTTGCAGGGAGGCTGGATTATTATGTTTAGATCTATGCTGGTGTAAATATTGTTGTTGGCCCACTGAAGATCTTGGTGGGCTTCATCAGAAAATGAAATGCCCTGATGCTAGGTTCATTTTTCTGTCCAAAGCTGGATGCTCTTAGAGACACATCTGCTAGAGAAATTACTCAGGAACCTATGGAGACAGTCAGACAGCTAGTGCAGTACCCCATCACCTGCTGCAGCCAAAAGCCCCATGGAAGCCCCAGTTATCACACATAAACTCTTTTCTGGAGTATTTCTGTATCACCCGGCAATGCTGGATTCACTGGATTTCTGAACCAGAGGTGGTGTCTCCATTTACCAGTCTTGGCCTGACTTAACTGGCTTAGGAAGCCACAGAGGATGGTTGTGGCATTGCTGAAGCATTGTCTGAAGTGTCCACCTCAAACTTTTGGGAGTGCCTGACAGACTGGACCATGCTGAACTCTGACACTATTTGCAGTAAATTAGTGAGATTCAGCTTGAATATATCTGCACAAGCTATGAGCACAGTCACACCTCGTGTGAGGCAGTGCCAAGGTCCAGAGACAAGTGACTTTGAGTAACAATTTTTGAAGAAATACATCTGGAATTGTTGGTTTCAATAGCTCATTAGCTTACAGATATAATTATGACCATTTAATGTGAGTGTTAACTACCTTTTTGCAGGTTCTTTCCACAGAAATATCCTGTAATTTGGGGAATGTGGGAAGGACACAGATAGGGTTAGTTTCTTTCTTTCTTATTACTGCTCATCACTAGAAATTTACATCATCCAAAGAGATCTCGCTTCATAGCCAAACACTAACCTAGGGGCAGCATAAGGCAGATCGCCCAGTGCTCCCCCACCCAGGTGCCCGGTTAGAAGAAGCGATTGATGGCTTTTCTGAGCAGGAATTCAGCTGGAGCCTGGTGAGCACCATCCAGCTGCCGGGCCAGGCTGCCCAGGAGCACCACAGTCCTCCTCACACCACCCACTGCCCAAGTCAGCAGCCTGGGGACTGATCACTGCTCTCCTGGCTGCTTAATTAAAAGACTGCACACTCTTCGCCTTATTCTGCAGAATGAAAACAAAATCTGAAATATGGACTTTTTTTGAAAACTAGAATTCTTGTTTCTAAGCCAGGCCTGTACAGTTAATACAAAGTTAATCTGAAACTTTACATTTCTACCTTGTGCCATGAAATGTAATTTATATGTCTCTTGATTTTTAACTAATAATTAAGAAAGTAATGCTTAGAAAAGGAGATACATGTGTTCTTAGAAAAGAGCCATATGTTGTGGGTGGGACCTCTGGTTAAAATGGCATAAACCATTTTTTTCCAAGTGGTGATTAACAGAAAAATTATTAAGTAATGCTCTAGCACTAAAAAAAAAACCAAACAAATTCAGCTTGATTTCTTAATTAAAGTTAATTAAAAAAAAAGAAGTTTTCATTTAGAATAGTTTAATATGATAAGTTAAAACAATAAAATGAAACTTTTCTAAAATTCTCTTCCCTTTCTGCTTTTTCTACTCACCATAAAGCAGGTTCATGAACAGTTGCTGACACCATCATACTTTCAGTTAATACAACACCAAACTGAAACACCAAGCTCTCTTCCTCACATTTATACAGCCACAAAAAATCAGAGTAGCCTGTCCTGGGGCTTTACAATTTTTGTGTACATCTTGAAATGTGATTTACTTGCATTACTTGCAGAGTTAATGTATCTAAATCAACCTAAACACAATGATTTTCAGGAGTAAAGATGACTGGTTTTGAATCTGGAGCACGTGGAGTCAAAGTTGTCTAGAAGTGACAGCTTATTGACTCAAATATTTTATTTTAGGAACTAACTAACAGCCTCTCTCAGTGTATTTGCAATGTAATTGTCATGTTTCAGTGTCAATTTTTCTGGCCAGTTTAGAAATCTGAGCCTTTTATTTGTCACTGCAAAGCTACATTTGTAACGTTCAAGCTGCTCGTCTATCATATCCAATGATAAATAAAGGGAAAAATATTTTATTTTTTAAGGGTTAGAAATACTTTAGTATTTATGTTTTATTTATACTATTTGAACGGAATATCAGCAAGAAAATTTCAGTATTATGTCTTAAAATCAAAATTTTCTTTTCCAAATGCCGTTAGTAATCTATTACTGACTAAGAGCATGTGAATTCCATGTTCATCTTGAAGATACAATATACACTATTTCACATCTACTGCACTTAGATTTCAACAATCAGCTTCTTTCAAAGACACCCTGACAATTCAAATGGTGAATTATTAAGTCCGGATAACAAGGACAACATTCACTTTCTTTGTACTGCTCCAGCTAGAATAGAAGACTCTATTAATTATCAGACCAGAAATGGGCTGGGATTTGTTTTGTACACTGCTAAGCAGTTTAACTGGAAGAGATGGGTTATATAGGGCACTAAATGACCTTTCTAAAAAGCTTGTTTTTCCACAAACTGCTTGTGTTGAAACCAATTGCAGAAGTCATTCAAAATGAGCTGTTTATTACTTCCTAAATGCATTTACTGCACGCCAGATGTCCATTTCAAAACATTCTGCTGTGTGCCTTTTAACTGACCCTACACCCAGACACAACTGCCCATGTCCATTACTCTGGATATGTTACTCACTTAGCAGTGGGCTGCCAGCCCAGCAAGCGCTGGGGGAGACCTGCTTTGGTACCACAGAGATTAGGAGGAACAGAAACAGTCCCTCAGAGGAGATGGGTTCACATCCCACTCGGAAGGGTGATTGGAGCCCGGAGTAAACCAAATTGTCAGTGTTATCTAGTGAGCTGGCTGACAATAACAGTGAACACATGGCAATGCAAACTCCAGGCATGGGATGCTCACAGGGTCCTTGCAATTGCCTCCTTTCTTGTGTTGTAGAGCTACTTTGTAACTGAGCTATGTTTTCCTGTGAGCCTGCTGCCCTGGGCACTTTTCTTCTGGCTCCTTCAAGTGCTGCTGCCATGTGTGTCCCTGGCATTTCTCCTCCTGGCTCGCAGCAGCTGCCTGTAGCAAGGCTCAAACACACTGACCCCGCCTTGCTACACATCTTCAGGTGTGTGCTCTCCAGGATGGCAACATCCTTGCAAACATTGTACTTGGTAGGTGTTGGCCAGAGGAGCTTCCTGAGGGTGACAAACATGTGGGGCCAAATTTCTCACTTAGTTGCATCAACGGACCTTAAGTATAGTGATGTTAGCAGGAGCATGGCGTTCCTGCGTTTGATGTTCCTCAGCAATTTTGTAGGTTCATTGCACCTTGAGAACATGTTTACCACTTTCCTTAAAATTCATGTTAAAGCATTTGCCTGGTCCTTCAATAAGGCATGACTTGTATATGGAAGTTAGGTGGTCAGTTTGGTCAGTTCTCTTAGGTATTAAATATTTTTATCTATCAGCAATTCCAAAATAAGTTGTTTTATTTTTCTCTTCCTGCAGGGCATTATATATTAACTCACTTTGCTAACATTGTCTGAGATTTCTTATTGTAAATGTTCTTGTTCCCTTCATGGTACCATGCAAGTGAGAATTGGATGAAAATTATAATTATAAAAAAAAAATTTAAAAAATCAAATTACTAAAAAAAAAAAAAAAAAAAAAAAAAAAAGGAAGTGTTTCCACAGTACAATAACAAGAAAATTAGTCATGGTAATCAAAACTTATTTTGAGTAACTTCTTCAATATACAGAACTTAGGATATACAGCTTTTATATAGCTGATTTCAATCTCCTGTCAAAATGAGTGGATTTTTTCTGTAACTGAAAATAAGTACATAACAAGTCAATTTGAAATTATAAAATAGAACAACTTTATCAAATTAGCAGGGTTTTAACAAATGTGAAAAAATACAAAAAAAGAAAATCAAACCAACCAAACAAAAGAACCCACCGCATTTCTTATTTATGGTTGTAAAACCTTGAAACTTAATCCATTATAGAAACAGTTTTGGTTTTGATGAGTGGGAGTTTTCAGCAAAGCGTTCAGCCCTACCCCAAACAGTGTTTGTTTAATTTCAGACCAACCATACTGTAAAGCACAGATGCCATCTCCTACTGCCTTAGGAACTCAGAGCTTGGGTGTAGCATCGCAAGACCACAGAGAGCAGCTCTGCAAACCTCCAAGGTTTGTTTACACATTTTAAAATATCACTATATTCTTTGCCATTACTTCCTTGCTCCTGACAAAAACCAAAGTAACCTGAATTAAAGCATTTGAAAGTAATTAACTACCTCTGCATTTTTATTGTTTTGCTTCAATGTAAATTCAGTTAAATCCTGAATTTGAAATTAATTCCAAGCTAACCACAAATACTTCGTTTTTAATTCAGTTTCATCTGTGGTTGTATAGAATGAAGAGAAATTTAAAAAGCAATCATAAAGGACACATGTGGGAAGTTATTGCCTTCTTATTGATTCTCCCATGAACATTAGCTATATGTCAGAGGTAGATTTTTTCATTTATTTAGAAACAGAAATGTGATACCCATCTGTATCAATCATACCTTAGTTAATGGTAACACATGGAATCAACTTTTGCAAAGATAAAAAGCAAAATAAGTGAAATATTCAGAATAATTTTGCAACTGGCTTACATAATTTTAACTTCCAATTTCTGTTAATCTTAGTAAACGTGCAAGAACACAATTCATTTGGTAAATTAACAGTGTCATAAAGAAAGCAGTTACACCCACAGTGGTAAATCAGTTGTTCCAGACTGCTAAAAGGAACTAAAATTGTCAATCACTCAAATCAGGCTGAAAGGGTTTAACATTGTGCTGGCATGCAAACAAGAGGAGCCGTCTGCTGAGAGTAGATCTGTACTGGAAGATTAACAAAACTACAGGAAATACTTTTGAGTTATCATTAAAGCCTTGGAAAGTATATCAAAAGAACAAGGGAAAAAGCACATGGGGGAAAAAAGCCATTATTGTACGTGCTTCACATTGGTTTCACCATGGTGGGTGAGAGGACAAGATGGATATATGGTGGACAAGGTGACAGGAAAAGGTCTCACATAGAAGCTAAAATGCAGGTGGAATTGTCCTTCAAAATAGCTGCTATCAACAAGCACCTTGACAGTCTGATGAAATCTCAAATGAGTTGTTTCCTGATGCACCCTCAAGACGCCCAAAATCCAATTCTGTGGTAGGCAGTTCTTATACTTATCTTCCAAAGTAATGAAGATTTTGCAAGGTGACTAGTTCTGACACGAAGTTGGCAAAAACCTCTTTACAGCTCAGAACTAGACCGTAATGTCTTCTCATACTTGAAATGGTGAGGTTCCAGTTAAGACTGGAAGGTTTTGTCACTTGATTGTCATTTTGATCTCATTCAGTGTAACCTGTTCTGGGATCTGATCATCACTTCAGCTGCACACAGTTCTCTCATTTTCAGGCCAGACCTAGAGTTCGAAATTGTATGTACACTGACAGCAATTACCCTAGCACCTCTGGCATATCCATCATGTAGATGTCTCCTCATGCTGGAAGCAATAGCAATTATAACCAGAGATGAAACAATCTCCTTAAAGCAACATATTTGGAACAAAAACGTTTCAAAAAAAAAAAAAAAAGAAGTGTTAAAATAACAAAAATCTAACTTGCCAGATATCTAACTATCTAACTATATTCCAGGGAGATGCTGGTAGTGCTGAGGTATTAAAGACCCTTGAAATCTCAGCTGGTTTATGCTGCTCTTTCAACTCATTAATCTGTTCTCACTTCCAGCATTTAAGGATGAGCTTTTCAGGGTCACCTTTTTTATCCTGTTCATATTTTCTTTGTCAAGACAAAGTCACTGTTTTATTACCCTGACTGTTCCTAGCCCTCAGCTTTAGCAATGAGTCTTGTAATCCATTGGAAATGGAAGGTAAGAGCATTACAGAACGTGCTCTTTTAGAGTGTTTTGGGGGTTTTTTTTGAGCACCATTTTCTTTCCTTTTGTTTTTACAACAGTCCCCCACAGTCCAACAGATGCTAATTTTACCACAGAAGCCTGGTCACATAAAGTGGGATTTTTCTCCCCCAATTTTACATGCCTACAAGTTAATAATCTAGTTTAGTCACAGAGAGCTTCCTATTATTGTGAACAAAAATAAGTAGGTATCAGCAGAAGACAACATTTTCCCTACTTTGGGGATTTACCTAGACAGCTAACTTTTAAGCACTTAACATGGCTGAGATCCATCCCACTTGTAGTATTAATTAATTCTGACCCATTTTTATAGCCTTTACTTAGATGTATCATATCTTTAGACATATCAGTAATGATAAGGCAATTAAATGCAACACAGATTTGAGACAGTCCTACAGGCTTGCTGAAAACTTTATTACTAATTATTAACTTAATTTTTTGCTTGTGTCCTACAAATTAATGTTACTATGTGATATGTGTAGGTTTCAGCCCTGCCAGGTGCTGTGCACTTGCAGATTATTCATTCAGCTGCATTTTACAGTGAGCAGGGCACATGCCTTCATTGGTCACAAATGCCTTGTAAACCAGATGATTAATTTTAAAATGGTCCTTTGCGAATCAGCTCTGATTTGTAAAACCCTCAACTGTTGAGGTAGTGCCTTTATTCAAGATGTTTCCAGGTTCTTAGCCTAGTAGATGTACAACTTCTGACACCAGCTGGTCTTTTCTAATTTCTCCTTCAGATAACAGGCCAGCAGGCTGCTGCCACTTTATTTTGTTGTAAATCTGGAAAACTGGCAAATGTTGGCACTTGCATTTGGCACTCGGGTATATGACGTGTTTTGAGAAGCTGATACTGAAGCAGCCAAGAGTAAACCCTCAAAACAGGGTGTGTAACACTCCTGTGTGGAACCTGAATCCATTGCAGAAGTGTCGTGTCTTCATCATAAGCCTGAAATATTACCTAAAACCCAGAATTGTTTGGGTTTATCTTCTTTTTTTTTTTTCCTGTTTCACTTACTGAAAAAAGATCAGCATGCATGTGGATGTATTAGAATAATCCAATAAGCAGAAATACTAAGTAAAAGTAACATTACTGCTATTAAAGTACAAGGAGATGCAAGCTGGAATTTTAGCTCTGTATTCAAATTCCCTCAGAATTCAAATATGTTTCAAAGTGCTTGATTAAAAATCACCCATTGAAAAGAAGTTGTTAGTAATTGCTGGAATGCATGGTTGAATACACAGGGTGTGGAGGTGACTGGGTGAATATGTCAGGAGGTGGGATTTCCAGTATTGCTGTCAAGCATCTTGTATTTCTTTTTTTATAACTCAGAGACCTTTTTTCCACTTTCTCTATACTTCAGACTAATTAAATGTCCAAAGTGGCAGCTCCTGCAACACTTCTGTCTTCAGTCCTCTGCTGGTCTATATTATTGTCTACGCGTGTAAGGTGAGAACATGCAGGTATAAGCAGCCCAAAGCAGCTATTGCAAATACCAGGGTAAAAATCACATGATGGATCATTTAATTACTTCTTTGCAATATAATCAGGAAGTTGTGATGGTAATCTTGGAATGCAACAATTCTTTCGATTATGTATCTGCTGGAGCTGCAGATGCTCATATCTGTCAGCAAATTGCTTAGAGATTGTGGGGCTGTTTTTAAGGAAAAGAGCTGGATTCTGCTGCAAAATACCTGAGCATGTTTTTCTTCAAAGCAGCAGAAGCTCTGCAAGAGGTGCTGCTCCAAGGGAGATTGCTGTTAACTCCCTGTGACTGCTTGTACTTTGTCAGAAATTCACATTGGTTGTTGAGGAAGTGAGAGGGAGCAATGGAAAAAATAAGCAAACATTTTGGGAGTTGGGGGAATGAAATATAGAAATATAACTTTCCTGGTAAAGTAAGTGCAAATGGCCTAAGATTTATTGATTGCAACCCATATTGCAATGGTCCCTGAGCTAGCACTTTAATAAAAAACAGGGAAAATGACAACCAAAAGGTGCCCCAGAAATCATAAATCTCTGTATATGTGCTGAATGGTGTGGAGAAAATAATAAGCAAAAAACAATCAACTCAAGCTCAGTTTAGAAGCAGAGAAAGTACCATTTGGGAAGGACAGGGGGGCAGAAAACCTTGGCTTATTCAGTCCCACCTACTTCAGATGGCAGCCAGCACCAGACGCTTCAGAAAAACATGTCAGAAATTCCATAGCAGGCACATGGGGGATAATCTGTCCCCATGTCCTTGCCAGGAAGATCTCATGCTAATCCTTAAAATTTAAGGATATTTTTACAACCTGAAACATCAGATTTTATATTGTTCCCCATGTTCCTTTTAAGTGTTAACCAGTATAACTGGATAGTCAAATTCTTTTTTGAAACCTGTTAAATCTAATTTCTCTTGCCTTTTTTTTTTTCATTGGATTAAATGTCCACTTAGTTTTAAGGAATATTCCAGATGTATTGCTCTTATTTTTGCAATGACCCAAGCTAATCAAGTTTTGTCTAAGCAGCAATTCCTCAGTGTTCAAAATACCACACACAAGAATTATAGAAAGAAAGCACTACCCTAATTTTTCGGATTGCAGCCTACACACTTTACTCTTGTCTTCTCCCAGTTGCCAAAAAGAGAGTATCCATTGCAGAGAAGTGGCAAGGTCTGTGCCTGGGGTAGACCTGCTGCATAGGATCTAGTTTGCCTAATCTGCTCCTGGTTTTTGGAGTTGAAGGCTACACCTAGGCTAGTGAGTTTAAAAGTCTGGAACAGGAACTAAGCACTGGGACTTAATCGTTTGTAGAGTTAAATGGCTGGAATGACCCTAGAAACATTTTCCTCCAATGAGTAGCACTTTTCAAAACAGCTCCCAGGAGGAGTTTGCATGACAGCACAGCCTATATGAGACAAACCTTTGTGGTCAGCATTTTAAAGAAAGCTAGTCCATTTTGGAGGGTAAGAGAGCTGACTGCAGCATGCACAGGTGCTGTGCTATGCCAGTCAGCCACAGGGATGGAGAATCATCCTAAACACCTCTTATAAACTGGTATATATTTAGCCTTGAGAAACCATCCTCCCCAGGTAAATACATCCAATACAGTCAACGGAGGCAAGTGCTTTTGAGCTCCCTCCACAGGGGCTGTGATGTCTAAATTGTGCCAACAGATCTTTCTCTTGGAGACAGCTACTGCTCAGACACAGAGCTCCATCTGCATTAGCCCTGGCACTTTGTTAGCACCTGCAATTGCAGTGAAAGTCCAGATAGGCAGGACAGAACCCATACTTTATTGATTAGCTCCAATGAACTGCATGTCAGGAACTCTGCTGTTATATTTTCCTTTCATTTTCAATCACTTTATGTTGAAAGAGATAGGGAAAAAACTAAAAAAATATAGACCTAAATTTGCAGACTTTTACATGAGTAAAAATGAAACTATTTTTTAAAATTAATTTCTCATTTTAGGAGCAACTAACATGAGTGGGCTTATGTTGTGGTAGTACCTAGAGGTTTCAGTTAGAATCCAAGTACCCCTTTCAAATTCAGATGTCTCTGAGCAAACATGCACAATAATAAAGTTTCTGTCCTATGGAATTTATCCTGGAAATTATCCAAATAGTCAAAGAGGGAAGAATAAAACAAAGTCATGGAAAGCACAGTGATGTACTTGAGATTTAGAAACTAATGAAACTGTGCTTAAAATTGAAAAAAAATAATTCAACAGAAGGCTTAAAATAATCAGAACTAACTGCCAGGTAAAATATATCTGCTAATAAATGCATAACTGCTGATAAAATACATCCTTCATTTCAACAGGAGAAAAGGAAAAGTAAAGGAAGCTCTGGAGCAGCAATGGCTGAGATATGCTCTTAATTATGCTGTTCAGGCACTGATAATTGCATGTCATACACTGTACACCAGCATCACCAATGAGCAACAACTGTTTAATTAACATCTAGGAGGATGCATATTCATGTCAATCCTACTCTCTTTGTTGGGGGAAACAAAAGCTACAGTATATCTAATGGTTTCCTTGTCACTGCTGCAAATCACCTCTGCCATGTACATCATGCTTGTGCATATGCACAAAATCCCACCCAGCTATCATCTCCACTTTCTGGATCACCCATTTTTTAGTTTATTGGTTTTGATTATTTCCATTTTATCTAAAGATCTGTTGAGGGTTTGAAGACCGTGTTCCTCTTACTCTGAGACTTTGCTGACTGTTTTACCTTAGGTTTTATTTTGGTTGTCTTTTGTACATGCTTTTCATGCATGGGTAACCATGTGGCAAAGTTTGTTATTAATTGATCCATATTAAAACAAAATAATACCCAAAACAAACAAACAAACAAAACAACCTCAAAAAAAACAAACAATCAAAAAAACACCCCCCAAAACAGCCAACAATCCACAGTGGCATATCTGAAATTGAAAAGTAGCAGACCCTAGAGTGCTCTTAGAAGCAATATTTGACACTTTATAATATCTTATCCTTGGGCAGAATCTGAGGATCCTGTAATGGTACTGAAATTAAGAGTCAAACAATAAGCAATGTTAATAATTACTTTAAGACGGAGAAAGCAAAGAGATCTCATGCTGAGACATATAGAAGAGGAAAATTTGCTTTGACTTGCAGTTAATGCAGAGAGTAACCTTAGCTGGAAAAAGCTAAGAATTTTTTTTTTCTGAAATACGCACAGTATATTTTTTAGCCCCTTTCACACATGGATTTCACAGCTACAATGAGAAATAAAGTGAGCTTCTCAATATTTCCACTGTACATGCAATTGATGCTGATCATAAATTTACTGGCTATAAAGTCTGAGAGGACCACAAGCATCACTGTTTGAATTCATGAATAAAAGATGCTGAAGAATGGACAAAACTTCTTTTTGAAAAACTGCTGCTCTTGAATTTGAAAGCAGTAAATATTATCAAATATCTCTTTTTCCATAGAATTATTCCTTAGAGGTGAACAACTTTTTCTTATTAAGACTAAATTAATTAAATTTTTCATTACATCCAGTTGTCTGATCATTTTTAAGGTTCTTCTCTAAACCTTCTCCAAGCCATTAGGGTGTTATTCCAGTTCTAGCACGTGTTCTCATAGATAATTCCAGTTTTAGACGGTGGTTCTATATAGAAGTTGTCTTCTTCTCCAGGTTCCTTTCTCTACACCTTCAAGAGTGGCTTGCAGTGTCACACGGGGAGCTGATATGATGATACACAGCTAGGTCCTTATCAACACCTCTGCATCCTTTTCAGAATCACCACTTCCTAGGGCAGAGTTTCTTCATGCAGTGGAGGTCTATATGTTTTGCCAGGCACTGAAATAACTTTTAAAGTTTTAACTGGGGAGGTGAGGAGAGACAAAGCTCTATTTCTTGCTTACTGGCGATGCATTTTTATTACACAATCAACAACGGACAAATGGAAATACACGAAGGAGCAGGATTTTGAGATCCAGGTCTCCTTCCAGCTCAGCTGGGCTGCCTTTGTATTTTTTTCTGCACCTATGAATTTTCCATTCATGGTCTAGCAGCTCAGTGTCGGGATGAGAGATGATGGGTGCTAAGATCTAGATTTACACACACTTTATGGTTATGAAAATATCTTGTAGCAAGGGATGTGATCCCCTCTATTTATAAATACACTATTAACTGTTACCAAATGTTGACTATATAACAAAAGTAAGTTACAATTAGGGTCACAAGTTATGTGAATTGCCTGAAAAAATCAGTGTATGTTGTATCGATTCCAGCTTATTATTTGAAAAAGATGAAACACCTGTAAGAAAAGTAGATTATGATAATTACCTGAGATATACAGCGAGTCATCGACAATTTCTGCAAAAATTGCAGTAATCTTCAGCTCTGAAAATACTTCCCATAAGAATATATTTGAATCCAAACTGCAGACACATCAGCATGAATATCTGAGTTTAAGTGTGTGAATGTTCTTAAGTTTTTAACGAGACCTGATTGCTGAATATCAGAACTGGGAGGGAAAGAGAGTGAAAAAGAAAGTAAAACTGAGAAAAGACCTGGAGCAGCAACTTCTGTCCTGCAAGTTTCACTGCAACATCTTGGACAATTGAAGTGGATTAAACCATTATATGCACTGATTTACTAAATAAAACAAAATTCTGCCTTTCTAAGAAAATCCTAGCATCAATAACTTGAAATGAAAATGACTTTTAATTATTTCATGATAAAATACAGAAAACCATGGAAATAATTATATAATAAAAACTTATGAATATTTTTACTCATTCAGAAAGCTTTTTTCATGAGAAGAACAGTATTCCTGAGGTTAACTGTAAAGGTATACGTATCAGACAGAAGTGATTGCAAAACAAAGGCAGAGAAAGGCTGTGCTTACATCTGGAGGGACAGGGCTACAGTTGCCTGGTTAAAGCTGCTGCTGCCCAAGGGCTCAGGGTGAGCTGCCAGGGTGGGAGCTGGGTGCACAACACTGCCCTTCTTTGCAGCTAGAAAGCGAATTCCCCTTTTCAAGCTGGCAATCAGCAGTTTCTCACACAGAGAGTGAGTCTGAGGGTCTGATAGATGGGCTTCTACTAATTTCTCTGCAGTGGTTTATGTCTCCATCTGATTGTTCCGCTGGCTTGCCAGAAGCTGCCCTCCCTGTAACAATGGTAGCTTAAGAGGATTTGAGTTGGCCATTAGCTAGTCCTGTTTGTATTCTGTGTCTTTGTCCAGACTGACTTTCCCATGCAATGTAAGATTAGATATTAACTTGGTATTTGGTGTGGCTAGTGCTGTGACACCTCAAAAGCCTGAGATAACCTCTGACACACAGGTGGAATGGCCAGAAATATCTAAAACAAGTTCTCAGAGCTCATTTTTCAGCTTGTTTCAAAGCAATTCTTTCTCTAAGCAACTGCCAGCTCTGGCAAGCATCAAGTGAACAGTTTCAGACCAGTTCCTGCAGTTGATATGACAGCCTTGCTTGTACTGTAATTGTCTTTGCTTCTTAATACCTGTTCATACATTGCAGGAGAATGTTGCTTGCTCACTGATAATAGATTGCTGTGACTCACAGAGGCAAATATTATAGAAGTAGGCAAAAGTTTTGAAAATGAATGAATGCAATAGAGGTCAATTCTCAAGCATTCTGAATGTATCACTTAAAAGACGGTGACATTGATTTTTGCTATGTATATTCCATCAGGAGTAATTGAGTCAGGAAGACATTTATGCATCTAATATACTTGTATGACTTTCAGTGATGAAATTGGGAGTTGGGTTCAGATTAGAGTGTTATTGGAAGTGCCTCTCCACCAGTTCAGCTTCTAAGAACAGCGGAATAAATGTGAATTAATGCTTTGCAGTAAATCTCATGACATCTTTTTATTGATTCTAAAATTCTAATGATATCCAGGAAATGCAGGTTGAGAAAAACTGCTGTGATGTAACAAAACCTCCTTTTATAAATGTTATGGAATGCATATGCATTAGCATTTCTAGAGTTTTTTTAGTATAAAGAAGATGTAGAATTTTTTATATTGTCTAAGTAGATTTTAATGGAACTTTGAAATTCATTAGAGTCTTTTAGTCATCCAGTCAAATTACAACTAATATCGTCTGCCTGAGGAACTAAATCCTAGTGGTGGATCATATTGCAGTAAGAGTGTGGTAGGTCTTTCAGCTATGTAAACCATCTGTGCCCTAAGTTCAGCAATACAAGAGACTATTGACCAGGTGCACAAAGGAGTGAGGCATATTGCTTGACCATGGTCGCCTTGGTTTCCAATTTCCAGAATGGTGGTGTGTCAAAAATGCCAGCAAAAAAAGGTGAAAGGCAGGAGGATTTCAGGGGGAAGTAAGACCTGGTGAAAGGAGTTCTCTGTCTTTTTGCAGACAGTCCTATACTGACCCTGATATTATCTTTTTCTTCAGATGAAGCTATGCCCTGAGAGTCAAGCTCTTGCTCTTATGCATCTGGTCTTTGCCCTAGAGCAGGATAAAATGTTTTCAAATGTAAGAAATTTTGGAAAAAAATAGTATCACAGAATCACAGAATCGACTGGGTTGGAAAAGACCTCAGAGATCATCGAGTCCAACCCTTGGTCCAACTCTAGTCCGTTTATTAGATCATGGCACTAAGTGCCATGTCCAATCTCAGTTTAAAAACCTCCAGGGACGGCGAGTCCACCACCTCCCTGGGCAGGCCATTCCAATGCCTGACCACTCTCTCTGTAAAGAATTTCTTTCTAATATCCAGCCTAAATTTCCCCTGGCAGAGTTTAAGCCCGTGCCCCCTTGTCCTATTGCTAACTGCCTGGGAGTCTGTAGTCACAGAGTAATTAGCATCTGCCCATAAAGAGCTAAGAATCAAACTTCTCTTTGGGTTTTTTGTAAACATTTTTTAGGAAAAATAACAGAAGAAAGTTTTGAAAATACTGGAATGTGTTGTATAAAAGCTTTCAAGAGAAAGAGCTGTCCTTTGGGTGAGATGCTTTGTTTCAACTTTTCACAAATACTGAAAACAGTGTTTGCATTTTAAAACTGAAGAGCCTTAAAAGTAGAATAAAAAAACCTTAAATAATCCATAAATGAAACAGTTATTCAATCTGAAGCAAATATTAGATATTTTTCATGTCAGTCACTAAATATGCCAATTACAGCTATAAAACTATGGCTACTAATACTATCATGTTATTAAATAACTGAAATTCTTCTTTAGTTACTTGGTCCTAAATCTGGAGGGTCCTCAGTAAAATTATACTGTTTTACTCAGTTCCTATATAGGCAGACCTCATAAAAGTACTACTCTGGCTTGTTCCCAAACGTGCGCAAGATCATGTATTTTAGAAGTTTCTGCTCCTCCTCCAGTTAAAGTAGATAATAAAACATGTTGGCCCAAAAAGTACGTTTCCACACATGGTCTGTTAATATCTGTTTCAACTATTCCATCTAGTGGAATTTTACCTCTATTGTCTTCTTCAAACTGACATGTCATTAATCCAATAAGGATTACTTATTATTCATATGCTAGTGTCTCAAGTGGAATTTCTATTGTGAAATCCCACAGACCCTTCTCAATCTGCAAGAGCTGTTCCACAGGTCCCAGGATAAACCATTGCAACTTTTTATCTCTGTAAGGCAAAAATGTGAAAAAATACAGACTTGTGTATCTTTTATTTTCATAATCCTGTTCATTTTTCAGGTTCTGTGACTTCTATCTTCATGCGTGGTACCTCATTCAGGTAACAGCTGAATGGCAGTAGAGATGATGACAGTCAGGAATTGCCTTCCTACTGGTGACTCCTCATCATTCTGCAGAACTTAAATGTGCCAACTAAGCCTGCCAGCCTTCCAATTCTTTCTTAACACTGAATCCAAACTCCTCTGAATTAGTAGGTATCTACTTCCAAATGTAATGCCAAAGAAAGTATGAAACTAGAGAATGGAGTCCTCTCTGGTGTCATTTCAATGTTTCTGTATCAGCAGCTCACAGAATCACAGAATGTTAGAGTTTGGAAAGGACCTCAAAAGATCATCTAGTCCAGTCCCTCTGTTGGAGCAGGAACACTTAGATGAGGCTCATCTTTGCTACGGAACCGAATCCCCTTAGACCAGTGCTTTCGCAGTCTCAGTCCCCTCCTTGGTGCTGTATCTCACCTCTTTCTTCTGTTACCAGTCTTCTTCCCTTTCATTTCAATGCTTTTGTTCACATTGCACCTATGTTTTGGACCCTTTTGCCATATTGTTGTCCGTCATCCATTCTCTTTTTGCCTGTCTTAGGAGAGTCAGCTGCCTTAATTCAATGAATGCACAGAGCCTCTGGGCTTGTTGTCTGTTCCTCAGGGCAGAGCCTACATCATCTCTGAGTCATCAGCATTTCAGCCATCTGAGGGAATTGATAATAACAATAAATTCCCAATATTAAGTGATTCCTATTAAGAAGGAGGCTGTTTTTTTCCTTTTCTGAAAAGGTGTTAACATATTATCACTGTTAACATGCAGAAGACAACTTGTTTATTGCTAATTAACCACCTACAGAGCAGATGCTTAACCTGAACTACACCTTTCGAGGGAATATCCAGAGGCTGAATTTACCGGGCATCTTTATAGGTATTAAGTACCTATGTTTACTACTGAGCAGTAGCAAATTATTTCAGAAATATCCTGGGTAAGGGAAAATAACTTGGGAAAACAGACAGCTAATTAGAGTCAGGAAGTTCAAGGCCAGATGTTTCATGGCAGGAAATCATGCTGTGTACATGGTAAGGTATGAGAGCTATATGCTGTGAATCTCTTCATGTAAATGAAAGTATCCTGAGGCTCCTAAAGGTGCTCTCCTATCACTGTAACAATGGTGAACCCATCGTCCTTAGCTTTGTAATTTTCCAAGTGTTTGGGTTGTCACTCGGGGGGAGTAACCCTACATGGGGAATGTTGATAAAGGTATTCATTCTTTTTTGCTGTTTCTTGGGGTTTTGACATTGAATGGAAACGAGGAACCTATAACCTGTATAATATTATCTTATTGGAAGAGTAGATGGTATTGATATTCAGGAACATGACTGATAATGTCAAGGCCCAACCTTCACTTTCTTTCCAGCTACAGAATATTAGTGATCCTCATGATTAGGAAGATTTCTCGCAATCGAAGTAATTATGGTTCAAATTTGTCCTACAAGACTATTGTACTTTTGTACCCAAGTGAAATCTTTCTTACACTTGTTCTTTTTGTATGTAAGGGTCATAATTTAGATGGCAGAATATAAAATGGCCCTGCAAACACCACTACTCTTCAGTGCTCTTTTGCAAAAGAGAAGGATCTGTTTCCAACAACAAGGCTCAGTGTCTTGAGTTACATTTGCATGTGTAATTTTGTGCTTCATTGCCCCTAATGTGCGCTTACAAGGTATTATTTTTGAGCAGAGCTATAAATGACTGCAACACAAACCACTGGCTTTATCACCTCTTGGGCTTGGATTTGTGTCTTGTCTTTAGATAAATGCATATGGAAAGCTTTGCTCACTGAATTGCATATTGCAGCTTACTCCCCAAATGTACAATACATAATTCAACAGAGCCTCATGTAGTTGTCAGCTTTTCCTCAGAAAGAAACCAGCTGTTTAGAAGGCTGAAGCAATAAAGTATTTTTGGAAGAGCTTCCCCTCATGGATTTCTACAGCTCCTCTCAGCTTCTATTACTAACATAGGTTCAATAACAAATTTACAGGAAAGGGATGAAAACTGGACTTAAAGCCAAATGAGAGCTTTTGCCACCACTGACTTTCCTCGCTCTTTGAGTAATGGTTATGCATGTGAAATGAGGGAGAGAGAGAGGGCAGCCTAGTACCTCTCATGCTACTTTACACTTTTTCTGTTTAGATCAGTTCATGTTTTCTCAAGAACCACTGTGTGACACTGAATCACTGAGACACAGACCTATAAAAGGTATTTCATACATCCATAACATGTATACCTAGAAGACATTTAGGATATAACTTCACTGTCATACTAGGAAGAAAACCTTGGTTCTTAGAGCAATCAGTGTCTCATGTCTGTACCATTCAATGACATTACCTTCTGGAAAGGACTAGGTTTGTTCATGTGGTGTATTAATGACACAAATCTTTGCTTCATGACTACAGCATAGGCCTTTTGTGTCTCTTTGTGCATAAACCTTCTCAACTCACATAATTTTCCACATTTGTGTCCTACTACAGTGTGTGGTGGTGGAGTGTCCTATGTAGGCGTTCCGTGCTGGCATGTCCTGTATTAGGGCACTTGATGCCACACATGCTGAAGGGCTTTCTTTAGTGCTCTTAGTATGACTTTAGTACAGGGCTAGAAAAGCATAGCCAGAAGCACAGTGCTTGAACCCTCGTGGGCATCAAATCAGCTCCTAAACACAATCTACACAAACATGACATATGAGGTATAAACAAGACCTTCTGAAAACTTACTCACAGAGATGAAGTCTAAAATATTGATAGATTTCTTTAGCCTCCAACTCCTCCTCCACAAAAAGTACAGAAATATGGAATATGTTTCCCCGGAGTCCCCCTCTCACATCTTGCTCTTATAAAATACCACACAGATAAAGTGTAAATTAGTTCTACTGGTCCTCACAGCTATTAAAAATATATGAGTTCACATCTCTCTCTTCCCTCACACACCTATGCAATGACCATGTGAGTCTAGTCTTTCTCATTTATAGTATCTGTGGGGTTCCAACAGTGTCAGGCATGCAAAATGAAAAGCCTTTATATGGCCAAACAGTTAAATTCCCTATGCAGGCAGCCAGTACTTTTAGCATCTGATCCCCTCCCATATTGTTACCTAGATATGACACTGACACAGTCTGCATCCTCCACATTGTGCCTGTGGGAGAAAAAAATACACAAGGACCCCAACCTCTGATGGACACATCATTTAGAATGACCAATCATCTATCATCAAACATACATATATTTTAACACTTGTATATATGGAACAATTTAAACGAGAGGTTAGTCTGATGTAGAAATAGATATATGATCAGCCTCACCATAGTTTGAAGAAAGGCCTTCTCCTGCTCACCAGTGTGATGAAGGTGTTGTGTTCTTGTGTCTTGTTGACACAAAAGAAGCAGCAGAAGCAAAAGCAGAAGAAGAAGAAGAAGAAGAAAAAGGTAAATATACCTCTACTTGTTCTGGTCAGGGCTGCACTACTTGTAAGTTGATCTATGGAACATAGTGTCTTCTTTGAGGTTCTTTGAAGAGAACACTTTTGAGGAAGCAGGGAGTGAGGAAAGAAGGATCCATCATAAGAAAGGATGTTGGCTTGTTCTGTAGCTTCGTACTCAAGGTGCAGATAAAACTAATAGCAAAAGAAGACCATGGACTATCAACACCAATGCCAGTCCATTCCCTACTGCTTCTGCTTCTTTTAAAATGGGGTAGTGACATTCATTGTTGTCACATGAGGGTGAATAATATCAAGATCCTTCATCTGGTGATAAGGGAAACACTTGGGTGATGCAATGCTGGGCATAATATAAGGTTTGTTTGTATTTTGCTTTTCTCAGGTATAAAAATATAAATGCAGTTGAAAAATAAATGTTTAGTACTTACCAAGCTGTAGCATCATTGCAATGGTTAACTAGTTAATGTTTGTGCAGTGCTTTGACTGAGGATGTAAATTATCAAGAATTATTGTTGTTAAGAATCATTGAGATTCCCATTGTTTTAATCTTTACCCACACCCACTTACAGTGATTAGTTTTTATTGGTATTCAATAAAAAATAACTCATTCTGAGATAATGCTGCCAGTTCTAATATATCAGTAGTCAGATAAGCTCACCAATTACTTCAAAATCAAACAGCTTCACAGAAAAAAATAGAAGTATGAAGATTTGATTTAAGTCCATACAATGAGACCCTACCTGGAGAAGACACACAGCTTTGATGTCTGATGGGACTTCAGCTCTGGTGCTGGCTTGGTTGCTTGTGGAGGGTTATCTAAGGACAAATTTTGCTTTTCGTTACTCCATGCAGTTCCACTGACTTTAATGGGACTAGAAAGATTGCTTAAGAAGAGAAAGTGGTTTGCAACTTTACCTTTCTTCCATTAGCAGGCCATATGACTTAAATGAAATATAGGGTGAAATTTCTTTAAGAATGACAAAGCACCTGGATATTCTCAAACCATTGTCTCTGCCTGGCTGATTTGTTAGCCCTTCTCTTCACACATGTAATACAAATGATGATAGGACAACTGTGGCACAGTCTGTGCTCTCATGATCTTCCATGTCTACTAGTAACTTGCTCATGTTAGAATTATCACTTTATGTTAAAGCAACAATTTAATGGTGGCTTTTATCACACCTCTTTTACATCCATCAACATGGTGCTGCCAATTTCTCTTCTTAGATTCAATTTTTGAGATCATTGCTGCATTTCTTCTAGTTCATATTCATGAATTGCATGTTTGCTAAAACTGTATACAAATTTTTGTTCTCCTTTGTACTGTGTATGAGGCATGAAACACCCTCCACAGCTCTGGAGAATAGCTTGTACATCTTACTGTCCACTTACCAACATTTATTTTTCACTAAGGCCAGATTAAGTGTGGATTCTGTGAAATAAAATTAAGTATCAGTGCATAGTTTATATATGAAGGTATTCCACATCAAATCTACAGCAAGGATATCATGTTAATGCAGATGCACTGAGGAATCATTAATACTGGAAAGTGAAAAATGCACTTGCAGTGCAAAGTTTCTCTCTCTTTTTCTTAGTTTTCCCCTCCCCTTTGCTCCCTGATCTGCTCTAAAGAAAAGTGCCACAGAGACTTTTTGGCATTCAGTTTGTAGAATCTCATAAAAACAATGTGATTGAAATTCTCCAGACACGGCTTGGCTTCAAGATGTAAATAATGTTTTTATACTGATTTCCCGAAGCTCACTAAAAGCATTGAAATTGTAACATAACTATTCTCTGGGAAAGAAAAAAAAAAAAAAAGTGGAAATATCTTTGAAGAAGGGATGAAAATTATTACTGTGAACAAGTTCAATCTTGTAAAGTTTCTTCCCTGAAAGACAAGCTTAAACTTGCCTGAGCATTTCCCCAGCCATGATTTATATTTGAATTTACTATGTGTTGGCAAGATTTTGCAGTCCATTCAGCCCAAGCTCAAGCTCAACTACCACTGAAATCAAAACAAATACTGCAGGGTAATATTTACTGGAGGTCAAAGTGGTATGAAAAAATAAGACCAAATTTGTTATGTAATTATTTGTTATATAATTATTATTTTTGCTTACACTTGTTGACCATTTAGATTTTAAAAAATCCTTCTGTACAGCCGGCATGTACAAAAAGAAGCTACATGGCTTCAAATATCTGACAGTTCAGAGGATCAAGAGAATAATTTGGTTTATTATGACTGTCTGTGTTGCTTGACCTAAGTAAGATGTGAAGAAGTATGTGTCGGGTATTTTATTTTCCATAGAAATTGCTCTCTGTGCAACAACAGGGCAGGTAGTGTGACTCGGTAAGAACATTTACTACCATTCTCTGGAGCAGGAGGAAAAGGAGAAGAGTGAGGAGAAAAATAAAACAAACAAAGAAATAACACCTTGTTTTTAAGAGAACTACATATTTCTGCTGTAATAAATCTTCGGGTACTGACCAAATATTTTCTGAATGTTTTCAGTCAGTGTGGTCACCTACTGAGTTGCCCATATCTGTCACTCAGGAGTTGAGATTTTCTTGCATTGTATGTATAAGCTTATACTGGTATAGCATATTCATTTCACTAATCAGGAAGAAATTAGGATCAGTTAGGTGCCTTTTTACTCACATTGACTGTGTTCTCTCTATGTTGTAGCTCTGTGTGAGGAGGGACACTTTTGTGCAGCCATGCCCTCAGTAGGGACCAACTTTTAAACTCAGATTAAAAATGTGACTAAAAGGACTGTTTACTTAAACAGGTAACAATGGTTGTCAATTTAAATTTCAACCATTTACGAAGGTGAATCTTTTTGGAAAACACCTCTGAGCAGTATTGCTCATCAGAAAGACCATGGTCACTCCCACAGGTTTATTCTGTGCTGAAAACCTCATTCATCTGTAGAGGAATCTCCCTTACAGAACTAGTAAATGGTGCTGGTGAATCTCCCTATGAAAATAGATACATATGTTTGCCAACATTTCTGAATACTTTGCCCATTAGGATCTTGCCTATTTTCTCTGGTCTTCCCTGCAGCCCAACTGTCTCTAAAGAAGAGAAAGGTCAATATCATTCAAAATAGGTTTCTATAGCAGGTTGAGACTTATCACAATTTAGCTGTCCGCAACTGTCTTTCACTTAAAATGGAGGAAGTGGTGATGAAAACTATGACCGTCCATTTCTGTGTGAAACAAACCCGATTTTCTTCAACCACTGCTGCAGGACTGATTATAGGTGTCTATGGATGTTTCTTTCTTATTCTGCTTGTTCTACAGGTAAACCGAGCCAACTTTTCATACTACATCTTTCCTGTAGTTCAGGAATTCACCCGCAGTGAATTTTCTCCTTCCTTTTGTCCAGTTTCGCACTTCTGGTTGTTCCATGTAATTCAAGTGAGAAGCACTTGAGAAGGGAGAACTCTGTGTAATGATATATTAAGACTGTTTTCAAATACAGGGAATTCTGACAGTCAGTGAGATCTGGGGTGCACTGAGACCAGTGCTTGACTCTGAGGTCCTGATTTTCTGCCATATACAATCTTGTTTTATTGTTTTCGCCAGCACAGTTGAACATCAGACACTTGCTTCCTTGCTCAGGAACATTCTGGATCCAATTTGCACTTGCTCTGTAACAACTAGAATCACTGATGGGACAGCAATGAACCACACACAGAAACATTACACTGTGAAATCTTTTTCAGTCTGTGTTTCTACTTCTGTTACTTAAACGGGAAGGTAAGTCTCCAGTATTGGCTACATCTACATTTGGTGAAGATATGACTTTTGGGTTCTTCCTGAAGCCCAGCTTCTTGTGTAGGATTTATCTGACCAATGATAAAAACCTACAATGCTGATACTAATGTCAGAACAAACCTCTATACAATACCTTCAGAGTATATTATTTCCATGTTATGACTCACTTAATCTTAAACCAGACATATAAAATAAGTCAGATGAATCAATGCTCTACAACTGGTGTTTCTCTCCACTGCTCAAACAAGAGCCCTCTGTTATGAGCTCATCCGCTTTGCATGAGTTCAAAGTTAGGCTGATACAAATCCTACAGGATGTGTATGCATTTCCTGTGTAGGATGGCTGAGCAAAGATTTCCAGAAACTCTACCTGTCCTTTGGTAGGTAACCAGGACCTTCTAATTCAGATCAACTTGTGATGAGGCACAGCACAGCTGGGAACACATAGTAAGTGGGTGTTGCTCCAAGTGTTCTGTGAGGGACAGGCGGCTCCTGAACTTTTTACTTGGGACCATGAATCAGTCTTCATGGTTGGTCCTGGGCTTGTCCCAGGAGGTAGGTAATGTGAAGAGCCTCCAGCTGGTCTTTGCTCAGCAGCATGGACCCAGGTGTTCCTCCCAGGTAGGGCTCTGCTGTCCTGGTCATTTTTTCTAAGCAAGTATAATGAGGACAACATTGCTAGGTATAAAGGGTTAATAGACAGTTTCTTATCTTTACTAAGAACTGTTTATCCCATAAAAATAGTGGGTTTAGCAGAAGTTAAGAAGCAGATATCATACTGTAAACAAATTGGTGTAATTTACTCTAGAATTTTTTTTCAGGTTAGTATTACCAGAATGTAAACTTTAATTCACAGTAGAAAAGGGAACAAGGTCTATCATCTTATTTCTCGAAGCAGGTATGTTTGACAATTAATTCTGAAAGCAAACATCACTGTAATTAAAGAAGAGAAAAAAGAATAAAAGTTACCTTGCAACTGCTCTTGACATTTGCTCATTGTAAAGGAAGAGTCTTGTTCTCTCAGTATTCTTCAGTTACACCATTGATATTATTTTTCTTCCATTATTGCTCTAATATTAGCATGTGTTCATTGCTTGTTAACAAAAGCAACAGCCTTCACTACGTGCTTCAGTCCTTAATAGCACTAAAACCAAATAAAAATTGAAAATTGAAAATAATAGTAGAAAAAATATGCATATCAGTCGAACGTGTTTATTGTGGATGTACTAACTTTTCTTTTTTTTACCAGTCTGTATTTTGGGTTTCTGCACTGGACCACCAGCATACTCTTTGTTTTACTTAAACTTTCTTTCCCCTTCCAGCGGGCTCAAACATAACTCTTTTCAAGAATCTTGAAGCACTGTTCTTCTGCAGCCTGAAATTCAGTATCTGAGTTATATCCTGGGGATTGGAGTGGTATTATGTTGTCAACAGGGCTGCAGCTGTTACTATCATGTATAACACATGTTTAAAGTCCTTTCAGTGGAGCTCTTTCTTTTGGTGGAGTTCTTTTTCCTCTTCCAGTTTTGTTGTTATTGTTGTTGTTGTTGTTGTTTTTATTCTTTTCATGGCTTCTTGGGAGAGAATAAAAAGGAGGAATTTACTGGAGTGCCCGTAACACTGAAAATGTAGATACAAGGCCTTCAGATGAAAATAAATGGTACTTCAGTCCAGCTTTAAATGGGCAGAGATCCATGTTAAAAAAATCCCACCATCACCATAGTTGCCCTATTGAGAAAATGTAGGAAAGACTGAGTGAACTTAGAGATGAACTGTGAACATATCATTAAGGAAACGTTCAAGTTAAAAGCATGTTACAGAACTTAGATATTCACACTTCAACTCTGTCCTCCTTCGAGTTTGTCCCCTCCTGTTTTTCAGTCCAGCTCAATGAGCATCCCACTGCTGCCCATGGCCTGTCACCCACCACCACTCTGGTGACAAAGAGCCTGTACCTTGGAACTCACTCACTCACTTTCAAATGCGAATGAGTACAAGTGGAAGCAACTACAAAGCCAAGCCAAGTCTCCATTAAAATACTAAGCATGTATGAAACAGAGATTAGAGGATGACTTAAGATAAAGACAGCGAAATTCTCAAACAGCACCAAATTGCTACTGAAGCATCTTTATCTTTCTCAAAGCAAAGTGGTTTTCAACATGTGAACTACTAGCACTCTGGAAGTGATCTCTTGTGAGATGTGAAAAATAACTAAGAGAAGAAAAGGACATCATCAGAAAGCTTACATTTGCTTTTCAGGAATACATGCTTCTAAAAAAAAAAGGTGTATTAGTTGAACAAGGCTGAAAATGACTGCTACTCAGAAAATAAAAGCATAGAGTAGAAGTACTGCTATTGTGATGCACTGAAATGAATTGTCTGGTCAAATTTCCCTATATTTTCTGATGTGTTTAGTTCTGATGGCAAGAAATTTCTTCCTGGCATGGAGAACACTATAGTGGAGCTAGTCTATGACTGGTGAAACACTCAAGAAAGTATTATTTTTCAGAAATGCGATGATAAACTGCAAATCCTAAGGTCAAGTGACTGAATTATAACAAAACAGTAGTGGGGATGTGACTAGAATCCATGGCAGATTGTAGAAAAATACAAATTAAAAGAACACCTACCCTTTCAATTTTTTTTTTTTTTTAAATAATCAGTGTAAAACCAGAATAATTGTTTTATCAAGGTTGTGTTAGATCTCAGACTACGTGTACAAAAACAGTCTATCTCCCTGTATTAGTAAAAATACAGACTAGAAAAGAAACACTGTAACATCTGATCTCCTATTCCTTTTCTCACTGTTAAGTAAAACAGCTGCAATTCCAAAGGCAGTGCAAGAGTACTGCCATGATCCTTGACTTTCCAAAAGCAACCAAACAATATAATTTCACTTAGGAGTCTATAAGGAGGAAAGCTTTAATGAACACTAAATTTATTTTTAAAAGTCTTTAAATACAGCAGCAGTTTGGAGGCATGTAGAATTATAACAGACACTTAGAAGGAAAAGCAGTTATATTCAAGCTTTCCAAACGGATAAGTAGAACAAATGCAGCTATATTTTAAAGAAAAGTTCTATCCACAAATCTAATCCAGAAGTCCATTGCTCTGGTCAGATCCCCCCAGAACATGGTTCCATTGGGGTGCATATCCCACCCATCGATGCACCACAGAAGAACAACAGCTAGGGATAACAAGCATGTACTTATTTATTCAAAATGAAACAAAATAAAATAAACTAAACCAAAACCAAACCTCAAACCGTAACAAAACTAAACCAAAACAAAACCAAAACAAAGTCAAAACAAAGTCAAAACAACAACAAAACCAAACAGACAAACCCACTAACACTACTTGAACCATCAGGTTGCATATTAAATTAATGTATCTTACCACAGGACTGCATTTTTATCGCACTCCTTCTTGATCATCTTGAAAAATCATCTTCTATTTATGGATTTTGTCTGTCCCTAACTTTTGCATTTCCCACCAGTTTGCAGGCTCCTTATGAGAGAGATTGTGCCTTTGTCTTTGCTGAGATGGATTAAAAATCCCATAAACTAGGACTCTGATCGAGTTTTTGTCGTCAACAACAGCCTTACTAATACTAATGTATAAGTTGCAAGAGCTGCTATGGAAGCTGAGTTCTTTTTTTAACATTCCATTAAAAAAAAAAAAAAAAGGCAAAGAAAAAAAAGAGGTGGAACAGTTTGGAATCATGAAACAGTGCAATGACATGTATTTGCAGAAGCCATGTAGAATACTGAGGAAAATGGACATAATGCAATTAGTAATTAATATGCATTTTTCTTTCATTGACATTCTGGTGATGGCAAAATTGGACAAGGAGGACCTTTCAGCCAGCTGGCTATGTAACCTTACAACTCAGAAGGTTGAAGTTAGAAAAATGAAGTTAATGTTTCAGCAGACTTAACTGTCTTAGTCTCCATACACTTCTCACCTTTTCCAAAGTATTCTTTTGCCAAATAGGTAAGATAAAACTAATATTTCTAAAACCACTAACAACAAATGTTTTAATGTAAGTGTAGTAACAGATTCAGGCACTTTACTTTTTAATTTCACATTTCACTTTCTGCACACAAAGTAGTTCACCAGGAGAAATGATTGAAACAATGGAAAGTGAACATTAAGGAACAATTGTACACTGAGCTTGCCTTGCAGCCAAAAACATAATTGGTGTTTTTTGTCTCTAATTCTTTGAAACTTGGCACTGTTGAAGTGCAATCTGTGATTTTTTCTTGCAATTTATATTAATATAATTTATGTAATCATGGTAATAGAGGAGGTATGTCTTTTTTCCAAGCATGATACCTCAAAGTACTGTTTAAATCTTTACTGACATACCTAGCAAATAATCTTTCCAATCAGCTTAGGCTAGGGTTTGTATATAAAGACTTCAATTAATAGGTCATAAAAGGACAATAAAGAGGGAACTGGTGGACTGGAATAGAAGTCATATGGATTGTACATATGAGGTGTTTTCTGCACAGGTTTAAACCCACTAGAGTGTGTCTGAAAAAACAGATGAGAAGAAAAGAATGGTTTGGGTTAGCCATATTTCATCAAACATATAAGGCACTCAAGAAAATGAGACTCGCCATGCTGAGAAAGAATAAGAACCCATCCACTCCAGGCTGTCATTAGTGGTACTCAAGGAAAAGCCAAATGTGATCCTTGAGTTCATTTGCCATTGATGAACTTGTTCTCCATAAATTTGCTTAGTTCTTTCTTAAAAACATTTATTCATTGGACTTTCACAACATCCTCTGGTAATGAGTTCCATAATTTAATCATATACCTTGTGGAAAAAGTAATTCCTTTAGTTTGCTTCCAATTTGCTACTTGATAATTTCATTGACTGTATCTATTTTTTGACAATGCTAAAACTATTAGTGTTGGCTTTTTTTTTTTTTTTTCTAATGTCAGCTTTTCTCAAAACCAGTTTGGACCTGGGCAGGAAAGGTGTTTCAACACAGGAAAAGAAAATAATCCTGCCCGAATCAGGAAAACTGTTTTTTCAGACAGATAACAATTTGAGGGAGGAAGGGAGAGGAGAGCCAGAGGTACCTGGACAAATAGCCATGGTAGTATAGAAAGAATTTGACAAGACAGAAATGCATCCCAGTTACAGTTTTGAATTAATCTGGTTGCATTTTGCTTTAAGAAGTTAATTCTTGTAAGTTGACATGAACAATGCTTTAGTTTCAAGGACACTGATCACCACGTATAATTGCAACAGGATTCTGAAGGGTTGGCTGATACCAGAAAGCAAATGACTGATAATTATATTAATATATAATATATAATAAATATATAATAGTTCAACATCTGATACAAGTCCAATCTAAAGGAGAGAATTCAGATGCTTTGACTGCCACAGCATGTCCTGCATTTGACAAGATTTATAGAAAGGGTCCAAAGAGAGAGAGAGCAGCTAGATTTGTTAGCAGAGCAGCAACATGCAATGAAGTGTAGTGTAGAATTTCATCTGTACTGTAATAGAGGAAATTTTTATCTCAACTATGAGTAACCCTCAACATGAATACAGCTAGACTTTTAACTGATACCTGTTTCCTAAGATACAGTAAGGACAAAGTACCAGGCTCTAATGATTTTGCTGCCTGACCCATGTTGATATGTAACACGATGGGATTTTTCATACTTTTTTCTTTTATAGTCCTGAAGACTGCAGTATTGAAATGAACTGCTGAGTGCAGCAAATGCTGCTCAGAGAGCTTTTCTGTTTAAAACAGAGCTTTTGGATTTTGCTCAGTCTGCTTTTTAAAATAATTTTGTAAATAATTTTTTGCAACATTTCACTATTTTTACTTTGCTTTTTCTGTTTGAGATACTTTTCAAAGGACTTCACAGATGTTTACTGAGAAATCTTTATGCTTATTATTGTACAAATGTCAGTGATATGAGGACTTGAGTACAGATAGGCCAGCTAAATTTCAACATTGCTTCTCAGTTGTGTGGGAAAGGCTCATCACATGTAAAACTACCTGATGAATAGTTATGTTTAATCTGTGCTTCATATTCAAGATGCACACAGTAGTCCTTGGAGAAGGACAGGCATTTTTAGAAGCAAATTAACTCATCAGTTTTAGGCAGGTATCTTAGGATGGGATGAACTGCTCTTTGAAAGGGCTCTTTTCTCTGCACCAGCAGTATGGTGAACCCAAGCCACCAGCTTTGGCTCCAGTTAAACAGATGAAGGTAATTAAGGTGACTCTTACCCCTTGCTCTAATTTCCTTAACAAGGACTCTTAGAGGATGAGATGTTGAAACCAAACTGGTGAAACAAAAAATTATGCAAGCCCCATGTCGACTGCCTTTAAGAATGTTTTTTTTTATATTGATTTTTTTTTTTTTTATCATGAACTCTTAATATTAGGAAGCAATCCACAGAGAAGGAACTGCATACTGATTTATTTTGCATGTTACACAAGGAGAAATTAAACAAGCGCAGGAGTTTCAGTTCTGTTCTTGTGCTGTGGGATATAGCTTAAAATCATGACAAGTAACACTTCAAAATCCGTATTCTCTTCTCAGATGTTCACACCTGAGGTCTTGAACTGCCTGAATTATCTTTGACTCATAAAAAAGGTGTTGCCTGCATGTCCTGGTGGAGGTCATTGTAGAAGCCTTCAAGGAGAGTACTGATGATACAAATCTATCTATAACAACCTCTACCTCATTTCTTTATCACTGAAGGACAAACTTTCTCTCAATAGTCCAAGGAAAAGTCTAAATCAAAGTCTTGAAATGCTGAAGCAATACCTTCATTAAATATGTTTCTTATGTGTTCTGTTTGGGTGTAGTTTTCTTCTTTTCAAGAGGAAATCTCTTACAGATGTTACAAGTACGGTGGTGTCAATGAGTCTGCCCAAGGCAGGTGTCGCTCTGTAAAAATGTAACAGAGGACCATTGTCATGGAAACATTGCATTTGTGGCTAACCCTACTCACAAGTTAGACTTCTAAGAAACTAACGCAGAATCCTGAAAGAATCTTTTTATATCTAATGACAAAGTAATGTACCTCAAGGGTAGCCTTATTATATATTTTTCATCACAGATCTGAAACAGTTTCTCTCCTATTTCTATAATTCCATCTCTCAAGTGGAAGGCACAGACTCATTTCCAGGGAAAGCAGTGTAGTCATGTAATCTATGCAATTATTTTCATTCCATTTCTGTCAGCTGAAGCATAGTACCCTCCCAGACAAAAGCCAGTGTAGGGCTCCTGCTGCTACCATTCCAGGAGAGCAGATCCTGCTGGACAGACACCACCATCCAACCATCTCCTCTGCATTGCCCCTCCTTGCAAATGCTAGAAAACTGCATGCTGAAAATGTCTGGAAATATGCACTGTGTGCTATTAAGAGCAGGACTTTTAATCATCTTAGCATTAAAAATGGATTCTGCAAAGCAATCCCAAAGGGAATTTGTCATATACATTTTGTTCATCGCTTTGAAGACAGGAATATCATTACTGTAACCAGCCCTTCAAGAACAATCAAGCAGAAAAAGAGGGGGTGGGGACAGAAAGAACCTACACAAACCGTAATAGTTACAGACTCAAGCAGACTATCAACAGCTGCAAGGTTAATTACAGATCTTACAAAAATATATTAAAAAAAAAAGAAAAAGAAAGAAAAGAAGGGTAAATCTAAGCTTCTGAAATAAAAGATAAGAATTTCTTTAGAGTAATTATAGGCTGTTGAGGTCTTATGTTAATAATAAAGAAAAACATCTGACTGGATTGATGCTGGAAGAGACAGTGACAAGAGGAATACAGGTTGAAAAAAATAATTAAAATCAGCTATCTTGGGTAAGCTGTCATTCAGTCTCAGGAAGAAAAGAAATGCTAATAAAATATTAATAGTATCTTTTTAAGATTTTTTAATAACATTCTTTTATACACAGGTAGCACTCCAGTTTGTCAGTCAAGAGCATCAGACACAGAAGTACCAGACAAACAAAACCAGTAAAAGCGAGGAGAAAATAAAAGCTCTTGGGCAATATTGTTTGACCTCAAAAAGAAACCACCAAGGCATTCAGGCAAGAGTTGTTTGGAGAAAGCTTTGTGGAAAATCACTGACTCTGCTTTACTTTTTAGAGGAAATTATAGCAAGGAGGAAAAGTTATTTCAGACTGACAGACACCAAATGTCAGCAGTCATGATATAATCAGTGCAGGCTTTATTATATTTAAGTGGTTTGAAAGTCTGCAAATTTCAGACAGCTTCAAAATCTAGAGGAAGAGTATGTCTAAGAGACAGTCTTATGAATATTACATATACACGGTCGCACATAATTTTATGCACTAAATTCTCTTGCAGCTGTCCCTGCAGCTTCTTCTTCAGTGGCACCTTTCTTGAGCTGGCTTTCAAACCCTCTGCCCTCTCTTCTATCACATCTTCACATAAAACCACTTTTTTGTTTCTGACACAGCCCACCTCTGTAATGAGTTCCAGAGAAATATACCTTGTCAGTCCAGAAAATCACTGAAGTCACTGTGCTCAGACAAGTTCAAGGCAGCTGATAAATATTAAAGAAATGTCGTGGTTTTTTTTTTTTTTTTCCTTCCTTGTAATGTAAACTGGACTTTACTAGAAAGTTGTATTACCTTAGGGGTGGTTCTCAATCCTATCTGCCTTAAACAACTGCTGGGACAGGCTTACCATTGGCCCTTTTTCTCTCCACAGATAAAGCTTGCTGAGGATGACACATACCATGGACAAGTGATATGAGGTGACTATACCACTGTGTAACATGCAGCTGTGCTGTCACAGCTGTCACAGCTACTGCATACTTCAGCGCAGGTGCCGTTAATTTTAACCCTATACCCGCAGTGCACTCAGTCTCTTGAAACACACTTTAACAAGCTCTTTCCTTCCAAATCAGCAGACTTCCAACTCAGCCATAACTGATCATATTGGCAAGTTTTCTAAAGAGGTATGAGGGGAAACCGAGAGAAACAGTTAAGGTCCTGCCTACAGGAATGTGTTGTGTGGTTTGTGACAGTCACTAATGGCAGGTGTGTATCTGTGGGTGGAAGGAGAATGGATACTTATTCATTACTGGAGTAAGCTGCCTTGGATATAATGACTGTCAATTGTAATGCATGTTTTAGGGTTGTTTGATAGCTCCTATCAAGAACAGAAAATGGTAAACTCCAGTAGGTTGTTTTATTGGAAAGGAGCAGGGTGAGGGAGAGGTGAATGTCAGAGTGGACTTGTAATTTCTGACAACAATGTCAGTGGGAAATATGTTGTGTTCCTCATGCTGAAAATAGCTCATGAGCACTTCTTGCATCATCGTTACTCAGAAATCTGACAAAGAGCCCATCTTTATAAAACAAAAGTGATCTTTACTTTCACTATGAGAAGCCAATCAAATATTTGAAAATTCTAAAAGCCTGTAAAACACTCAGGTCATTCATGATCCATAGCTAAATATTTCTGACAATGATACCTTAATTCAGCATGTTTGAAAAGCCTGCTTTAGCAGTGACTAGAACATGTCACTGTGTAAGCATGGTCTCCCCCAGCAAAAGCATGAATCATGCACATGTACCATCCCACAGCTCTTGTTGAGAATAAGCTATGTGTCCTCCTCACTAAAAGGTGAGGAAGGAACATAGCTGCATCCAGCTGCTTTCCCAGGCTGGATGTCCACACAGCAGACCCCTGGCCCTTGTGAGAAGGCAGCTCCTGGCACCTGAACTGCTTCAAATGGCTTCTCCAGCTGTGACCGTGCGCTGCCCCAGTCTATTTGGGGTTGTCACACAGCTCTTCCTCATAATACACTGAGGGAGTGGAGGGGCCATCTGTCTGCAGGAGGCTGACAACTAACTGGCCTTCTGCAGAGGGGTTTGTGGTGGCCTCCACTTCCATGAGCACAAAAAGCAACCTGTGTACAGCAGACCCATGTCTACTGCTTGGAAGTAGCAAGAAAATTTAATAAAGGGGGGGACCAAATTTGGAAAAGACAGTAACTGAAAAATGTTGTCTTCCTGAACAATCTTGTGTCTTAAAGATGAATGGTGACAGAAAGCCATTCCAAACGCAGATGGCAGTTTGGTCAAATTAGATGTCAGGCTGTGACTACTTTGGTTTCTGAAGCCTATGAAGTGCTGAAGTTTTATATACAAACTGCCAGACTGAATCAAACTAGCTCAATGTCTTCCACTGGGTTCTTCCACTAATCCAGGCCATTTCCTGCTGGTTTAGATATGGGTGTTAAAAAAACCCCCAAAATCAAGCAAGGGATTCTGTGACAACCACTATCAGGACTGGGATCTCCAATGCCTCTTCTTGGGCATTATTTATCCTTTGAAGTTTAGGAGATTAAATATTTTCCAGAATTAGTAGATTTTAAATAGCATTTACTGTAACAGTCAGCGATGATAAATAAACAAGTGAAACGATATTTAGTCTTAGATAAGCTTTTTGAAGATTTTTAAAATAACAGTTGTAAAACAGTATTTATGCCATTTGAATAGGTTGACATCCAGGAATAACTTGTGCTGTAGACAAAACTATAAAATATTCTTGTCAATTTTTGTGAATGTACCTCTATAATTTAGAATTCTACTCAACTTAATTGCTATAGCTATGAGAAGCTCAGATGTTGCTTCACAATAATTTACAGTGATGTTTGGAAAGATCAAAATAAAGCATAACAGCACTGTGATTATCTAAGCAATTAAGATGATGTTTTGAAACCACCTCGTAAATAGCATACATATATCACCAAAGTACCACATCTCACACTTATTTTTCCATGAATTTGATTAACAAGATGCACTGGACTTTGCAGCGAGGATTCATCTCTCCATGTGTAAATGTTTACAGGGTAAATGTATACATCCTAACTCTTTACTTGTGGTCAGTTTAGAGGCAATGGAAAGGAATTAAAGAATGATTGACGTCATTCTTAGGCATGCAGTAGACCAGACTAATTGGTCCCTCAAAATGCATATTTTTGTTACATGAATTTAAGGCAGCCTAGGAAATGTAACACAGATGTCGGCGTGTACATTGCATGTGTACATCTGACAATGACCATCTGAAAATAGCCAATCCGTATCCCCCTTCAGTTCCCCATATACTTACATAGCAATGAGGTTCAGGTGAACTATGAAAGTTCACATCCGCTCATGGGATCTGGTCTGTGAGAGATCTATAAAAACATGCTTTACAGTGTGCTAATGGAGGCAAAATGCAATATCTACTTAGTTAAATACTCAAAAGTAGTACTTGGCATACATGAAACCTGCAGCAATGATCATACGAGCTAAAAGTAGAAACTTGCTCCAAGTCAGGAGAGGTTCTAATAAAAATGAGACATGTCCAAGCTCAATATTACCTGGTGAACTAAGGTGTGTGTAGTGGCTTGCGGCTGCTTGAGAATAGACACTATGTGGCTTTGTAATGTCCTACCTTTCAGAATGTAGAATATGTCTGTGGGTTTTCTTACTTAGGTGAACCTACAATGTCACGTATGTAAATACTGAAAATATCTATGGATCTAGGAAATTTCTATTGCAGGAAGTAGACAGCAATCTCTGTAGGTTTTGGCCACAGGAATATCCCTGAAGCACTGATTTGCATCCTGGGAAGTTTGTCTTCAATATAAAAAGGGAAAAATTCTTCCAAATCTCTACAGTAGCTGCAGTGGTTAGTAACCTTATGATGAAAGACATGATGATTGTGAAGAGCAAGCCCCCATGACTGCCAGACACGTCTTATTCACTAACAGATTCTTTTTCCATTCAGTCAAAATGGAATCTAGACAAAATAGTTGCAGGTTTTTAACACTTCTTTTATTTATTTATTTATTCTGTCTAAATAGTAATCTGAGAAGAACAATGAGGATAGTGAAACCCAATGGAACCAGCATATTACCCTCAGGATAAAAAGCGTTTCTCCATCAAATAAACTATAAAGATTATTTTTAACCTCTTCTATACTTTTTATCCAGAATTCGCAAAGCTTTAAAAGGGATAACGTACTTTTTGATTTATAGCAGGGAAAATAAGTTACAGATTTAGTGAAGGGGTTAGCAGCAGTAACCGAGTCTTCACAACTGTTGATCCATATTCATAGAATTGTAGCACCATAGAGTCATTTTGGTTGGAAAAGTCCCTTAAGATCGAGCTCAACTGTTAACCTAACACGGGCACTGAACCATGTCCCTAAGAACCTTATGTATGAATCTTTTAAACCCCTTCAGGGATGGTGACTGAACTGCTTCCCTGGGCAACCTGTTCCAATACCTGACAAACTTTTCTGTGAATAAATTTTTCCTAATATCCAATCTAAACCTGAGGTCATTACCTCTCATCCTGTCACTTGCTACTTGGAGGAAGAGACCAACACTTCTACACTGTTATGTTGTCTTTATCCTTTGCTCTTTTCGGCCGGTGAACTTGCTGGAGAACCTTCTGGCTTCTGAGTGGGAATGATTGGGCCTCATCCTGCTGCAGTCACAGTGCAGACTCATCCAAGTCCCAGCTCCAGTGTACAAGTAACTGCACCCTCTGTAAACCAAGGTGATCCCAAGACTCAAGCCTGACAGAGCACAGGAGGTCCTGATTTACTATTATTTGCTGTTCTTGTGTGGAAGAAAATTATTCTACTCAGATATATTTTTAAAATATTGATCAAAATTGACAGATTAATCACCGCTACAGTTATCTTCAGACTTCCACTGAACCCTTGATCAGAGGAGGTTTTACAAATATATTAGAACAAATTCTGGTGTAACTAAATTCAATGGCATTTCTGTCCTTTTTGATGAGGGCAAGTTTTCAGCTGTGATCCAGAGAGACAATAAAGCACAACAAGTGGTTGCATATTCGTGTAGCACAGAGAACTTACACACATAAATATGTCAGAAGAGATGCCACCAATCTGTTTCATAGCTGCTTAGGTACTACAAATGACTCTAACAGAATTTAGAGAGATGCATGTTCAAAATGTCAAAGTCATGCTTTTATCTCTGTTAATAATTATCTCATCTAAGATTCTTTAACACAGTGTAGATAGAGTTTAAGTTTAAACAGAAGAGAGCACGCTTTATAGAACTTATTCCATGTAACATGTTTGCAAGGCTTAACATGGACAGAAGCCATATCAATCCATCCATGAATTTCACCACTCTCCTAATTTTCCATCAGTCACTGCAAGATTGATTGTCTCTACTTTAAGTTGTGCACTTTATTTTCAAATAGAAAGATATTTATATTCAGTATGATGTTTCATTTCTTTAACAATCAATGTGTGATTCCAAATTATATATTCTGATTGTGGTAAGAAAACTGGGAAGCTTAATAAATCTGGGGCACGGAACTCTGAAAGCAAACTGGAGAAAGGAAAACCTTATGTAGACAAACCTGAAGGAAGCAGATGTGAGAGAAGAAATCTTTCTAAAAATTATCTTCTCCACACAGATCTCTGGAAAACTAGGGCTGCAATCCAAGAGGAAAAAATCTTGAACCATCCGCAGAACCATGATGTTTCCAAATGCCACCTATGATGTTCCAGAGCAATGGTGGTGGTGGTGGTGGTATTTAAACCTGATAGGCAGCTCAGCCTCACACAACCACTTGCTGACTACCCTCACAATGGGATGGAGGAGAGAATCAGAAGGGCAAAACTACAAAAACTTGTGGGTTGAAATAAAGACAATTTAATAGGTAAAGCAAAACCCACCTATGCAAGCAAACTAAAATAAGGAAATAATTCACTGTTTCTTATTATCAGGCAGGTGTTCAACTGTCTCCAGGAAAGTAGGGTTCCATCACACATAACAGTGACGGGTAGACAAGCGTCATCACTCTGACATCCCCCATTCCTCCTTCTTCCCTCAGTTTTTATTACTGAGCATAATATCATATGGTACAGGATATCCTTTTGGCCAGTTTGGGTCAGCTGTTCCAGCTGTGTCCCCTCCCATCCTCTTGTGCACCCCTAGCCTTCTTGCTTGCATAGCAGTGTGAGGAGTAGAAAAGGCCCTGACTCTGCATAAGCACTGCTCAACAGTAACTAAAGCATCCATGTGTTACTATCACTGTTTTCACCACAAATCCAAAACATTGCACCATACCAGCTACTAGAAAATTAACTTAAGTTAATTAAGAAAATTAACTCCATCCCAACCAAAACCACTACAGACAAACAGATCTGTGACTTACCAGCAGTATTTTCTAGCTCTTATGAAACAATCCTTGAGGACAAATAACACCAACCACACTTTTTGTGAAGACAGATGGGAGATGATATGGTCCTGCCCAGTCCCCACCTGCCTCAAGCTCTCTTTACCTAGGATGTAGACACAAGGTATATTTATAGTACAGTACAACATTGTGTGGAGGAAGTTTCCAGCAATGTAGTGTGGATGCCATTCACATTACTACCCTTCACCAGACAATTTCACTTAACTAAGAACAGGGTTTATCAGCCTGGCAGGAGGTCTCTGCTTTGGAATGCACTGTCTCTGGAGGACTTGATCAAACTCCCACAGCCTACAGAGCTCAGCTGTGGAGATGTAGCCTTCTAGTGTGCCTCAGTGGAGAGCATACCTTTCACCTCACCATCTAGAAGTAAGAAAGTCAAAGTATTTTTTTTTTTTTATTGTTGTAGTTTATAAAGAGTATTCCAACCCTTTATGGCTTTTTGTAGGCATTTTTTCTGCCTCCAACAAGAGACACATTTCACCTCAGAAGTCCACTCATGGTGGATGTTTTAAGTTTCTGCTTAAGAGATTGATGGGGAAAATCCCTGCTGTGTTCCTTTGTGAATGAAAGTGCTAGAGGATTTCAGGATATTTATGTACAAGCCCAGACACTTGCCAAGACACCTTCAGTATTTCTAAATGATGGTTGATCTGAAAAGAAAATTGTGTCGTAGATTGGTACATGTCCATATGAGAGTGTGTGTGGTTTGGGGGGGGATTTTTTTTCTCTGTACACCAGAGCATGCAGTGCAGTGTGTTTAAGAGAACAATATTGTACAAAGCAACAGCAGTGTAAGTTGTTAATTATCAAGATAATACTAAAAAATGAGAATATGTAGTTCTGTTACTTTAGAAAACATTAGAAAACTGCCTATGCCTTGTAAAAGATCTTGTACTTTCCCTTATTTACCTCTTTTTAATGCTTGACCAAAGTCAGCCCTTGGCTATTGTTGTATTGCTGTGTCAGACAGCACCACTGCTGCAGAGGGCTGCTGTGTGCGCACACACGTGCACAAGAGCTCTGTACAGCATTTGGATAAACCTTTGTGGGGAAAACAAACAAACAAACAAACACACATAACAAAACAAAACAAAACAAAAAAAACTCACACAAAACCAAACAGAACAAAAAAACAAAAACAACAGCAAAACACCCAACTGTTGAAACTCACTGAGTTTCAATGTTACCTTCTAGTTACCTTCTAGTAACCCTGTAGGTTGCCTCTCTAGTTATACCATTACTATATGTCACTGTTAGACAGCAAAGAAAGATTTTAGTAAGTATTGTATAGTTCTGGCAGAGACAGACTCCACTAATCCCAAAGGAGGGCCTGCACTGCTTATGTGAAGCCATGTTGGTAATATCTTTACACTCTTTTTCTCTGCTTATAGAAGTGTTCAGAGAGATTTCTAAGTTATTCAGCCAACACTAGCTGTATTAGTTTTGATTACGTTCAACATCTGTACATTGTTCTCACCAGCAAATCTCTTGGTACATGAGGTCTTCATGATGGTGTTCCTGATGTTTCCACAGTTTGATCTCTCTACCCCTTTACTGATGACCCAGACTGACACTATGTCAAAATAGATGCAAAGAGCACAAACATCTTGCTGAGGATCTCATCTGGAACACCCCAAACACAGCTGAGACTGAAGTATATGTAATTTGCAGGCTCTGTAGGAAGGGATTGAAAAACTGCCCATAGTAATGCCAGAAGGAGCAGCCGGGCCATTGCTGTATTCTCAGCAGTTGCCTGAAAATTATGTCAAATAGAGATGAAGTACTGGCACTTTCCCTTGCTCCTCCCAGTGAACTTATGTAAGAATTTGGTGCCACCGACAGAGCACTGCACAGTGGGGCAAAGCTTTGGAGGTGCATGGTCCCACAGCTCCTCCAGCACTAGGCTTCTGCAAGAGAGTCTCCTACCCACAACAGCCCTATGTCAAGGAGGAAACACTGGAGTCTCTAATTTCTGTTCTTGCAGCTATCAATACACACATTCTGACTGGCCTGTACCTCTCCAGTTTCTTCTCTCCCAGCACTGGGAACATGTGAGGGACAAGGTTATTCGGGAAAGCATGAGTCAGGACCACACTGATCATCCTCGTAGTCCCTATGGAGACTTAACAAATTTTCTGGTCTGCTCTATCAAACAGTGAAAGATATAAGCTGTCTCCTGCCTGTGGTCTGCCTGTTCCAGTAATGAAGTTGTCTGAAAGGGCCTGTGAGATAATACATTAGTACTTGAAATAGAAACAATGTCAGAAAGACAACTGCTTTTAAGAGAGGGAGCTGACACCCTGCTTATAATGCTTGCCAGTACCACTCAGACCACACAATTTTTCCTCCTAAAATCTATGTGTATATCAATTTTTGCAGAGAATATAGGTAAAAGCAGGAATCATTTATTAATTTTCTAAAGATGGAACTGTTTAATTCTATCAGTGAATCCTTACAGTTCTGTGATGAGTTTATTGCAGATTTTATAGAGTAGCTGAGGTATTCCCACTTGCCATCAGCAACTCTAAAATATGTTTCTGTCCAAAAGATGGCAAGGGAATCAATTTAGGTGCCTTTCTTAGAAATGCTCCAGGAGATGGAGTTTCAGATTCATTCTTATTTTAATAGGATTGCTATTTTCTGTTAAAATAACACTTCTTATTTTTGAAACTCCTCAAAGTGCCAGTCATGTCTATCACTTGTCTGCCCCTGCTTGGAGCTTAATGCAAAAGTCTAGAAATTCTTTGTATGAAAATTTCATGCCTCCAGGTGCTCCATTGATTATTCATGAAGCTTTTGGAGCTGTCACCATGGGAGCCAATTGGCTACAACTTATTTAGCATATTAATGACCTATATGAGTTAGTGCACAAGGAGACATATCACACCACCTGGAATGCAAGTGGCAAGCTGCTGCTGACTCAATCAGCTTTGCAATGGGAAATAAGAAATTGGTAACATTTTACACAGGAACAGCAAAGCTCTTACATGTCCAAATCCATTCGCTCAAATTAGCATGCACGCCTTCAATAGCTTGTTTTCATAATATGTTCCTTTTATCCTCTGTGAGTTTGGCCTCATTACAAGCTGTCTCCTACTGCCAGAGCACATGCCCCTGAAAAGGTTTAATAGGTGAGTCATGTGGTTTGTTAGACATTACATCAGAATGATTTAATACACCAAGGGCAAGGCTGTATGTCAGGTCCAGCTGCTGTTACTGCCGCTACAGTTTGTGCAGCAGGTAAGTTGATGGTCTCCAGAAAGCAGCTAGATAATGATAACAATTAATTTTACGATGGTGAGGGAGAGAGTTCAGCTGAGCTAAGCACTTTTTTTATTTTTCCCCATTCACTGCAGCGCTGTTACAGCCAGTCAGCAGGTGAAGCGCTGCCTTAACGTTTTGGCAAAATTAAAATGCTAAAACCAAACAAGGAAATCACTGGGGGAGAGCTGGGAAGCAATGGCTTAAAGAAGTTCTGGGTAAAACGGAGGCATCTCCATTAGATCTGCAGACAAGTGGTGCCAACAGTGTGCTGGGGCAGGGTTGTGCTGCAGTCTGGGGGTAAGGTGCCTCCCCTCCCCTGGGCACTGGGAATCCAGAGTGGCTGGGGAGGCAGCAACCATTGCCTGGCACAAGCAGAAGGTCTTGAATAGCCAGGCTGTGCATCTCCTGGTCACAACTGCTGTATATTATGCCCCAAGAAGTCCTGCAGCAGTCATGGAGGGAATAGCTATGGGTCAAGGTCAGGCAGAATAGCACTGTCTGACCTTCACGTATTTGAGATACAGAAAATACATTGCTAAAGATTTATTAAAATTGTTTGAGGCCAACTTTGGGGACATAAGAAATTTGTTATACTGTGCATGGTTTCAGCTGGCTGACAGGGATTTAGGGCTCTTATTCTTATTCTGGAGGACCCTGAGTCCCCAGGCGAGGGCAGGGTGATGAATGAGAATGACATACACATGTAGCTGTGAAAAAACAGTCTCAGCAAAAGTGGCAAAACACTCAAGCACATGATCAGCTTATTTTAACTTCCTTCATACTTTCTGAATATATTCTCTGATCTGGTATGTTGACTGCTTGAAGTTATTGCTTTATTTTGATTTATTTAGTTGATTTATTTTGATTTTAGTTGATTTATTTAGTAATTAAAACAAGTAAGAAGCAAGACTGCTGCTCGTGTGGATGTGTTACATTCCCATGTAACATTTACAACTTGTTAGGAAAATGCATGACTTAATATCCACGTAGATTCTTCCTCGTGACTCCAACACAGTTATAATAATCATTTTGCCATGAGAAACCAGTATAGAGAACCACATGTTACAACTACAGCTGGGAGACAAACAGAAGGAAGCAACTGTAGAGCTATTCTGACTGATAAAAATACATATTGAGGAAAAATCCTTCACCTTTTGGAGCTCTCATCTGCCTCAACCATGTTTTTCTCAGGCAGACTAATGCTGCAGAGCACTCTGTTTTGTACTAATGTGCATTGGACCCTGTCACACAGAACCCCTGAAGGGGAAAAGGTGGGTAACTTGTTCTTGCCGCCATGAATTTGTAATAAAAGGTTTATTTATAGGCATCTCTTCCAGATATTTGCCAGATCTAGTTGGGGACCTGTTGCCTAACCTTTGGTAATATCAGTTTTTCTTCAATGACTAAAGTGAGTCTTGTGTGATCAGTTCACACTTGGATGTCTAATTTTTGGATGCCTACATTGGTTATAGGAGTAGGTCCCTTTTAGGGACCAAATACAAATTGAGATTTTTTTATTTCAAATTTCGCTTATCCAAAACTAGGCAACTACATACCTTTGCAGATAAAATCACTGATTCATTAAGCACGGATGATCCTCAGAGGGGTAGGAATGCACACTGATACGTAAAGGCTCTTGGGCTCTCAAGCATCTAAATTTTCTCACACACATCTATGTGAAAATAGAGAGAGATGATAATTAAAACCTCCCTTCTGGATTTTGAAGGTTTTATACCATTGTCAAGGATTCTGGACACTTGATTTCCCAGCAGACTGGGCGTGTGTGACCAGGCTGCCTGCAGGTGGGGCAGACCTGCTCTCCCTGCTGCCCACTGCACCATGCTCTGCAGCCACACACAGTTAATCCAAAACCACTGGGAAAATGTCAGTCACCATAAACCAATTACCCATCTAACTGGCCAGCTTTTTTTCAAAACAATAAGGTTACTTTCACAGAGAAAGAAATTCAGGGCCAAACAAGAGGCACAGCAACAGAAAGAACCTGCAATCCTTTGTATTACCAACTAACATCGACAGTACCCTGTCAGATGGGAAACATTTGCTGGGCATACTGGAAAACATCACTGCAATGAGCTATTGGTGGCCTACCTAAAGGTTAGCTGACAGAACTGAATTGCAAAATTATTTGGGTGTTAGAAGGCATACGGATTAGGAGTTTGAACTGATGCAGCAATCCACATTTTGTAGTTATATTAAATGAACCAGTTCTGGGTTATTTAGTGTTCTTAAATGCTGTTGTTTGAATTTATGTGAAGCCTGCATGTAATAATATTGTTGAATCCTCAGAACCGACTTTGTTCCAGGAGAATAAAAGCTTCCATTTTAATGCTTATTCAGACTAGAGAGAAGTTAAATTTATATATTATCCAAAGAAGAAAAATTTTGTCTTTTTTCTGGTGGTCTTTCATACAGGGGTTATTAATAGTTACAGGTACCATGGAGAATCAAGCAGAGTTCTTCATGACAGAAGAACTCAAAATAACTGCATAAAATGGTCTCTGAATGTACTGATAGCAGTATGCAGTTCAATATTGAAATATTAGCCTGGCAAATAACCCTTTATGTCCAAATAAATTCTGATTGCCTATTCACAGCTTAGATTTGCATGAGGCCTTCTTCATTATAAAATGAATAGCTGCTAATTTGTTACATCTCTAAGTAAAGTTCCAGTAAATTATATTTAAAGGAGGGAAAAAAAGGCCTTGTTATGAAACAGTCACCAGATGGCCATACCATTGCAAGGGCTATTTTCTTCTGCTTTTTGAAATTCTAACTTTTTGTAAGTAAGAATTCAGATCTGAGTTTGCAGTGATGCATATAAAGATATATGCATGCAGCACGCCCATACACGTGGATTTGCATACTCAGTGCTTTGGGCTGAGGCTGTCTATAGCACAGATAACCTTCCTGAATTTGTGCAATATACTGTATAACAGGATCCTCAATGTGAATATTATTGCAATACCACTATAAAACTAATAATTAAGATGAAAATGTTTAGAAACCAAACACCTTGAGACTAGATGTTGCCCTGTAGTGAGCCCTGGTTGACTCAGTGTTTTTCTATTTAGATTTTTCTATCTAAATTTCCACATTACAACAGTGTACCTTGGTGCCTCATTCAACAGTACAGAGAGCTATCGAAAGGGCTGTCTGCTCCCCATTGCCCTATATCTGCAGCCCTCCTTGTCCTTCACTTATTCTTTAAAGGTGGGCTCCCACCCCTCCTTTGTGCCAGTTCTGTTACCTGTAAGACCTTCTACTGAGTCAATTAAATCCACTAGTTTAGCAGAAAACAGCTCAATTCACAGAGCCCTGAGAAAACTTTTCTGTGGCACTGAGCCACTCTGCTATCACTGGACTATCCTTTGGAAAACTCACCTTGGCACTGAAATAAAATCATCATAATCTTGCATCCTTAATACTGTTCAAATACACTCTATCATGTTACCAAGAGGCAGAGTTGCCACATGGTGTTGTTTGATATCAACAATGATAGTTAATTTACTTGTTTAAGTATCTTTTGTTACCTCTGTTAGAGAGACAATGCCATAATGCATGCTTCAGCCTGCTGCTGTTAAAAAGGCTCTGATCTCAGTTGACAGTAGGGTTTCTTCTAGATTCAATAGCCTGTACATTCCAGTAAATATCTGAAGTCCTAGAGACGGGGAACAGGGAAGCATCTAGGCCTCAGATGAGCAAAGATGTTCAGAATAGAAACAAACATGAGACTTGGGTTCAGTTGAGAACACCAGCTACAGATGCTGAACTCATTCGTCAAAGAGGCCACTTAACTGTGCAGTCTGTAGTAGATGTCCCTTCTAGAAAGGTCTTGTTTTCAAAGGAGTTCTTTTAAGTAGTACATTTTCTAGGTGCAGGTTTATGTAATGCCTTTACTTATTCACATGACCTTCCTTTCAGTATGTGTCCTTCTCATGTTATCCTGCAGGTGTTGGAGAGAGGGAGTGAAGGTCTTCATCACTGGGAGGTGAGAAATTTTTGATGCCTTTATAGCAAAAGCTGTGTTGCAAGACATTCTTTCTAACATTCGTCTGGGTCATTACAGGTGTCAATTTCTCACCAGGCTAGTGGAAAAATGCATCTTGAGTAAAGGATGTCAAGAGAGCGTGTGGTTATTTTCTGGGCAAAGGTTAATACAGAAGACTGTAGGAGAAACAGGATGTTTGCCTAAACAAGGTGAACACAGCAGTAGGACCAAACAGCACTTTCATAAGCAAGGTCTGAGGAAGGAAAGCTCTCCCCCAGAGAGAGCTATTAGGAAGATCTGTGAGAAGGGCAGGGTTGTGGCAGGGAGAGAAGACAGGAATCTGCATCTGGAATTTAGGCGATAACAAGGAAATGTCAGAAAACAGCTGAGAACCTGTACTGGTTAACAAGCATAGGTAGGGATTTGTGAGTTGCGGGACTGAAGATCGTAGCTGAAACTATGCAAGTGTCTAAGCTCACCCTTTGAAAGGGGGAGATGGAAGACAGGAGTGTGCCAAGATCATCATTTATGTGAGTAGAAGTTTTACAGTTTGCAATTTTGCTGACAGTGATAGAAAGCTGTGTGTCAGCCTCACCATACTAGGCCTCTTCTGTAATGACTTTATCACCCATGCCACGTTTATCACTATAATGGGTTTATCACCATAATGGGTTTATCACCCATAATGAATTTATCACCCACACTGTTTGGTCAAAGCATTCATAAAACCTGGTAAAGATACATCGAAAGGTATCAATTTAATCCTTTTAAAACAATTACACACATTCATCTTTAGAGGAAAACGCTAACATACTCAAAACATTTTTTTCCCTGAGGAATGTCTCTTGGCAATTATAGGAGGTGTCCTATCAACCTGTACTCCCCACCAATAACACCCAGCACCTTAAGCAAGAGAAATTAAATGCCCAAGATAAATAATATCAGAAATTATGGAAGGTTTTATCACCAAAAAAATGACACAAAACTTAACTGCCAGTTCTTACCTGTCTGCTCCTGGTCTGTGTCAGTGCCATTTCATTCTATGGTCTCATAGATGATGTCAAATGGCTTAACTGATCATATCTTGAGCACAGCCAGGCCACTAATTGTAAGCTCCAACATGACCTCATGCTAGAAGCCTGACATGTCAACTGTGACAGCAGATGATGTTTGTTTGATGTACCCTGGCTGAGGTGCACATCCTCATTCCATGGCATCCATCTCTGTCCAGCTGGGCACTGTAGGTACCTTTGCACAGCCAAAGTAGCATGGAGACAATACGGGCAGCAATATCACATGTTACATCAAGTCTCAAGAGCTGCTCTTAAGGCCATTACAACTTGGAACAGCTGACCTTTGTTTTATTACCTGCTTGCATTTTTTAGGATTTGGAAGCTTTGTGAACACAGGTGGCCAAATTAATCTGTTGTTTAACTCCCTGGATCCCAACTTGGACCACAAACTTGGGTACACTAAAATTTCTCAGCTGAACTTCTTTTACTGAAGCCATTTTTACCTATCAATACTGAGTATAAAAATAGAGCTATCTCACCATTTCATCTACTATATCCTCCCCAGTGTCATTTTTCTGAAAATGGAGGGTTTCAGCAATGCACTCCCTTTATTAGATTAAGAGTAATTAAAAGGCAACACAATGTTCTTTTACCATTTTTATTGCTTAGCTAAAATCTAAACTGCACTGGCAACTGTTTTTTCTGTTTCAAATAAGTACATACTCATAAATAATCTATAAAAAATGATCCATTCATAATATGAAATATAACTATATGAATGTACATAGCAACCTCCTTGGTCTGGTTTGTGAGCAAGGTGTTTGAAGCTAATGGACTTGTCTTTGGTTATTCCAGAGTTATATTTGACTTAGAAACTAACATTCAACTGTAATTCCTCAACTGTAAGCTTTTATTAAAAGGTCTGTGGTGCTACCCAAAATTGCTTGCTGGCTTTACCAAGGATGCTATGATTTTTCGTATCTTTACATTCTATCTCTTTTAATAAAAAACAGTGCATATAGGTGTATATAGCTTTAAAATACTTGTGAATTGCCCAGCATTCAAGGATTCAGAGTAAACAGGTTACCCAAATAGGTATTTTGTAATTTGGGGCTCCTGATATGCAATCATTTACAACTCACCAATAGATCACCATTTTCAGCCGTCATTTTCTCTGCAAGTAATAACCAGCAAGTGATGTTTGCAGCAAATAAAAACAGCTTAAAACAAAAGGGAAAGAAAGAGCAAAAATGAAAATAATAGTTGGTAGAAATGAGAGAGAATAGTATAATCACTTGCATTTCCACAGCATCATGTCTTCCCAGAATTCAAGCTGTGCATAACAGCTTTAGTGTAAAGGCAAAACAGAGAAGCCCCTAGGAAAAGGGATGCAGATAGTATTTTTTTTAACCTTCCTCGGGAACCTTACTCCACAAAGATTTAAAGCTTTTTAATCTTCACCAGGACGTGTTGGCTGGAAAGTAGTGCATTTCAAAATGAAAATGCATTAATTAATATCTCTTGGAAGAGGACAATCTGAAATATCTTTCTCTGTGGGAGTAACTTGCAAGCTGATTATGTGGGCTGATAGATATTCCATCGGAGAACATTCAGGGAATGTTAAGGTTGTACAGTTAAGCACACAGAAGTTAGGAAATGCCACATTGCAGGATTCATATGCATCCTTAACTCTGCTTCTGATGTGTATGTGGTATAATGTATTCATTACATATAATCTCCCAGACACTGCTATAAATATACACTGTGTTCCCTGATCTTAGATTTTACACACATCAGAGATGCATTAAGTACTGTGTACAAGCCTCTGCCATAGCCTATTAAAACCTTGTATAAGAAAAGTACATAATAAAATTTGTCTTGAGCAACTACTACAGATTAAATATTATATTTATGATGTAGAAAATGGCAGGCATTTGTTTCAATAAACTTTCCTATAAGCTTGAAAGACTATAGGCTACATGGGTGCATGCAAATTGGTCATATCGTCAGCTCCTTCATTTCCTGCCAAGCTCAGGACTGGCTATGTTTCTGCTTGAAGAGACTCAGCACAGATATTGCGGCAGACTGAAGCTTTGGCCATCACCACGTCAAGCAGGAAGAATAATGGGAAGGGGTCCCTATGTCCCCTCATGGACAGTCATCCCACCATGGTTTTCTTCCTGATCCAACAGAGCTTCATTTATCTGATGAGTGCAAGAGAAAGTCACTGGTTTAACACGACCAAAGTCAGAGTAGGGGATGCTTTGAAGAACCTCTAATGGTGGAACAGTTGCTTTAATATGCTGCATGACATTGGAAATGGAGGAGTAAAGGGAGTTTGTAGAGCTTAAATGGTATTTGTAATGAAAACAAAGCACATAATTAGTATGGTTAAGGATCAGAGAACCCAGAGAGAGTTGAGGTTTTACAAAACCCTTAAAATTTATAAAAAACATGTTTTTTTTCATTTAATTGACTCAGAATGCAATGAAAGCATGTTTCTCTAATTAAATAAATGTCTTGTGGTATGCACAAATAAATACCAATGATTCTTAAATCATGGCCTTTGAGTCTGGGCAGAATAGCTTTTCTATTTGGATTTTAAGGCATTTTTTAAAATCATTGTTTTTATTTTAGTGAATACTTCACTTTGTTCTGCTTTTCATCTTTCTCTCTATTCAAATTAAGGTTTAGGTGATTTTATTTCAAAATTAATCTTGTCCTGCCCTCTTCTTGTTGGCACAATGAAGAATCAGTTCTTTCCTCCATCTCTGCTTGTTCTCTCTCAGAAAGCAGCCCTCCTCTACAGCTGCAGACCCCAGTGGTGGCTGCACTTGCTCAACCTTATCCTCTCCAGTTGGCTGGTGTAAGGGACTTCCCAGGGAAAGGAAAGTGTGGACCTGTGCTCTCACACAGTTTTTGTTCAAGCAGTGTTGGCTGACAAAAGTGGAGGTGCCTTTCCTTGCTGAGTCCTTGCTGACAACCCCTATTCCATGCGCTGGGCAAATGCTGCATGTGCTCAGGGTCTGGTGATTTTCCTCAGCCAAAGATGAAGTCAGATGAAGATCTGGCCCTTCTTTTGCCAAACTGACCCTAGCCACAGCAAGATGCACACTCATCACAAAAACAAACAAACAAACAAAACCCAACCAACCAAACAAACAAAAACAAACAAAAAAAACAAAACCAACCAACCAACCAAAAACTGAAAACAAAAAACCACCAACCTGCAGGGAAGCCCAACAGATTCTTCTGTGTCTAAAAAAAAGATGGTTGTACTCAACAAATTTAATAAGTTTTATCCTGAGATGCAACAGGATTTATCTTTGCAGGACTCACCAACTCTGTGATCAGTGCAGGAGTGCAATGAAAACCACTGCTTTCTTATCACATTTCTCCTCCTACAGAAGAGATAGGAACAAACTCAATTTATCCTGAAGAATATCTTTCTATTCAGAGGAGTATATAACTGCTGTACTGAAAGGGTCTACTTTCAACACTGAATGGGATTCCAGATAAACATAAGCTGCTATGTAATGCACATGGAGCCCAGAAAGTCACTCTAAAATTGCTCCATTTTGCACATCACTATCCCCAAACACCATAAACACTCACTGCACCTTTACTTCAAAAGAATAAGATTAGATTCAACTGACAGTAGAAGTCTGGGAGATTTTAGTAATGCCTTTTGCCTGCACCCTTTGTGTAGCACAGTGTGGGGTAGCATGCATTTCAGCATGTGCAGTGGAGACTTCTGAATATACGGTGGTCACCCTCTTTTCTCCCCACAGTCAGTGGAGGGAGGTCAGTGCTGGGACGTTGTGATCCATCTCAGTCTGAGCAACTCTGAAGTAGGAAGGTTCACACCTTCATCTTACACAGTTAGTATAGAAAATTTGGGTCAGGTGCAAGTCACCAGTTTTCACAGAATTTGAATGACTGCAACAATAATAACTAAATTAGTAGTAGTGAAATGCAAGCTCCAATTTAGCAGAAATGTCACTTTAATCTCTGTTTTAGAATCTAATTGAGTTCTACTCAGATTTTTTTCTTTGTTTGTACACTCATATTCTTGGACATTTTAGTTGCTCACTGGTTGATACTGTTCTAGCTTACATAAAAAACATGCTTAAGGACTAGATATATCATAATACAGGACAGTGATTTTTTTTTAATCTTTACTGCTACATATCAGAAACAAAGGTCTGCATAAGCTTTAGTACATGCACTGAGAATACGCAATTTAACACGGATAAAATCATCTAGTTTATCAAATGAATTTTAAGGAAGGCTAATGAAACATAGGAAAGAAAGAGATTTTATTTGAAGTAAACCTTTGCTGACTTAATTGCATTCACAGACATCATTTGGATTTTCTTGGCCCTTGCAGTTCTTATGCATAGGTTAAGTGTCTATTAAAAGTCTTGCTGCCAGTAATGGTCTTATATCCTGACACCAGACTTTTTTATAGATTCATTTTTAATACATATTATAAAAACTCTGTTTGTAGTAACTTACTCTATGGCCTCTTGTTGCTCTTATCACAGACAAGTTGTCCCTATGCTCAAAAAGATACTCTTTTAGGTCAACAGAGAAAGAGGGGAAAAAAATAGGTACAATACTTCCAATTTCTTAATTTAATATTTAAATGCCAACCTTAATGGATTATTGATTGTTGACTCTTTTTCTCTTTGATAGGGAAAGTTCTCTTAAAATAGAACACTTTATTATTACCCTCACTTCTTTACTCACCTTTAATATCCAGAAAGCATTCTTTATTCATGGTTAAATGCAGGTTTTACTTAGGATCCAGAAAACCAAGTATTGTTTCCATCCCAGCCACAGAATGTGTCACAATATTTTTTTTATTATTAATTTAAAAAACAGATATATTGCTCTTCAAACACAACTGAAAAGCAGTTGTGACAGAGACTCCATTCTTTTAACAGCAAGATGAAAATGCTAGAGTTGACATCTAACGGAAGCTAGAAAAACCAACATAGAAAGACCAAGTAGACAAGGCTAATTTAAACAAACAAAAACTCCAAACAAATAAAAACCAGTAATATGGCAGTTCCAAAATTTGTGTCAAAAATATAACACATTTTTCCAATATTTTAATTATTCTTTATCACAGCAGTAGAAATGTCTAAGGAAAATCTGTGCAATGGTTACTGTTGCAAACTTTGACCAGTTTCCACCCCAAGCTGCTACTTTAAACTCAAATTGAAACTCCCTTGGTGCCTTTGACTTTGCTGGTCTCTGGTCAGGTACCAGCTGAGAGGAGTTGGACCTCCTACCATAGCAAATCACATTCTTGGCACACTTATTACCAAAGAAAAAAACAATATGGTAGGCTTTTCGAATGTCTGATTTACATCAGAGATGCTGGCCTTCTTTGCTGTTTCTTTGTTGTTTCTTGATGACAAGCGTGGTGTGTGCACAGACACACACAGGGCAGACTTAAATAGCTCAAGATATATTTAGATCTGCTGGGATGGGGTGGGGGAAGCCAAAACCAACACTAAAACTCTTGCTTGAGTTTCTACACTCTTCAGATAACCTTTTATGAGTTTTAAATGTCTTTTTGGTGATTCCAAGATATTCTTTTTTTCTTTATATGCTTAGTCTCAGTCTCAATCCCGTATTCTCCTAACATCTGTAAATAAATCCTTCTTCTGATACACTTTCCCTAGATGGTCTTTCTCAGATGATTGTCCATTAAGATTTCAGCCTCATTGTCAAGTATTCCACACCTAAGTTAAAAGCATATCTTGATCAGTAAAGCATTTGACACAGTCTCCCACAGAATTCTCATAGCTAAACTGAGGAAGTGTGGTCTGTACGATTGGGTAGTGAAGTGGACTGCGAACTGGCTGAAGGAAAGAAGCCAGAGAGTCATGGTCAATGGGACATTGTCCGGTTGGACGCCTGAATCTAGTGGAGTGCCTCAGGGGTCGGTGCTGCGGTCAGTACTGTTCCATATATTCATCAATGACTTGGATGAGGGAATAGAGTGTACTATCAGAAAGTTTGCTGATGACACCAACCTGGGAGGAGTGGATGACATGCCAGAAGACTGTGCTGCCATCCAGTGAGACCTGGACAGGCTGGAGAGTTGGGCGGGGAAAAATTTAATGAAATATAACAAGGGCAAGTGTAGAGTCTTGCATCTGAGCAGGAACAACCCCAGGTTCCAGTATAAGTTGGGGAATGATCCATTGGAGAGCAGTGTAGGGGAAAGGGACCTGGGGATCCTGGTGGACAGCAGGATGACCATGAGCCAGCACTGTGCCCTTGTGGCCAAGAGAGCCAATGGCATCCTGGGGTGTTTTAGAAGGGGGGTGGTTAGAGAGAGGTTCTCCTTCCTCTCTACTCTGCCCTGGTGAGACCACATCTGGAATATTGTGTCCAGTTCTGGGCTCCTCAGTTCAAGAAGGACAGGGAACTGCTGGAGAGAGTCCAGTGTAGGGCAACCAAGATGATTAAGGGAGTGGAGCACCTCCCCTATGAGGAAAGACTGAGGGAGCTGGGTCTCCTTAGTTTAGAGAAGAGGAGACTGAGGAGTGACCTCATTAATGTTTACAAATATACAAAGGGTGAGTGTCATGAGGATGGAGCCAGGCTCTTCTCAGTGGCAAACAATGGTAGGACAAGGGGTAATGGGCTTAAGCTGGAACATAAGAAGTTCCACTTAAACTTGCGAAGAAACTTCTTCTCAGTGAGAGTAACAGAGCGCTGGAACAGACTTCCCAGGGGGGTTGTGGAGTCTCCTACTCTGGAGACATTCAAAACCCGCCTGGACACGTTCCTGTGTAGCCTCATGTAGGTGTTCCTGCTCCAGCAGGGGGATTGGACTAGATGATCTTTTGAGGTCCCTTCCAATCACTAGCATTCTATGATTCTATGATTCTATGACTGATTAAATGGTTCTTCATGCTGAAGGTGGCAACTTGTAAACTTGTACAGGCCTCCTGGCACCTGGGAGGAGAAAATCCACCTCTTGCTCCTGAGCTTTCACTATTTTGATGGGGTTTTTTGTTTGTTTGGTTGGTTGGTTGGTTTTTTTCCCAGCATATGACAATTTCTGGAAGACTGAGGAAAAAAAAAAAAAAAAAGAGAAATGTGTGATGGCCCTCCAGTATTAGGATACAATCAAAATGTTGTAACTAAAGAAAATAAAGGTTATGATCAATTTTAGTTCATTTTGCAAAAAGCTTAAGCAGAAACTCTGAAGCTGTTTTAGTTTTAAGTAGTTCATAATATGAAAATACAAAAAAGCCAGTTTACTTGTAGGGGAAAGGGACCTGGGGGTCCTGGTGGACAACAGGATGACCATGAGCCAGCACTGTGCCCTTGTGGCCAGGAAGGCCAATGGCATCCTGGGGTGTATTAGAAGGGGGGTGGTTAGTAGATCGAGAGAGGTCCTCCTTCCCCTCTACTCCGCCCTGGTGAGACCCCATCTGGAGTATTGTGTCCAGTTCTGGGCCCCTCAGTTCCAGAGGACAGGGAACTGCTGGAGAGGGTCCAGCGTAGGGCAACGAAGATGATTAAGGGAGTGGAGCACCTCCCTTATGAAGAAAGGCTGAGGGAGCTGGGTCTCTTTAGTTTGGAGAAGAGGAGACTAAGGGGGGACCTTATTAATGTTTATAAATATATAAAGGGTGAGTGCCACAAGGATGGAGCCAGGCTCTTCTTGGTGGCAAACAAAGATAGGACAAGGGGTAATGGGATCAAGCTGGAACACAAGAGGTTCCACTTAAATTTGAGAAAAAACTTCTTCTCACTAAGGGTGACAGAACACTGGAACAGGCTGCCCAGGGAGGTTGTGGAGTCTCCTTCTCTGGAGACATTCAAAACCCGCCTGGACACGTTCCTGTGCGACCTCACCTAGGCGTTCCTGCTCCAGCAGGGGGATTGGACTAGATGATCTTTTGAGGTCCCTTCCAATCCCAAACATACTGTGATACTTTGAAAAAAGAAAGCCTTTGGGGAGTTTTATGACCAATTCTAGCACTGAAATAATGAAGGATGAAGAGGTGATATCTGATAGTTTAATAGCTTGTATCGTGACAACTGTGGAGCTGGAAGAGGAGGGGACAAGGCAGTATAGGCACTCAATTTCTGATCTCGTTTGTTTTTGTCTTTTTCATTAATGCCCCTGTGCCTCTTTTGGCACTGTGGGCTTTGCAGACTGGAGACAGTAAACCTTCCTTGCCACTGTCCAGTATCTACCCTTGGAGTCCTTTGGGCCTGTTTAGCAGGGAGGAAGATGGATCAGGTCCTGTATGTCACCCAAAATCTCTTGATATTTCAGTACTTATAATTTGCTCTAGTTTCCTCCTTTAGGAAGTGATACAATTTTGATGTTCACTTAGTGTCACACTCTAAATAAGCTGTACATAATCAGTGTAAGTTTGTTACACATAACAAAATTTGAACTTTAGATTCTCAGTGAAAAAAGAGTGAAGAACTGAATTCATTTTTCTTTTACTCTTTCATTCTCAATATATATGTTGATCTGTCACTAACAATAGAAATGACTGGATCTGAAAGCAAGTGCTCTTGCATTATCTTTTGGTTCAGCCTGTAACTTCCAAGAGTTATATTTTTTACATGTTATGACCCCAATTCCTGCTTGAGATCTATTTGCTGCTGAAGGATGAGGGGACTGCCAGGCAATGAGGCAAATGTCTCTAATTCTCATGGCGCAATATTCTGCCCATTGTCGATGCCATAAATTACTAAAGCTATTTAGGGGTTGTCCCACATTTTGCTATTTTATTTCTAAGATATCTGCTCTGTTATGTTATAGCCCCACCACATTGCCTCATGTTCTGGTGAGAGACAAAGACAGCTGATCTAGAGTCTGGCTGACTAGCTTAATCCAATACATATTTTCTCATTTTTTTAATGAATTTTCAGATGAAAATTTTGCAGTGGTAAGTGCCAGACAACTGGAAGGGAATATAACTCTACATTCCCTTTTCCTTTCCTTCTAACATATTATTCATCATGTCATTAAGAAGAAAAAATTTTTGGACATTAGGAGCACAGCAAAACTTGTGGAGTTTAGCTTGTGCCAGTTTAAAGCAGTTGGCATGTGTACCAGGGCAGCCTTGCTATGTGTCTGGTGGACTGGAGTCACTGCACCAATCGAGGAATTCAGGCACTCAAATCTATGTCCAACTTGTGTCCATCTCCATGAGCTGTAGTCAAACCACTTGAAATATGGATATTACCTCAGATGTATATTTCCAGCTTTTTTCCCTCTCCCTCTGCATATAACCATGTCTTTCTGAAAATTAACATCTTACAAAGAAGTATAAAGCAAGAAAGAAATACGAACAATTCTCTGTATTTCTGAAATTCCTCATAAAATAGCTTTTTGGAAAAGGATGTGTGTATCAAAAATTCTGTATAAAAATTTTTCTCTCTCATTAAAATATAAGACTCAGAAGGAAGTGAGAACTATAAAGAAATAGTACATTATTTTCTTTCCATCTTTTTGCCTCCTCATTTTCCCTATGCAATATTTTTTTCTGAATTGTTTTGTCTCTAATGAGAATATCCTTTCTGTAAGGCTTTTAGCACATCCCCATCTCAAGCACCTCAGTGTTTGATGAAGTCAGTCAGAACTGATTTAATTAAAGTCAGAGATATTGTTTTTGAACTAGTGCTACCATCTAAAGTGGTTTGAAAAATGTCACAATAACCTTAAAGAATTTTTTTCCTTCTCAAATGTTTGCAGTATGATTAAATTGGACTTATTTTGTACAAGTGGACAGAAGGTAATGTTTCTTCTCAAAATTAACTTTTCAAGGCCTCTCTCTGCTTTTTCACAGAAAGAGATAAATCAGCATTCCCTTCATCTGGGCTGTAGGTAAATATATTTTCTCCTTTGAACAGGAAAACTGCAGAGAATCAATACAAGTATTAAACTCCTCAGGGATCTCCCCCTGCAAATAGAAAGGTGGCCACTGTTCCTGAAATAGTTTTAATAGGGAGAATGTTACCTCAGTGGATCATACCTGCAGGCCAATGATATACGTCTATAGATTTCTGTTTAAGAATTACACATGCACATTTTGTGTTGGTTTCACAGGGCCAGGCCATGGAGGAGAATTCATTGGCTCTGTAAGGGTGCTAAAAAGGAGTGCAGAGGGATGACTGTATGGAGTGTTCCTCTCTTAGAGTCCTGCTCTTCTCTAAAGCTGGCAATCTGCCTTTTAAAGGAAAAGAAACAATACTGAACTTCTGGACGAGTTAGACTTCGCTGACAGGTAAATTATTACAGACACTTAATCTCACTAAAAACAACTCTGGCAAGGACTATCACATGCTTATAGTTCAGTTTTCCAAGGGAGAAGATCAACGATGAAAGACATCATGTAAAAGCCAAGTATGAACTTGGCAATGGAATCTCACCATGTCTATGTAAGAGGAAATTGACTTATAAGCACCATCCAGAAACAAACAAACAAAAAAGGTCACAAAGGCCATTCAGGTCTATCATATTTCCCCTAGGACTCCTGAGATCAGGCAGTAATCCTGCTGTAAAGACTGATTCTAGTCAAAGGGCAAAGGATTAAAAAAGCTTTCATCAAATATTAATAACTACTTCTTCCAAGGACTGCTCCAAACACAAACATCAGCACCAGCTGACACTTCCCAGTGCTCAGCAGTTTATCACAATGTAGGAAGAAGACGTGTATATATATATATATATATATATATATGCACACAATTATAATTATGAAAAGCTTGTTTGGCATATGTCATCAGGCTTTTCATAATTATAATTGTATTTTATTTGTTACTTATGATTATGTTTACTGGAATAGTGGTAAGACTCCCAGTTGAATTTAGACCTCAGTGTGTTGCAGGTTAATCCAACACACAACATGGTCGAGGACTGGTTGAAGATCTTGCTTGTCTGAATGAGTTGTTGCTGGACTTTGATTCAGATGGTGATGTTTTTATGTGCTCTTTGTTTTTCACCAGTTCAGTGCACAAACATTTTGCAAAGGCCAAGAAATAATAAAGATTAGGCAATTATGTTCTAAACAACTATGGAAAGTCAGAAAAAAGTCAGAAGAGAAAGGAAAACAGAAAAGTCCCATGAGTTGCCCAATATCACAATAACAGTTAGAGCTAGAATAAAAAAATCCCTTTCCTCTCTTTGTGAATCAATTCAGGGTACTGTCAGGGTCCTGGGCAGATAAAGCAGAAAACTCCATGTAGTACACAAGTACACATTTCCCCCTCTTTTTATATATGCATTGTTAAGGGCACCTAGGCCTAGGTGCTTTGGTTTGTAACGGCTCATCTGTCATTGACACTCAAAGTAAATGCAGTAACTCAAGAAAGACTATGCACAGAAAGATAAATGAATTTAGTTGACCTGAGCCATGAGTCAGGTGGCACACAGTGATCAGCATCACATCTTTCCTGACTGAGAAGTACAGAAGCCCATTAGGCTCCAACTAAAAGCTCCTAAGAGCAGTAAAAAAATTTTTAATTAAAATATTGAAATTTAGGATGATAAAAGCATGTGTGGAGAAACTGAAAAGAATAAGGACAACATTCATCTACCGTGCAACTTCATTGAAACTCAAAGAGATATAATGAAGGTAAAGTGGAAACAAAGCATTTGTATATAGAAACATTTGGCTTTTTTTTTTTTTTTTTTTTTTCAGGAAAAAACATTCAGTGAATTGTAAAACAGTTTTTATTTTAACAAGACTGAGGTAAGCTTTCCTTTGTTACTCTGTGCTCTACTCGGAGTTTCTCAAAATCTTCAAAGAGATATATTAGGTGCTTTTACAACCTTTTTGTTCTCTTATGGGAAAATAATTATGGTGCAATTTATACTCATTCAAATCTTAAATCCTGATTAGAGACAGGTAATCTGGCCTTTGAATAAAATATATAACTTTGTGCATCACATTCATCTTTCTAAATTACAGCAAATTGTCCAATTTTTATTTTGTGGACTGTATAGTTACAGCAATCAGCTTACCTGCTCTTCACCCCAGCATATGCTGTAGCACCTTAAGTGATAAATGTTATTTTAATCAAGAGGCTTGGAAAAATCTTCTGATCTAATAGAATACTTCAGCTTAGAAAACATCTTGCCTCAATAAAGAAGTAAGAATTCTGAGATTTTGTTTTAGGATTTCTGCAAAACAGGATTTAGTTGGGGAAAAAAAAAAAAAAAGAAAAAAAAAAGAAAGAAAAAAAAAAAAAGAAAAGTTTAAAGGTTTGACATTTTTGGACCAAGAGAAAGTGAAGAAACTTCAAACTAGGTTAAAGCTGAGATCATAACTTTGATTATTTTTTTCTTCATGGTGACAGGGACCCTCAAAAATGCCACTGCTGCCCCCATTGAAAAATAAAGTAAAAGGAAATTCAAGTTAAGATTTATGTATGACCATTCATTTCTGACCCCGATGAAAGAGGTTTGAATACAAATCGATGCAATTAAAAAAAAAAAAAAAATCAGAATTAGTACATTTCTGGTAATATGGGCTTTCTTGGACCTCAGTTCTGAAGGCAGGAGGAGGAAAAGGGGAGTACAGTGGAACAACCTCCAGCCCTTACTGTCTGAACATCCAGGAATGGCTAAATGGGGCTGTGCCATACTGAACATAGAGTTTATTTACATAGAGAGGTAAACTCCAAGAAAGTAAAAAAAGAAAAAAAAAAAAAAGACAAAGTTTCAAGAATATACTGACAGATAAAGAGTTTTGAGAGTTGTAGCATGGGAGGATAACTCGACTAAGTGAGTGATTAAAATCACGATGTGGCAAAGCTGGCCCAGTACACAGAAGACAGTGAAACCACTAGCATGGTAAAAGCCTCTGAAAACTTTGAAGAATGCATGTTGTGGGTGGAAGTCACAAACTCTTTCAGCCATGTAGACTTGATGTGTTTTCCTCCTTTTCTTGCCTTTTAAATATCTAAGTTAAATGTAACAGTATTTTAAAACAAGGTGGAAGTTGCAGTGTGAAGCACTGAGGACCATATTTTCTGCTGACATGACCCCACTGAAACCAGTTGAATTATACAAGCAGATTTTGGCTCTGAAAGTCAGAAAATACCAAAGTTAGGTTGAATTTAGGGCAACATGACAGTGTTTTTACAATAGGAAAAGCACATTTGTTTTCATTCTTGTACAGCTTGAGTAAGCTGCTGAGGAATTTGAAAGGGTTTACTCAGCAGTACTTCCAGCTCCATGATAATGCAAAAGTCACCAGCATGCATGTACTTCAGTGAGTATAACATTAAAGGATGAAAATAGATTTATACCATCTAAGAAGAATACACTGAGGAATTACTCTCTAGATTTCCTACCAGAATATACATATGTACTCATCAATATCTGTCTACAGCTAATTCACATCTCCATTTCATCAGCCTGTCTTTAAGTCAGTAACCTTAAGCTCAGGGGCTTCCAGCTCCATGGCAATCCACATGTGGTAGCTACATAAAAGCTGTTTTTGTAATAACAGCTTTTTAGAAATGGGAAATTGTGAGAAATACATATTAAAATGAACAAACAAACAAACACACACCAGATATCCGTGAAAACAAGTACAAGCATTACCTCCTCTGCTTGTTTCCAGTTCCTTTCTTCGTTTTTAGTATTTGGAGATTTTTTTTTTTTTTCCTACATGATAATCCCTGGGACAAAATACCATCAATAAAAGTTACCAAGGCCTTCTAGAGCAACAAGATTTTTACTGTCGATGCATTCAACTATTACTGTATATAACCGTTTGTCTTGAAGTATGTCCAACCTGCTACCTAAAACCATGCCTGTAGTCATAGGCCATTAGGAAAAAACTTTCAATACCAGAACGATATAGCTGTGGTGCTCCAGGCAGCACAAACCTCTTGAACTTGTTCTGCCAAAGAGGTCGTGAAACAAAAACCTGAAGCAGAAAGGCATATTATCAGACATAGGCTCCTGATGTGCTGTGCATTTTGCGTACACCCAGGAAAAGATGCTCCGTGCCCCAAAGTACATACAAAAGACACAGGTAGGAGAAAAAACGAATTCTAGTGCAAAAGCATTCCATTGAGATACTGAAAAGAAGGAATGAGAATTTCTTCCTCAACATAGTGTGAGTGAAGGAGAAAGCACAAATGCACATTTCTGAAAAGGTTAAATGGTGGATAAGGCTTTATCATTTGACTGGAGATGAAAGCCATCATCTTACCAGTGAGGATGGAAAGTAGGATGGAAACTGACTGTGAAGGACACTGAAAGCTGAGAGAGTTGCCCATGATTTATGTGATAAATGTGACATGACAGGAGGCTTTTCCTCTAGGATTTGTCCAAAAATGTTCCATTTTAAGATAAGCTTTACTTTATGCCTAAGGGGAAAAAAATCCTTTTCTCAGATATCATGTTTATATTGCTCTTCATTCCAACTATTTTTATTAATTTCTTATTCTAGCTGCAAATTTTTCATAAAGCTTATCACAAAAAGATTAAAATTTGCCTGGAATACCCAATCCCAAGAATTTCCATTGTCAATTGAAATGTTATCTTTCCAGTAATTTAGAATATTAAACAATTTCTGTTGAGAATGTAGTGGGGACAGCAGATCTCCTGTGAGTAAGGAGACTTCATTTTATAACAGCAGCTTAAACTATCTAGGGCAAAATCAGGTGAGCGGTTCAGTGAAGAACCCTTGGGTTTTTTAGTATTGCAGGTAAAACTCTCGTCCTCAGTGAAAACTCTCATTTATATGGATTTGTCAAGACCTTCTTTATGATTCCTTCTCAGAATTTTTCCCCAGTCTAGTGTGAAATCAGCTTTCTTCATTCATGATCATCCCTGCTGTTACCCTTTTATCTATGTGAGCCTGCACATAATTAGAAAAATAGATTCATTCATGTCATTTAATAATATACATAATTTAATTGCATTCCCACTTGAATTTCTCTTTATTTAGAATTTGTATTTACAGCAGCTAGCTAGCAGTATCTGTTTCTCATCTTTATTCTGCTGATACACAGGCACCTACTGCTAACAGATACTATTATATCACCATAAAATAGCTCATGGAAGCAAGTAGTATCTAGCTGTAGTAATAAAAGTATAAGTCCTTTCACAAGCACAATAATGTGGCGTCATTGTGTGTGTTAGATGGCCAGGAAAAATCTTCCTTTTTTTTTTCTTTAGATTCAGATGTATGAATTTTGTGAATTTCAGAATGTTAATTGCTAATACTGATTCCCTTAATTACACAGAATGTTAAGAAGTAGAGATTACAAAAAAGTTTTCAGCCCCAACTAATAGTTTGGTTGTCTCTGAAGACAGGAACAAGTTTTGTTCTTTCTTCCAGATGAGCTCTGACTCATAACCCCACTTGATGATTGGCAGGACAAGACCCCCAGTCTCTCTCCTTTTATCATACCAACGTATACAGCCCTTTCCATAGTAACCCACTTAGTCTGATGGGATTTTTGCAGGCTGGGAGCCTGGACACTTTAGATGCTCATCCCTAGACTATCTTTGCTCATAGTTTCTTCCTCTTCCTGACAGCTGGTTTAGCATTTAGTAACTAATTGTGATTTTCATTCATTGTTCACATCAACTTTTCTGAAATGAGTTTAATATTGCCAAAGGAAAATAAGATAGCAGTAACAGAATGAAGGGAAAAACACATTTCCTCTCAAGTTTTAATAGTCACATATTTTCCAGTACAATCAAAACTTCAACTGGAAGTTAAGACGGCAATCTAAGAATCTGACTTGGCTATAAAATTCTTTGGATTCAGAGCCTTGAAAAAACAACAACAACAAAACCACCAGGATTTCTATTCCCACAAGTTCTTCCCATGGGAAGGCTAGTAAGAGTTCTGCCTGTGGAGCACCAAATAAAAGCCGGCAATTTGCAAGTCATTGCTTGAGACACTTGTGCAAGTCTTAGGGACTGTTTATAGCATCAGAGTCTTGGCATCTCACATTTTAAAGGCTATTCAACTTCAGCTTCCTATAAAGGTAAAACAGAGAAACAGAATGGTACACATTAAGTTTAACAAAGTGAATATCCTTTGGCTTCCTCTATAGTCAAAGTGGAGAGAGAAAGTACTGTTGAGGTGCTTCTGGGCAGAAATTTACCTTAATATTTGGAATTGACTGCTTTCCTGTTCACTACACAAAAAACCTTGGACAAACAACCTCTTTTTTAATTAAATGTGTGTGATGAAAATGCCCCAGTTTGCTCCTCTCTACTTTTTTTGGTGGGTTTTCATTTTTATAAAAAGATACATTTTGCTCAGATGTTCTGAATTATGATTTAAAAGGCAGGAGAAGACATTCAAGAATTATTTTGGTTTAAATTTCACTACACATTGGAATCTGTATATATAAATATTTTAATTCTATTCTGTATAAACATTTTTATTCTGTTTTGTGCTGGTAACCAATGACAGAAAATCCCAGTTTAATAACTGTAGACACTAATTCTTAACTGGTATTTAGCATCTTGAGCCAGAAGATTTTTTTCCCCTAAATTTAATAAAGCTTTATTGCTGCTGAGCCAATAATAGTTATATCAATAACAAATTAGTGGTCTGTAAAAGTAATAGAGATAAAATTATCTCCTTTTTTTTTTTTCCAATGGAAAAAACAGATGACCAAAAAAAATCTTCTGTCAGAGTTTCTGCTAGTCACTGAGAACTACCATATTACTGATATTTTGTCAAAACCTCCAGTTTAAGATGTCTCCTAGGAACAGCCGATGAATTGTGACAGAACTGTTCATTTCACTCCTGAAGGACAACATTTATGGCTTCTTTCTAACATCACTTTATGATAATTGTATCCTATTATCACATTCATCACATTTTATCATAATTTTTCTGTCACCTTTTTGCCTGTTCAGTTAAAGTCCTCAGCAAAAGTCTCAGCTCACATAGGTCCCAGTGGTCTCTGAGGGCCTTCAGTGTGGAAGCCTGGAACATGCTAAGGTCCTTTCCCAGCTGAGGCAAGAATCAGGTCAGAGTGGCAGATGGACATCCACACTGTAGGCTTCACTTTTTCTGAGAGAAATTAGGACACTAGGAGATGAGATGGATATCATCTTGGGTTTCATCCTGAGATGGATTTGGGGTTGGGAAGAGTCCATACCAAGAGGAAAGGGCTTGGAGTTCTCTTTAATATACTGTCTTATTTAATAGAGCTGGCCAAATTATGTTCCCAACTCTGGCATTATCTAAAGTGACTCAAAATTAGAGAAAAGAAATCTAAAAAATGTATGTGAATAATCGTTTGCAAATAAAATAAACCAAATAAAATGGAAAGTTTTGCCACCCTTCACGATCGATTTTTTTAATCTGTTTTTTGGTAGTTTTGTTCTTTAGAACAGTGCTAAAACTAGACACAGTAATTTTGCTTTGAGAATAAGAAACCATTAATTTTCATGTGTAATATTTAGACAATTTACAAGCTTTGTTTACAAAAATTTGGATTTGCAAGTTTATTAAAACTCTCAAATTTTGTTTTCAAGCAGTCCACTAAAATGACTTCCTCCAACAGAAAACCATGCAAACAAAAATTCCCAATTCTACTTAGTGTCCTTAGGAGCCACCAGCTTAGAAAAGGTACCAGAGAAGGACGTGTCCACCTCTTGATGCCTTTCCATCTTCCTGGAAAACACCAGTGACTCTATAGTGATGCCTCCCCTGCCTTAAGGAGATAGTTCTGGCAGAGTGAAGTGTGACGTGCCAAGGAAAGATGAGTTCCCCAGGACATTGCTCAGCCTGGAGAAGAGGAGACTGAGGGGAGACTTCATCACAGCTACAGCTTCCACACAAGGGGAGGAGGAGGGGCAGGTGCCGATTTCTCGTCTTTGGTGACCAATGACAGAACTTGAGGGACTGGCAGGAAGATGTGCCAGGGGAGGTTTAGGATGGACATTAGGGAAAGGTTCTTCACCAAGAGGGTGGTGGAGCACTGGAACAGGCTCCCCAGTGAGGTGTCACAGCCCCAAGCCTGACAGTGTTCAAGAAGAGACTGGACAACACCCTCAGACACACCTGGTGTGAACTGTGGGGTTGTCATATGCAGGGACAGGAGTTGGAATCTGATCTCTGTGGGTCCCTTTCAACTGAGTACATTCTATGATTCTATGATTGGGGAATGATGTTACAACACTCCTTGAGGTTTCAGTATATGGCTCATAGCCCAGCTGAGAACAAGAGAGGCAATGGAGGTCTCTGTCCTTCCTCACTCCACTGTGGTCACCAGGCACACCGGGTCATTGTGGCTTGGGAAGCACTGCCAGTAGCATGCTGACAGCCTCTTTTGCAAGCATCCAGGCTTAGGGGTAGATAGAAGGCTCCTCACTTCTCCACGGTCCCTTTGTTCCCTCAGCAGTTGCCAGGATTTGCCCATTATAATGCTACGTGCTGGACAATAAGCCTCTTGCCTGTAAGCGTGACTTTTCCAATAATCTTTACATTCTCTCTCCTCTCATGTTGGCTCCACTGAGAATCACCTTCATTTGCTGTAGCAAGCACAGGGTAAATACATCCACAATTTCAATTCCATAAAAGAAAGAGAGCACTGCAGAAAGCATATTTCCATGAGATAACTACATTTCTCCACTATGTTAAATCTTTCTGACTTCAGATTTAAATCTTACATTCTGGCACAACTTAAAATCCAACAATAAAAGTTGCTCTGTAAGAGATACGTGTTCATTTTGTTTTTACTCTTACTCTTATTGATTATATAATTATCCAGAAATGCACCACCACAAAATCTTAAAGGTTTAACCTACTCCACATTGGAGCTTTATTACTATTGCAGTCACTTCGTGGCACAGACAGACTGAGTAAGCACTTAATCAGAAAATGATATCTGGTTTCACAGCAGGGTAGGTTTGTGAGTGTGCATGTAAGCGTGAAAGTTTTTTCATTTGGCTTAAGGGGGCCAAATGTTGTTCTTGGATATGTACATGCTTCTTCTACTAACATCTGCATTTTTACATCTATCTAACATTTCTCTCAAGGGCTCTAAAGAGATTGATTTTCAAGGCCTAAATACTTAAATTATTATGTTACATCATAAATAGTTGTTTAAAAATACTAGTTTTCTAAGCTTCAAACATACCCACTGCCTGAGCTGTTGAAATAATAATTTTCTGGAAAAAATAAAATAAAATAAAATAAAAAAATAATTAAAAAAAAAATCAACAGAAGTGTAACTGAGAAGCTAAGTAACTTGATCAAGATCTTACCAAAGCCAGGATCAGAACCCACATCTGATTAGAATTTCTCTGTATAAGGACACATTCTCATCTTTTACAACAAGCATAATTTATTTGGAGTTTGTTTAATTTATTTTATATTTGGTTGCAAAATATACCCTTGTTCTAAAGTAAATGTATCAATTCACAAGGTTACTATTCCCCTTTAAACTACTCTGCATTGCTCTGAATTTATTTCTCTCCATAGATAAACTGGTAATGAAATTAGCAGAGTTGCACTGAATTTGTATGGCTGGAGAAGGGAAATATTAACCAAAAAGGACAGAGTTCATAGAATCATAGAATCCCAGGTTGGAAGGGACCTCAAGGATCATCTGGTCCAAACTTTCTTGGCAAGAGCATGGCCTAGACAAGATGGCCCAGCACCTTGTCTAGCTGGATCTTAAAAGTGTCCAATGTTGGAGAATCCACTGCTTGCCTGGGAAGATTGCTCCAATGGCTGATTGTTCCTCATTGTAAAAATTTTCTCTCTTGTGTTGACAGATCTTACAACCTAGAAAAAGAGAACCTTCCTCTTCGGCTTCTTAAGACTCTCCTGAAATTTATGATCATCTCTGAGCAAATAATATTTGAATAGAGAGGAACATAAGGCACCTGCCTCACTGGCTTTAAAGGATAAAATGTGAAAAGAGGCAAACAGGGATAGGCAGAGACACAGAGGCAGGATATGTAGGTTGAGGTGGGTGTTTTGGTTTGTTTTTTGTTGTTGCGGGTGGGAGCTAACTGCAAGTCCTTTTTCTTCTTGTGTTTATTATTCTCAAGCAATCATTTGTTATAATCTTTCTTTTAAGCCCTAATGGCAATTTGTAGGAAAATGCAGAGCCAAAACAGCTGTCCAAGGAATCAAAACAGTCATTACCAGTTCTAGTTTTGGACAACCCAAACTTTTTGGTTTTCTAGACATAAGCAGCTATGCATGTAGATGACTCCTTCCCATCAAACTCGGTCCTGTGACTCATTATCCTGTTATTGGATCAAGTTGGTCAGCCAGCAGCTGCTTGCTTGATTGGGACAAGTAACAGGCAGGTAAATAACTCTAAGACAACTGGAAGAGTTGGTTGGGACTGTCACAGCAAGTGCCTCAAAGGCAGTAAAGGGTCTGACTGAAGGGGAACTACCAAGAGATCCCATTCAATTCCAGAATAGACAATGAAACTATCCAGGGCAGCCGGAGCAACATAGCTTGACACATCAATGTGAAGATGTCAGCTGAGTAGTGCAACGTAGGAGAAAGTGGTTATGTGATGGAAAAAGGTTTGCACAGAATAGGTGGTTCATAAATGAATCTCCTCATTTTACCATTTGGCTTGAGAAAAGGAAGAAGTGTGGATTAGAGTTGAAGCTTGTAAGTAGAGGTGTTTATATGAATTAATAGAGCTCATTTGGCTTTATTATCAATATTTTCTACCCAAATGTACAAAAATAATTTTGTTCGAGGGGAATAATGTTTGAAGAAGTATGTCTGGGAATTTGCTGTTGCTGTAGTGTCTTTCTGATGTGTGTTTTCAAAAAAGCATCAGTTTTGCTTTATAAGGAAGGAGGATTTTATGTTGTGTTCAGGGTGAAATTCAGAAAATTCAGTGTTGTATTTAGTGAAACTTCTTTACTTTGAGGGTGCCAGAGCACTGGAACAGGCTGCTCAGAGAGGTTGTGGAATCTCCTCCTCTGGAGACATTCATAACCCTCCTGGACACATTCCTGCATGATCTGCTCTGGGTGAACCTGCTTTAGCAGGTGGATTGGACTGGATGAGCTTCAGAGGTCCCTTCCAAACCCAACCATCCTGTGATTCTGTGAAGCTGTCAGTAAGAGAAACAGTATTAGTATCATCGGCACAAGAGAAGCGCCAAGAACAAGAGTAAATAAGTGTTGCGGGGGCACGATTTAGGATTCTGGGAGGGGGTGGTCGAGCACATCTATCACAACAAGCATGAATGACACTCTTCAATCACCAAAAACAAAAATTAAGAAATCCAATTTTTACAGGTAGAAAAAAGTGAAAACAACAAACACTGAGTCCACACATAGAGGTAACCCCAGGGATAAACATTTATTCCATTTCTAATGGAAGTAAAAAGGGAAAGGGTTAAAACACGTGCCCCTGTTACAAGCTTAACTGTTTGAGCACTGAGGTCCGAGGGCTGGAGTGGAAGGTGCAGAGCAGCACTGAGGTGAAACCATCAGCCCACAGCATTTGCTAGTGCAAGCATGACCAGGGGAAATTTTAGGCAGAAAGGAGCTGCTGAGTGTGCTCTTTGGGATGGAGCAACTCCATCAGTTCCCCTTCACAGGAGAGGCACTGTGCGGGAGCCACTATCAGACACCATTAGGGAGACGCCGTCACTGGCTGCACCTGAGTGCCTTCAATTCCAGCCTGTGAGGCTCCAGTGCTGCCAGATGAGGATGAGAAAGCACCTGAGAAAGTCACTGCTAGTGATTAACACACAGAGCAAGAGACATGTTGAAGGACAGTGGAAGAGAAAACAAACCTTATCAACATGGCACCATCCATCTGCGTTGCTTGAAGTGGTAAAGCATGGGAAAGAGCTGGGTTGCTCCAAGATTTCCAAGAATATGTGTTCAAGGAGATTACCCACTGATTGTTCTATGTGTCATACGTTTGACTTTTTAGTTAGCCTAAAAGACTAAAAAAAAGTGTGCCATGTCATAGAAGGATGTCAAAGAAGATAGGAAATGCCTTATTTTGTATTTAGATAATGAATTACCTAATGATGAATATCTAACAGAAAAATATACTTGGTACAGTGAGAATACACAAAGAATAGGTTACTAGATTGCAAGGACACTGAACATACTATCAATCCCTGAAGCAAGGATTTTTCATTTATTTCACACATGTATGATGAGAACATTCTTTATTTAATTGTTTAAATGGGTGTGAGCTTAGCAGTGCAATGCAGAAAGTTTCATCTTGTTAGAGAATAGAAACTTCCTTAATATATACATATAAGTAGTTTGCACATTTTGAGTAGAAATTTGTGCTTTCCCCTCCTTGCCTTAGGGAGTGAAGAGAGGTCTTTGATTCAAAATCCAACAGAGTCTTCTAAATGACACAGTAGGCTGTCTTGTTTTCCACACTTTCTACTCCAGTATATTAATCTCTGAATTTCAGGCTGCATTTCAGTTTGAAAAAGTCTGCTGCAATCAAGATGCAAAATTAATAACCTGCATAACGTTTGAAGAAACTTGAAATTAGGGAAAAATAATGAAGTGATTTTGTGGTCCATCTCTTCATCTTCCCACACAGAACAGAGGATGTTATAGTTTATTATTAAATGAAAATGCTCTTTACAATAAAATTCCAATATACTACTGTAAATGTGGGTAAACAAAAACAAGAGATACACAAATAAATGTTCCATAAAAGAATGAAGTGAACGTACCCATTCGGTAGCAGGCTACAGCCACATAGTAGTATTGCCTTAAGCCATCCCTGCTGTTGTACAAGCAGAGATGATTTTCCAGGTAATCCTATAAAATGTAGCTACTATACTTAGTCAAAAAATGCCATCCATTTTCTCTGAAATGTTAGAATAAGATAAAAAATAAGTATGATTCAACCTTATATGTATTATTGTGGATTTTAGTATTTTATTAAAAAACAAAAATATTTTCTGGGGGAAAAATATTTTTTTCCTGTTATTCCTCTGTGTACATTTTTTGTCGTTTGAATGACAGAATACAAAAACAACTACAGAAGCTGGTTTATATTTCCAGTTACTTTTTGTTTAAAAATAACTGTTCAACTAGGTCAAAATATTTTTTTCCCAGTTCAGTAAAAACTATTTTTCAAAAGCTATCTTCAGACATTTCAGCTTTCTACAAAACAAGACATTTTATATAAAAACCTTGCATATAAATATCCTTCAGTGAAAAAACTTTCAATCATTCCAAAGTACATTGTTTGTACTACACCTTTACAGCACAAAGGAAAGCTGTTTAAACCCAGGACACAGAAAATTATGAGGACATGTGATGCCTCTAATCATTGCAAAATACTGTCATCCCAGCTGTCATTCTGAAACAAACAGAAAGATCACCTGACAGAAAGAAACATCTGATAGTCTTTCCTTGGTCACAAAATGAGCATATTATGAGAAAAATCCTTAGGAACATGAGGTATTATAGAACAAAATCTTTATAACTTGACATTAATAACTTCAGCTATTTTTTATGCAATCTGTTTACTGAGAATATCTAAAGAATCAGAATTTGGAAATTACTTGAAATAGCTACAGAAGTAGCTTTCAGTTTGTTAGAGAAGTAGCTATGAAGATCTTTATTATGTACATTGTTATGATGATGTCTAACCAGAGTTCACTGTCCCAGCACATGATAATTCAGACATAGTATAATCAAGGCACTTTTCCTCATTGCAGCAAAAATTAAATTTTCAGTGGACTAATCACGAGGATTCTCTGTCACCAGTGGTGGCATTGGAAAGCTTTACTTCTCAGCAAGCTCAATTTTTCTTTCTTTGCACTTGCCTTCTAAGTCCATGTGATGTTTCATGCTCAGAGGTACGTTACCATGTGGAAAGACTTCAAAATAGCTGTTTTTCCCTCACATGATTGTTTTTTCTTTACAGACAGTATTTAATTCTGTACCTTCTAGTCCAGCTTTTAACTTTACCCTTATCTGCCAAGCAATGTTTAAATTTCTTCTCCAGTGGCATGGCTGACAATTTCTCATTCATAATTACTTTCACAATGGCCAGAACATGAAAAATATATTAATATCAATACCATATTTCCATTCACACACAATATGGGTACTGGAAAGATGTTTTCCATGCTTACCAACTGCTGGCTTACACATTCGATGTTTATTCTTGCCCTGTTTGTATTAGCGAGGGAATGATCTCTGTTTTATTCTACTGCTCTATTCCTCTTTCCTAATGTTAGATAATTGGTTGTTATCTTCCGGTGGGAATGATAGAGGTTGATAAGATATTATCTGGCCTTCTAGGCCTTTTCTCAAATTTTGCATAATTAAATTAACCTTTTGCCTTGGAATTTGTCACTAACCTTTTCCATAAAACATAGCATGTTTGCAATGCATTATGCATTTTACCAGCTCTCACCTGAACGTGCTGATTATCATCCTTGCCTGTGTCTGAGTAGGGACGCCAGCAGCTCTTGCACTGAGCAGCTGATCCTGATCCTACAGCGAGTCCTGTGACTACTTTGGCTGCTCAGGGACGTCAGTCCCCAGCAGCAGACCCCTAATCCCATCCTGACCCTACCTTCTCTTGGGCAGTGATCCACTACCTAAAGCTCAGCTGCACCTATACTGCTGCCTCAGTAAGAGGTAAAGATCCGATCTGAGAGGTCACTTTGTGCAAATAACCTTCAAGCGTTTCAAACCTCACAGGCAACCTTGCAAGGCAGCACCAGAAAATGAAATGAAGTTACCCAGAGGTCATTTGGTGGCGCTTTTGACAATGCATCAGGGTTGACTTTTCGGTCCCCATCCACCTACTATAATTCTGACTTCATTCAAATGGCAAAGGACACGAAAGTACAAGCTTTCTCAAATGCAAGTCTCTGAGTGTAATTATCCCTTGAGCCACTGGAGAAAAGCACGGGGAAAACATTTTTCTTTTAAACTGCAGCTTTAAAGACGGAAAACATTTTCAGTGTATGAAAATGTCTTTTAACCTAGCTCTGCTGGGTATAAAATGAACTTTATTTTGAGTGACAGTCTGCTATTTTCTTCTCAGAATCTTCAGTCTAACTCTATTTCATGGTGTGTCGACTCTCTATATGATTACTCCAATATTCAGGTGCAGAGAAGTAAATGTTTCATGAAAGTGATGTCCCTGTCAGTAGTGTGCATATCATCTGGCCCCCTGAGCTGTCAGTGAACAGATTGTAGAATTACCATTAGAATACAGGAGCCCATAGCTGCAGGCAGTAAATGGAGAGCCGGTAAGCATATGTCACCAGCGTGATATTTTAGCTTCGTATGAATTTGTAAAGTGGAAATAAGCCAGCAGTACCACAGCAACTGCTAACTGTTCTGACTATCCATGTTTCAACATTACACCATATGTTCACAAAATTTGCAGCAAAAAGGAATAAAAACTGCTTTCCACTTCTGTGAAATATAACTTTATGGGATGGGGTTTAAAATTTCATTAGTCTAATGTTTTAGATCTCTGTTCAGCCTGATGAAATTTACTTTTTAAGATATCACAGGTTTTCTATGGATGTTTACCTAGAAAATTATGTTTAGCTGCCAGCAGGATGAAAACAAGGCACATCTGGTTTGGTCCTCTAGGGAGGAAGGTGCTAGATACATTTGGATCTCAAAGTCAAATTATATTTTTAATCATATTCAAGATGCAGTTGAATAGCAGTCCATCCATGCAGATAGATGCAGAGTTTGGTGTTGGTTATCATTTTTTGTCATCAACGTTGGTGAATTTTGTGTCTCAAATTTGCTCTGATTGCTTTGAATCAAAGAAAAAGGCCTGGGGTCAGCGAAGAGGTACTTTTACCATAAATGTCCATCCTTTATTTTTAAATGTTCATTTTACAAATTATAGGAAGACACAGGAATGCCATCAGGTCTTAACCCAACATAAAAAAATGATAAGCTGGTCACATTACTTTCTGTGGCACATATTATACTTTTTCTTATTAGTAATAACATTTATATTGCAGAAAACCAAGTTTTCTCTCTGTAACTCCCAGCAAGTAGAATATAACAGTAATTGACCAAAATCTTGGTATCTGGACACATATTAAGCCTGAATTCTATTCTGAAGATATCTGTGCCTGACCATCTCCTCTGGGGTAGAGGGATTGACATAGGAGGGACACCTCATGTAGAGCGCATTTTGCTTGTAAGAACTGCAGAACAGTTAGAGCCTAAAACAAGATGGAGTAAGTTTGGGATCTAGAGACCAACCAGATCAAGGAACTATTTCTTAGGTGTATAAACCAAACGATGGTCCCTTCACCTAAGAGCTTATCTGGGGCTATGGCAAGACCTTATTATTAAAGAGTGAGAAAAACTTTCTTCCACTGTGTTTTGCCACAGAACATTAGCCTTTGGTCACTCATTCCCAGTTGCAATATGCAATTACTCATCACCCATTGTCTTGTAGAAGCTAACAGGTAAAATTAGCACAACTGCAATTTGTTATAACAACTCAACCAATTTATAAATATATGGCTATTTTCTTAGCTGGAACATGATAAATAGAAGTAGTGACATCAGAGAACTTTCAGTCTTGATTTCTGGCAAGGTCATACCCGCTGGGACACATAATACACACAAAATATAGAGATGTGTTTAATTATTTTCCTTATGGCAGAAGAAAACAAACAAACAAAACCCACACAAGCAAACAAATAAAACAACAAAAGAAACAACAACAAAAAAACAGCCAGTCAAATGCCATGACCTTCTGAGCATCCTAGAAGAGTCATTTATATGATAAGGCATTTGAGCAAGTTCAGATTCTATTTCTTGGAGGTGAAAAAGAAAACACAGTTTTCTGTTGTTCTGATTTATTGGCTAGCTGAGTTAATTTGTTCTCTCTGTGGGATTATTGCTATGTTGTTTGGTGGCCATTATTTGGAATTGTAAATCTAATTAATTTTATGGGCACCTAGAGCTTTTCTATGAGTGTTTTTATATAGCTTAACTGTAGATAAATAGATGTATAATAATAAAGCAAGGATAGTGTGAGGTTGCAAAATAAGACACAGTGAAACTAAAAAGATGAAATGGCAAACAAAACAAAATCCTCAATAATTGGATGTCATGTGAGGGAATATGCTCCTTGAAATCTGGATTTTCTTTTTTTTTTTCTTTTTTTTCTTTGTTTTTTCTTATTGTTTGTATGTGTGCGTATGTGCACACTCAGGGCCATGATCTATGACTGCACCAAATTTCAAGGTTCTACTCAATGGCACTGTGAAAAATCACCAATGTGCCTGCAGTATACTTGCTTGCTTTCAGCAATTTTCTTGGCTACAATCAGATAAAGATATCTGGTGACCTTTATTCACCTTAATTTTTCCAAACTGAAGGCTTGCTGCACCTTAGTATAGACAGAAGGGAACTGTTTCATGTGCCATGGCTGACAAATTGATCGTTCAGATTTGATTAAAATAACTGAAAGGTCACCTTTCAATGTCAGGATAGTTTACCCCTTCTTAACTCATAATGATTGCATAAATGAATATACCAGATCTCAAGATCCTAACTTGGAATATGGAAACTCATCACCATAAATCATCCCCTACAAACATCTGTATCGTATAGTTAATATATAATGTGTTTGTTTGCAGTTTCGTTCTTGGCTACAGTTTTGAAGTAAGCACTAGCAACTTTGATTATAATCTCAAGACCATTGCTGTGATTTGTTTGTTCTTCTTGAGCTAATCAGAGCAAAATTGTGGTGTTGATTTTAGTTAAAGGACATCAGCCCTTCTATGTTTCTTATGCTATATGACAGTAAAAACATCGATTCAAAAAATCTTCCAATACAAGAGGAGACTAGTGCCTCACCTGCTTCTTTTCAATTAAACCTTAATGAATGAGTTTTTCAGTGCATTACATGACATAAAGGAAACTCTCTATAAAATCTACACTTTGAATCTTAAAATATTCTGTTATTATTACATTTATATAAAACACGGTTATGTGAAGGCTGATTTCTAGAGATTTTTTTAATGTTTTTTTGTGTATATATATATATTTATTTATTTATGGTAAACAATCACAAGGTTTTTGTGTTACCCTCTAGCGTTTGAAGTATTCATCATATAGGCATTCCACAAAATCCTGGCTGCTGTTGGACTGCTTGTTTATCACTTGCCAGTCTCAAAGGCTATTGTTTACATACAACTCCGTTTAAAATATGACCTCTCTGATATGATGCTTCTCTCTGTATAGATAATTGTATGTAAAGAGGATAGAAATCTTGACAATACTTTTAGATCAGCCTGACAACAGCCACTTGTAGCTTTGCATTATATTTTTTCACAGATTTCTACTGCCTTTTTCCTTTTAAACCTTTTCATACACATGTAGAATAGAATTTATACTTGTTTAAATCTCATTGTGTTCAAATTTCAGCTCTGCTGAGTATGAACATAACAATTTATTTCACCAGAATGTTTTAGGTGAAACTTTTTTTTCCTTGCTGAAACAAATATCTTTGAGGAAATTGATACGATTCTTCAAAATATATTAACAACATTTTTTTCATTAAGAGATTCTGACTGCACAGTCTTTCATTTTCACTATTTCAAAATGAAAACTGTGATTTTCTTCATTTTAGAATCATAGAATGGTTTGGTCTGCAAGGGATCTTTGAAGATCATCTAGTCCAACCCTCCCTTGCCATGGAAACAGACATCTTTCACTAGATTAGGTTGCTCGAAGCCCCATCCAATTTAACTTTGAAGAATTCCATGGCTGGGGCACCTACAACTTCTCTGGGCAGCCTGTTCCAGTGTCTCACTGCCCTCATCGTAAAGAATTCCTTCCTCATGTCCAATCTAATCATACCCTCTTTCAGCCCATGACCATTGCCCTTCATCCTGTCATTACAATCCATAGTAAAAAGTTTCTCTCCATCTTTCTTGTAAGCTCTCTTTATATATTGAAAGGCTGCAGTAAGGTGTCCCTAGACCATTCCCTTTTCCAGGCTGAAAAACCCCAATCCTCTCAGCCTTTCCTCACAGGAAAGGTGTTCCAGCCCTCTAAGCATTTTTATATCCCTCCTTTGGACCCGCTGTAAAAAGTCCATGTCTTTCTTTTAGAATAATCATGATTCATCTACCTTTATTTTAGGTGAAAGAGAAATTTTCCCCATACTGTTTTACATGAGAGGGGTCATTTTGGTGTATCTATAACTTAGCTGCAACCGATTTTTACTTTTTAAATCTAGTAAATAATCCCCCAAATCAACTATCTGCCTAACTCTGCAGATAAGAAAAATGAGTGAGAATAAAACCATCATCAAGCAGTCCTACAGCCTCGTACTGGAGCAACAGGCAGTGGTGGTGAGGTGTCTGACAGGAGGATAGACAGAGCTGAAGGGAGGTTTGCTATGAATGACACCAGCCTAGAAGGTGGAAGGAAGCAGAATTTGTTTATTTGGACTTCCCATTGTGACTGTGCAATATTTCTGTCTCTCCCTTAAGCAATGTCTTGGGTAATTTCCTTCAGTGGCTCTGCAAGCGAACAAGCTCTTTGTATGCAACATGACATCAAGACCTTCTCGTTCTGTCTAACCTCCCACACCACATCTGAGAAGCCTGAAAGAATCTAAATACTTTTTTCCTCTCCAAATGTATACACAATTCCCTGTGCTGAACCAAGCAATCGATTCAGAGATGTCTTTCCAAGTAGGCTAAATCTTCCTTTCCCTCTGACCATAGAGAAAACCATGAAGAACTGGGTGTCCACCAAGAGCTCCTTAGGTTTGCCTGCCTGCAGAACCAGGATTAAAGCGGAAACCATGGAGCTCATCTGCACTGCAGTGAGAACAGGTTTCAGTCAGCTCATCTAAGAGGAAAGCAGGGCTAAACTGTGCCACCATGGCATAGCTAGCACTCAGAAAGCTATTCTTTATGTGTTTCCACTTTCTCTGGGCTGAAAATGAAGCAACTGTCAAAATGGGAAGACAAACTTTCATCTAAGTTTCATCAGAGAAGAGTTCTCCTACTTGGCAAAACTGTGCCACAGGCCATCTCCAGTTGAATGAGGGTCTTCCCACAAGCTATGGGAGCATCAGAATTAAACAGAATCTGAACATATAAACACAAGTTCCGACAGCAACAATCATATTCCCTGAAATGTCTGCAAGGTATTGAGATGTTCATTAAACCAGATCGCTCATGCAACTCTGGCATCACTGAGGCTTGCAGTGCTTCAGCTGATGTGTGGCTCTCTGTCCCCTGGAAGCTTGGAATAGGGTCTCATGCTCAAGCCAATTGAGGAAGAGAATAGTAGACATGATATTTCTTCATTATCATAAGAAAAACATCTGAAACACTGAAAAGAAGACTATGCTGGGCAAGACAAACAATTTTTTAATTTTTTTACTTCCTTTTGTTATCTTCAGCACTTCTCTGAGGTGAACTTCAGCTTAAAACTGTGCTTATTTTTAATTACACCAGCACAAATAAAAACTTTGCAAACATCTGTTTCTGTTTGTGTTTGTATACATTATGAAGCAATTCCTTAAAAAAGAAAACTGTAGAAGAATTTGCTACCCAGGCTGAGGCCTCATTTGCCAAATTCTATCTGGAATCTAATCCAATAGCCATGTAATAAAGCCTGAAAATGATGTTTATACTGGAAATGCTGACAGAACTTTCACCATAATTACAGCATGTTACTATAAATACACATCTCTGCAGCATATACATGTAACATATCCACATACATACACTGTATGTAGTGTTTTTATTGGTCATGAGGCATTTAATGTTTGACATTTTTTTATAAGTAGAGATGTTGCAGACCTGAACACTTTCTAACAACAGAGACAATAATAAAATTATTGCTATATTTATTGTGACAGCTTCACACAGCTGTCTCCTTTGATGGTGATGTATTGACACAATACATTGTAAGAAAAAGCAACTGGTCAATGCATATTGCAGAAGATAAACCTGCACCAGTAGGAATTTTGCTTTAATCAAGAAAAAAGTTTAAAGGAGAAAAAAAAATATGTGCAGGTGACAGAACTATCTCAGTTGCACTTTTTCTAGCATCTCATAGCAATCTTTCCAACGCATGTTTTAACAGCCTTTGCACTTTTGAGAAACTTGGAGAAACAGAAGAGAGAAAAAAAAAAAAAAAAAAAAAGAGTTATTTGGGAAGAAAGGAGCATCCAGCCAGGTGCCCCAACACACACTACTCCTGTTCTGTGTGAAAAGAAGGCAATAGCTCCCTTCCAGTATGATGCACAATCCCTCAGGGGTATTGTCACTGTTGTCAATCAAAACAAGCTTTTCCCAAACACATTTACTAAGAAAACCTTGTCTTTTTATAAAGGGACACTGTCAAGACTTGTTAAGGATAAACAAGGCAAGACTGTTCCCTTTTACATTCGACATCAGAAGGATGCACATTTAGCTGTTTCTCAGGCTCAGCCTCTCCCGTGGGCAATACAGTAGAATACACTGAAACAGAAAAGCCTGATATGAAAGGATGGGCTTGGAGCAAGTCAGTGAAACACAAAGAGACCACACAGAATAAGGAAAGCGAAAGTACTGGGGGTGGTTAAGAAGGGGGTTTATCTGTGAAGTTTTCTGTAATACTAATTGCAGTTTATTTTATCAAGACATTTCAGAATATATGCTAAATACTTCTATATATGCAAACCCATAACAATTCTTACTAGTTAATATTCAGCTTACTGGGCACATTTCTGTAGCTGTAGAAGGGCAGTGTTGATTCAAATCGGGAGGATTGTTTTTATCTGGCGTTCTAGTAATAATCAGTGCTTAGTCTTAAAGACTAAATCCTCAGAGTCATGAGTTTCTAAGATAATCTCAGGCTTTATTACAGTAAAAAGCAGGATTTTTGTTGTCATGGTCAAAAATTAGCCTTAGAGTTTCCCCAGGGCTCTATAATAAGAAGGCGAGTAAAAAGTGCCAGAAAGCTTTAAGCAAAATAACAGCTTCTCTCATCTTTTTGAATAGGCAAAAAAAACCACCCATAACTCGAACAGGGGAAAAAAAAAAAAAAAAAAAAAAAAAAAAGGAGAAAAACAGCAGAAAGTCATGGGAAAAATGTGAAATTGAAGTAATTTTTAAAAATATCCTACCTGTAGAAAAAAAAAGAGATATGAGAATGACATTGCTGTCATAAGTAATGCCTGAAGCATGGAACAGCTGGAAGAGGTTTTTGATAACTCCAGACCAAATGAGAATACAGAAATATTGACTAATTGATTTCTTACTGAATCAACTTGTTGCGTTACATCACAGCATGGTTATTTACCAGGTCTGACCTGTCGATGTAATTCTTACTACCTAGGCAGATATCTACAGATTTCCCCTTTTATTGAGGTAAAAGCACTGTTTCAGGGAAAAAATACATAAATAATTATCATCATAAAAGTAAAAAACATAAATGCAGAACAGAAGAAGTTCAGCTCTATAAACCTGATCTTATAAATATGTTCTTCTAAACTCATACTCTTGATTTTATAAAAGCGGTCATATCATCAATAACTATTACACTTCACCTTCAGAGAAACTATCACTCATGTTTTCTATACTCTTTTTTTTTAAGCATACCTACACTGGAAGTAATTCCAATACTTTACTTAATTATGTAGGTCATTATATCTTTGCATATAAAGGTGGTGAACTGTATTTACTTAAATCTGCATTGATCTTATATCAGTAGATAGCTAAGGCATTAGTGCACTGCTGTGGTCGTAACAATTATCGATTCTGGGTTTCTTGCAAAATACCTTCAAATGGTTGTATCTCATCATTAGAATTATTAAATAAAAATTGTATTTGCTGGTTATAGTAAACATATTACCTTTCTATTGCAGCTGTCCTACAAAGACCCTTGCTCACAATAAAATATACAAACAGTCTGAGGTCTGGTTATCTTCTGTTTGTATTACAAAAACTTTTACCACAAGAAGGTTAGAATAGAGAGCTACTGGGATATTTTTGCTTTGTCTTTTTTTTTTTTATTTTTTTAATTTGAAATTCAGAATAAGGAACACATATTCAGAACTGAAAACAATATGTGTAACTTTATAGACATTAAAAATTCCATAATTGCACTTAGGATTGTCTCTGGGACAAAAGAGTCCAGTTTGTAGGAGGCATCCTTGAGGGAGACAAATCTGGAGAAGTGCTTCCAAACAGCAAGGACAGTTGAATTGTTCAAGGCAAAAAAAGGGCAACATAATAATAGCCATTAACACAGAGAAAGCACACTACTGGGTTGAGCTGCAGTGGCAATGCTGACATGGTCCTGTATTGTAAACAACTACAAAAATTAGAAAGCTTCATACATACTCTATGAAAGACTTTGTAACTTAGTCACATAATATTTCTGAAATAAATTATTTGAAACACAGGTTACATCTATGCTGCCAAATAAAAAAGTGCCAGGCAATGAATTTGAGCACTGGATGGGACCAGCAGTCTTCTGTAGTGCATAATTGTTAGCATACTCCCTGGCAAGGTTTTGTCTGTCCCAGTTAGAGTTCTCCAAGACAATGCCTGGGCACAGTTCAGGGGATAACATGTGCCAGGATCATTCCCAAAAGGCCACTTGGAGAAGAAAGAAGTAGTCTGGGTGTCCCCCACCCTACATACTCTTAACTTTTCAGCAGGCAGCACTGTATCTTCAAACACTCTTCATGCCACAACACATGCCTGCAGCCTTATGCTATGGAAACATCCCTCTGGTAGATAAGAGTTTTCATGTCATCTCAGACCCTACAAGCAAAAAACAAAAACCATATATATATACACATATATATACCCACACATACATATATATTTATAGATATATTTTTTAAAAAGCCCAGAAAAGTTACAGAGACTAGACAATACCCCTAGGACCCTCAAGCCCTAAGACTATGTAGGGTGAATGCAGTCAATTTATCCTATTTGGCCTTTGGACTGGACAGTGGTCTTTGGCCTTGTTTTATTCATCAGTATAGACAGACCAAAGAAAATTTCACTGCTATCTATGATGTATGCTACCAGTTACCAAAGCTCTCAATATACACACGCTACTGAAGATACCACCAGACATTATATTTTCGTATTTGCAACTGTGCACTTGCATCAGTAGCCAATTCAATGAAACAAATTAGCAATATTTGATAGGAGAAATTTGACAAAGTATCAATTAAATGCAAAAAGGCATTCTGAGTGCCACAAGCTTTTAGTAAGAATCCCACAAAGTTCAAGTCATTATCACCAGAGGTCCCTGGCAGCTGATAGATATAAGGTCATCTCTTCAGGACAGCATGGTAATAAAATCAATACACAGACTCATAGTGGTGGTCACCTGAGGCTATATGGCTTGCTGTATTATGGTACATAAGATTTCCAATTTTAGTAGCCACTGGCACATAAAAGAACAATATGGTTAGCAAAAACTCTAGTCCTCTTTGATTTGCCGGTTCAAATTAAGAAGAAAGCTTTTCCCAGCTGGTTCAATTAGGGAAAAGGAAGCAAAAACTCATAACAAGAACTCAGAGACCACAGTACAGACTGACATTACTGAATCTATTGCAGACTTCCTTAGCCACTTGCCTGCAGCATCTCATTTCACTGCAAGATGGTACTAAGCTATTTTCAGCAAAGGAATGCAGGAGAACTAGCACCATGGGTCTTCTTCAGTGTTGTAACAAAGCATATTGATGTGTAGAAAGAAAATATATACTGTTGAGATTCACATTGCCTAACTTAAAGTGTAAATTTCCTGATTTTTGTACTCTGGAAATTTATGTAAACTAACTGGAACATCCGGGGTCCTGAGACAGCTCTCTACAATAAGGCAGAATACTTCCACTTGGCATCACCTGTGATTAGAAGACACCTTCACCTGCAGCCTGCGAAACTGAAGGAATGTAACTCTGTTATCTTTGACAGAATATGTTGTGGCAATGACTAATACTGCAGCAGAATTAACACTTTTTTTTTCAGCTATTTCCTGAACTTATCTAATGAGTTAGGGTTTTTTATGTCTATTTGTATTGAGTTTGCAGATGAACGCCTAGACAGGGATGTGACTAGACCACGGCACTCTACTGACTTCTCCCTCCTCTGCTGTTCAGCCGGAAAGTTGCCACCGTTCCACAGGACAGATAAGATAGCACCCTGTCATGCTCTTACAGGGAGCTGGAAGCTCCCCACAGCCCTGGACAGAGACAGCTCCACACTTTTTCCCCGGGTGGGTGAGGGCTGGGGCCCACATGAGTTCCTGGCACCAGCCCCAGAAATGTACTGGCCATGTCAATGTGGGCAGAATGCTGGTGGTGACCCCTGTTACAGTGGAGTTGGTGGCATGATCAGCTCAGGACGGGTGTCTCCTGGTTGCCAGGGAGACATGGGGTGGACAGTCTTGACATGAACTGGGAAAGCTGTGGGCAGAGAGGAAGGGACTGCCCATCGTGACAGAGGGTGGCTGCTCTGTTTATTGATTCTCCTGTCTTTGACAGCCACAGCCTTGGACAGAGACACAACCATATCACTCTGGCTCACTCTGGTCCTCTCCCTCCTTCACCACTCAGAGAGTGTTGCAACTTGTACAAGCACATCAAAGTACGCTTAAGGAAACACACACAGCTCCACTGTCCTACAGGAGGCTGCAGGGTCACCACAGCTGTGGACAAAGGGAACTCCACACCACCCACCATCTCTGTACCCTGTCATGGTCCTAGAAGCAACTGAAAGGTCAACAGAGCCATGGACAAAGGGAGCTCTACGCTACCCCCCTCTTCTGTATCAAACTTCTCTGTGCCTAACATCCTTACAACCATGCAATGGAAAACTGGCATTCACTTCGTGAAAAAGACAAGTCCAAAACTTCATCAGCATTATTTGTCTCAATAAAAATTTGCAATGAGAGTGTTTATGAGCTACATACTAGCACTAAAATATTTGTCTTAGCTGTTTCCTGCTGTTTTCCTGGATGTTTGTTCTCCCAGAGAGCAATAGCAATTTATTAATATCCATTGTTCAGCCCTGAGGACATATTTACACTTCCCAGGAGGGAATGTATATATATATATGTGTGTGTATATATATATATATATGTATATGCATGTATATATAGATATACATTTGCATATATGTTAGGTGCATATTGCTTAAAGGGAAAGTCGCTATATGGAAACAATGTCAGATTCTGAAAGCAACTCATCTAACAGTTACAAAACTGTTGTCCCTGAAACCTTAATGCTCCCTGCCGTGTGTGTGGATCTGTTAGCTTGAAGCATGCACAGAATGATAAGAACCCTGTAGTCTGTGGCAGTGGAAATCAGTTGTGCCTGTTCATTGAAAAAGAGGATTTCTTTTTCTTTTACTCTTTAATTTTTACCTTATCGATTTTTTGCTTTTGCTATTTGATGAATATTGATTGTACTTGTGCAGTGTTGCACTCATACTGGCTGGTTTATTTCACCCTTTCTTGTTTATTCATTGTGGTAATTTACTTGGGGATATGAAAACTGCTGAGTGTCACAGAATCACAGGATCACTGAAGTTGGAAGGGACCTCTGGAGATCATCTAATCCCTGCCCAAAGGAGGGTCAAATACAGCAGATTGCTAAGAGCCATTCCATGCATGTTCTGAGGATGGAGACTCCATAGCATCCCTGGGCAAACTGTTCGAGTATTTGACCACTCTCAAAGAAAAAAGTGGAAAAAAAATAGTATATTTAAACAGAATATACTCTATTTTATTTTGTGCCCACTGCCTCTTGTCCTGCTACTGGATGCCACTGAGAAGAGTCTGATTCTATCTTCTTTACTCCCCACATCAGATAGTTATATACATTGGTAAGATACTTCTCCAGGATGAACAGTTGCAGCTCTCTCAGTATCTCCTCATATAGCTAGATGCTCTAAGCATTTAATCATCTTTGTGCTGGGAACACTCAAGTACGTCTGTGTTTCTCTTGTGCTGAATGGCTGGGCCCAGAGGGTGGTGATCAGTGGCACAAAATCTATTTGGAAGACAGTGACAACAGGTGTACCCCAGAGATCAACACTGGGTCCAGTCTTGTTCAACATCTTCATTTATGATCTCAGGTGTGCGGTAGAGTGTACTCTCAGCTGTTCTGTAAATGGCACTAAACTGGGTTAATACGTCAGAGGGTTGTGCTGTCATCCATAGGGATCTCTACAGGCTGGAGAAATGGGTTGACAGGAACCTCATGAGATTCTACAACAAAAGTACAAAGTCTTGCACCTGGGCAAAAAGACTCCCATGCATTAATATGTGCTTGGGGCCTCTCAGCTGGAAAAAAGCTTGGCAGAAAAAGACCTGGCGGCCTTGGTGAACACCAGGTTGAACATAAACCAGCAATGAGCAACCCTTGCAGCAAGGAAGGCTAAAGGTATCCTGAGCTACACTAGGCAGCGCATTTCCAGCAGCTCTAGGGAGGTTACCCTTCCTCTTAGTCTGTGCTGGTGAAGGCAGACCTGGAGTACAGTGTCCAATTCTGTGCTCCTCAGTACAAGAGAGACATGGACATACTGGAGACAGTCCAGCAAAGGGTCACAAAGATGATGAACTGACTGGAGTATCTTTCCTATGAGGAAAGGCTGAGAGACGTGGGACTCTTCAGCTTGGAGAAGAGCAGGCTGAAGGGGGATATCATCAGCGGTATCCAGTGGCAAAACCTAAGGAAATGGGCACAAACTGAAACACAGGCTCTGTCTGAACATCAGGAAACATTTTGTTACCATGAAGGTGACCAAGCACTGGCACAGGTTGCCCAGGGACACTGTTGAGCTTCCATCCTTGGAGATACTCAACAGACATCTAGATACAGTCCTGGGCAACTGGATCTAGGTGGGCCTGTTTGAGCAAGTGGGTTGGACCTGAAGGCCTCCAGAGGTTTCTCTCAACCTCAACCATTCTGTGATTCTTCCAAACATATCCCTGAACAGGCCAAAGTCTGCTCTCCTGAAAGCCAGGCTCGTTCCCTCCTTGTAGGGTCTTTATCTCATCAACTTATGGTCACTGCTGCCATGTACTTTTACATCTCTGAACAGTTCTTGCTGTTTGTATTAGGAGATCCAGCAGAGCATCTTCCTTCATCAGCTGCTCAATCACTCATGTCTGGAAGTCATCACCAAAGCACCCCAGAAGCATCTTGGATTCCTTGTGTTCTACCATATTGTCCCTTCAGCACATAACAGGGTGGTTAACATCTGCAATGAGGACTAGGGCCTGGAGAAGAGGAGACCAAGAGGAGACCTCTTTGTGGTCTACAGCTTCCTCACAAGAGGAGGAGGAAAGGTAGGCACCAAACTCTTCTCTTTAGTGACCAATGACAGAACCCTAGGAAATAGCAGGAAGATGTGCCAGGGGACATTTAGGTTGGACATTAGGAAAAGATTCTTCACCCAGAGGGTGATGGAGCACTGGAACAGGCTCCCCAGGGAGGTGTCACAGCTCCAAGCCTGACCATGTTCAAGAAGAGACTGGAAAACACCCTCAGACACATGGTGTGAACTGTGGGGTTTTCATATGCAGGCACAGGAGCTGAACTCAATGATCCTTCTGGGTCCCTTCCAAATCAGGACAGTCTACGATTCTATGAAACTTGAGGTTTCTTCCAGTTGTCTGAAGAAAGTTCAGAGCTGGGTCATCACCTGTCCCTAGGTAGACCTTCATGCATCCCAACTGCTCTCTCACATAAAGGGCAACTCTTCATCCTCATCATCACAGCTTGTCCTCCTGCAGATAGACCTGCAGTTCCTCCTGCTTGATCCTCATGGTGCAGGTATTGCTGTGTAGAGACGTCAGAGGGGCCTCCACTTGTGCTGATTGCCTATAATGGGTACAAGAGCTTCCCCCATGTGTCATCCTCTGAGCACATATATGCATACGCTGCACGTGGGGCCCTTTCTGCCCTGTGTTGTTGATCCCAAGTTCTGTCCTGCCACATCACCCTGCAGCCTTTGCTTACAAAGTCAGTCCTCCACAACTGCTGCACTTAATTGTAGTCTTCTCTTCCACCTCTCCACCGCCCACATCATTCCTAATTTAAAGTTCTCCACAGCAGTTTGGACATGTGGGTTAAGGTGTTTTTGCTGCCCTGTCCGGGTGTATTTCATCTCTTCTTGGCAATCCTCCATCGCCAGCGACCATCCCACTGTCGCAGCAGCCCCCCGGCATGGACACCTGCTGCGCGCCGGGCTGTTGAACCGCAGGCTCCCTCTGCTCCTCCCCGAGCCCTTTCCCCACGCAGGTGGTACCGACGGGCCCCCGCCAGGGTTCCCCGCCCCCGGGTCTCGCAGCCCGGCCCGGGGAGCAGCCCCTGCGCCCGGCACTGCGTGGCGGAGCGCGGCCGCGGGCCCGGGCCGGGGCCTCGGGGGCCGCCGGCTCCCTCTCCTGGCCCTGCGGCGGCACGGCGGGCGGGGACACCGCGGCAAAAATAAAGGCAACAACGTGTGTGTGTATATATGTATATTTTTTATTTTTTTCCGCGGAGGAATTCGTATTTCCCGTTAATCCCCCGCTTCCTTTCCTTTGTCTCACCAAAACTGTACATTTTCTTTGCATGTATTAATTCTGCATAGAGATATTTGGTGCTGCATATATGCTAATACTTAAAAGGGAAAAAAAAATCTGCTGAGTTAGGTATTCTGAGCAAGTAGAAAAATTGAGTTCAAAACCTCTCGTGAGAGAGAAACAAATGAATCCTCATCCTGTGTTTTCTTGATATGTGCACTAAATGCTAAGCTCCAATGGGAACGTGAACAGCTCCTGCAGTTGGAAAGGCTGCACCCTGTTTTGTTACGACTGGCCTGAGATTAAGCTCCTGCTTCTACATCACAAGTGGGGAGAAGTAATATTCAGTCTCAAGGAAATGTCAGAGGTACAGAGAAAAAAGAAAAGGCACCTAAATAAAATATATAGCTTTATACATATATACATATATATAAACCCATGCAAAAGATATAGAGAATCAAATTGTAACAGAAATTTGCCAACTCTCAAAAAAAATGCCAACAATGTTCTCACCCAGTTCTAGTGTAAATGAGTTTAATTAACTGAGCAGCAGATAGGTGGACTTTATTTAGTGTATTGAACCCATGAGCTTTATAAAATCTGTGCAAACAAGAATTGTAATAGTGAATTTGTGACAAAAGATTAGCGGTATATCCACAGGGAAAACTCCAGAAATATTTACTTCTTTAAGTGGATTAGTAAAACCTCATTAAGGTCTTTTGAGGATCCTCTTATTCAGTATTAAATTATCTTTACACCTAAAAAGTGGGGTTTAACACTTTAAATTTACACCTTTTGTTTATTTGGACTGATTTTCCTCAGTGTCCCTGTTTAGGAAGGTCCCAAGAAATTGGATTTGAGGCAGCTTGCAGCAGCACAGAAGAGATGTTAAGAACATTAGGATTCATCTTCTCAACCCAGGACCAAGGTCATTACTTTCACTTTTCCGGCACTGTTTGCATCATAACATCAGGTCTTGTCTAGAGACACAGACTTGAAGGCACACTTTCTCTTGGCTGTATGACTCCTTATACCACTACATGAAAGGTAAGTGTCATGACTGTTAAGTTAGTTCACTGTCCTGAACTTCTTTGAAAATATAGGAAAATGCTGTTCAAAATTAAGCCACCTAGGTATAGAACTCTACAGAGACTCTCCTTATCCATGGTTGTGTTGACTGCCTGAGCCTCCGTGGCAGTCACTGGAGCCACCACAGAGACTCAGCCTCTGGGGACTCAGTCCAGCTGCCTGAACATGGGGTATCTCACAAGACAGTCAATTTTGAGACTTATTTGATATATCCATATGAGAACAGCAGATAAGACATACTCTGTGTTTTCCAGCAAATATGTTTACAGGCCTTAATTTAGTCAGAAACCTCAAATCAGTGTTGGTTTATTTTTTATATTCCTGAGTTGAGTCAGATATTTCGTATGTTCAGCGGAATTTCATGTATAGCAGAGTTTTAGGTAAGACATAGGCAGCCGTGTCCCCTGAACTTATATGACCAACTATGGCAGTCTCAGTCATGAGGAAGAATCTCATGAATTTTGTGTCTGCAGAGCTAAACAATTTGTAGGACTACTCTGAATATGAACAAATTTTAGGCACTAACATCCCAGTATAGATGGGATTGCAGTGGGCTGGATCCTCTCTAGTATGTCTGTCTTTCAGATGGGCACACAAGACATAGGACTACTCATGGCAGCCCATGCACCAACACTCATTTTGCCGTTGCTAGAATTTTGGGGGTGAATAAAGGTTTTTAAGCACAAAAAGAAATTGTTGAGTGATTTTTTTTACTGGCCTGTTGCTCAGTTACACTCTTAGACCCTACATAAGCAAATTCCTACATGGACAATACCTGTGAGATAAAAGCCAAAACAGACTTTCTGAAAGGACCTTCTCTTCCTGTGAGTTCTCATTGGCTTTTCAGATAACTCAGCCTTTTCTTCAGAGACAAAAACAAATATGCTGCATGTCCCTGGATGTTTTTTGGAACAGCTTACAAGAGTGGAAATCTAGCGGAAGAGGTGGGGGGACTCTCCGCTTGTAACTTGCAACAGTGCCTTGACGATTTTGTGACAAGCTACAAAACACAAAAGTGATGTTATTTGGGGGGGTTGGAGGGGGGTGGGGTGTTAAATAAAAGCAAGAAAAACACCCTGTTTTCTGAGTTGTCCTTGCTGCTGTGTGTTGGCAGGGGAGCGTGGCAGGAGCGGGGCAGCCTGGTGGCAGGGGCGACAGGTGGCACTCAGCCCCGGAGCACGGACGGAGTGGCTCCCACTCGGCTCCAGGCGCCGGGGGGCTCCACCGGGGCTGCAATCCTAGAAAGCTGGATGCTGGACAAATCCGCGGGCGTCCCCAGCCCCTGACAGTTGTAACAGTTGGCTGCCATCCCACAAGCTTTTCCTTGTGGGCAGGCTTCCACTTGAGCTCCTGGAGCTGCTGAGCGGTGCTCACATAGATCAGGTTTCAAAATTAGGGTCTAATTTTAAATGAGATGTCAAAAACCAGGACTGACAAACAGTGGGAAAGAATGGAAGGAGGCAAACCACAGGTAATCTATGTGAACAGCTCGGCAGCCACGCTGACAGCTGGGAATGGGAACCCCGGAGCTCTAACGTGAGATGTCAAACTGGCTCCTCTGACCCTGGACAAGCCACTCATGGCTTGTTCCTTCAGGTGTTGAGCACCTCCTGCAAAGCTGCTAAAGAGTTGACAAGGACCAGTGTAAGCTGGGAATGTTACTCTGTTTTTGTGAAACACTTACCTCTGGGACCCATTTCCTTGCCTCAGTTTCTCTCTGTGTGAAAGAAGCTACCTCATGGAACAAAATCAGGACTAAAGAGCAAAGTATTACAGTACTCCCTCACAGAATAAGGTACTTAAGTAGCATCACTACACTTGACTGGGGCTCTTGTGTTTCCTTTTCCTTGCTCTCTTTGGAACATTACAGACCCTTGGGAAAGTCTCCAAGCCAGAAGCAGAGAAGTCTGGCTACACAAAAAAGAAGAAAAGTGGTTAAAAACAGCCAGGCAGCCACTGTCTTGGAAATATAGCAAGTATTTATAAAGACATTGAATTGAAATAAACAGTGTCCAGTGTAGTTTATGAGATTAAATAATCTGAATAAATGCAACCACTGGAAAGATGCAACTGTACCAACTCAGATGAAATCAAACAATCTGCTGGTTAGAAACTCAGCTAGCAACATTCACCTGGGCAGCTATGCAGTAAAAAAAAGGAAATTTCATTTCTCAAGGGTGAATCAAGGACTTATCTTTATTCAACTTTTTTTTTTCTTTTCTTTTTCATCTTTTTTTTTTTTTTCCTTTGAAATAGAGTTAAGAAAAAGTATGATAGCAGGGGCAGTCTGCCTTCCCTGACTACCTGACTTGCCTGAATACTTCTACTTGAGTTCTAAAGCAGGCAAGGTAAGAGCAGAGTGCTATGGGGAATAGGTTTTTGACAGGGAAATACCTCTTCCTGGACATTGCTTCATCTATGAGATTTTCCCATATGCAGTGCTAATAATAACAATAACAATAAACCTGAATGTTTGCTTTTCTGTCTTACTGAAGAAGACGCAGGCATTTTAGGAGACACTAAGAAGACACAGTTAGAAACTAATTTCCTCTGCATCCTCAGCTCATTTCAAATTGCCAGTGTCAGTGTGTCCTTCCTCACCTCACCTTCTCCTACACATGAAACCAAAAACCAGATTTTCCTCATACATAATTTCCTACAGTACTTTGTACTCCGTTTCAGTCCACTTTCTACCACCAGATTTTTGGGTTCCATCTGATTCATCTTGTTTGTTTTTTCATGTTTCTTTGTCTTTATGTAGGATGTTTCCATCACACTGGGTGCCTGAAGCGGGAGCTGACTTCCAGACTGTGCCATAAACCAGGGAAGAGAAATCTGGGGACTGCAATCTGTCTTCATCTGCAACACTATACGGCAACAACACACCACAAGCACAACCAGCCCCTAGGTTTTAAGATCACACATGTTAAAGCAACTTGCTGAATTAGAGATCAAAGTATTTGGCATTTTATAGGTTATTAGAGTATTTAGAGGTATGTGCTGTTAGCAAATAGTTAGAAAGAAAAGATAATTGGTGATGCTTTCATTTGAGAGAGAATAAAACAGAGAAGCTGTTATCAATGCCAATCAACATTGTAGACTGAAATCTTGAGCAATTCTGAAGAGAGGAATTTGTTTTCAATCTTTTCCTTCTAGCAGTATTATAGAGACAAAAATCCAGGTCCCTGATTAACCCCTTAGTAAAGAATAACCCTCACCTAGAGAGCTCTGCTTTCAAAAGAGTTTGCCCCTGTAACTAGAGCCTGTTCAATTATTCTTCTTCAAAGGAAGCAGGCAACCAAGATGTCAGCTTCATAGAAGGAGCTATAATTTTGAAGCAACTTCCTGTTTGTCAATTTTTTTTTGATCTCGTGTAAATGGAAGGAAATGGCACGAAGGAGATTCTCCCCCCCCACCTTATTTTTTTGTCGCATGTTACCTTTTGCAATTGCACATGTTTACAAACAAATGTTATTTTCTGTATTCATTTACAGGTTAAAAGAGAGCAGAATATCTATACATGTGTAGCTACCAAGTACCTGATGAATTGAAATGTGCCAGATAACATATTGCAGTGTTCCTGTCTAAAATCAAATAATGGCCTTCACTCTGAAGAAAACCCTAACAACAGCAGCAAAAAGAAACACCAACCCAAAATCACATACTAGTTGCTATTCAGAAGAAAAACACACATAGCTGAAGCTGGGTTTAGACATGAAGTATCTCCCTGTCAAAATCTTTCTTTCTTGGCAATGTCCCAGAAGGAGAGTATTTTCACAAAGATGAAAAGAGTGTTAAATGCTAACATTCTTCCAGATTGGACATGCATTCCTCCTTATACATATTTTTGTTATGAAACAAATACATTTTGGTAAATTTAGGGAAGTGGCTCTGTGTTTCCTCCTCTACCGTATATTTAGTGTGATAATATGGCACTGATTTCCTGTCTAATTTAAAACAGTTTTAAATAACTGGTAAAATCTAGTAGCTTTTTGTCCTTCCAGCCTTTGTCTTCTCCTCTGTGTATTTTAATGTGGAGCAGGGAGTTGGTTGAGGTTGTTTACTTTTTGTTACTTTTTTGTTTTAGTATAAAAAGACACAGGCTTTGACCTTCTCCCTCCTGTTCCTGAGTGCCTCACCATCACTAAGCTTTTCTGTTCATTATCCCGCATTACATGGTAGAAATAATGTTTGGAATTAAACTGTGGTGTTTTACAGTCTGAGATTCAGTTCTTGAAGGACAATAAAAATCTTTATCAAATGATACTCTGGTTCCTTTCAAACATTCCACCAGTATTTGGGAGCCAGAAGACACATGTACTCTGCTGTATTTGTCACAGTCCCTCATATTTCACAGTGCTATGTGTGGGGATCAGGGTGGGGCAAAATTAGTGTTTGCCCATGATTTCAAAAACAAAAGCAACTAAAACAACAACAACAACAACAAAAGAAAAAAGAAAAAAAAAATAAAAGCAAACCAGATCTATAGTCTTTTACCAAAATACATATTCTGTGTAACATCGGTCCAGGTAAGTAGATGAACGGTATCTACATGGACAGACACTTTCACAAATGTCCCTGTAAACCTAATGCATGCTCTTTGGGGTGTACAGGAGCTGTGCAGTATAGGCTGGCTTACTCTCAAAGGCTGAAAAACTGCAGCCTGATAACCTTCAACATGCTTGGGTGGTAGTGGATACACATAATTTACAGATATCAGATGCTGCTCGTATCTCATTAGGAGACTGGACCTTTGTCTAATCTTTTAAACCATGTTTTTTAATTTATAGCAGAGTACCCTTTGTCAAATGCTTATGCTTCCCAGGGAAATAGGTTGTTCCATTCAGCTTGTATCTTCATGTGTGTTTTCCTAATCCTTTTATTTTGTGCATTATTATTGCTGTTTTAAATAAAGTAATCTTCACAAAATAGTGTCAATGAGACACATCAAGATTTCAAGATTTCACAGATCACAAATATTAGACTGCAGAAACAGGTGGATGGTCCATGGTTTGAGAAAAAAAAAAAGAAATTAAATTATTGTGAAGTCTTATCTTCCAGTCTCTGTCTAGAAAACAAAATATGTGCTTTGTTGTAAATAAATTCTAACATTCAATTCCTAATCTGTGAAGGGAAACCCAGCCTCTACTGTGAGTAAGCTTCCATTCCAAGCACAGCCTCCACCAAGGCAATCGTAGCTGATATCCCCTGAGGATGATTTCTAGCATGTGCAGCCTGCGAGTTTCCTTGGAAACTGCCATGCAGCAAGCATGAGATTATGGCACATGACTGCTAAGCTGCATAGCTTTACCCAGGAAAATAAAGGAATCCAGAAATGGGGACCAGGACTGCAATCCACCTCCCAAGGATGTTAACTGCTGATTTTCAACCTCTGGTTACTTTTATGTGGTCACAAAAGATAATGGAATAAAGCAAATCTGCTGTTTATAAGCTTATGTTCATTCCATAATAGCCTGTTTTTCTACTGGGAGGGGGGCAAAAATGACAAGTAAGCCTGAAAATCACCACACCCTCAAAGGGCTTTTGCACCAAGTCAGCTCTGAGGCCTTATGACATTTTCCTTAGACTGAACTAATCTGGATAAGCTACCAGACATTGATCATTTCATAAAAGGTGTTCTCTCTCCATATTTCTGTGGTTATACAATGCTGAAGGTAAGAAGCTGAGAATGCTCAGCCAAGTATCTACCAAGCTCACCAGTCTGTACCTGACAGAGTCTGTAATATGTAACCTGGAGAAGAACACAAGTACGAAGGAAGCACACGATTTGCTGTGTTCAGGCACCACTGTCAGATCTGCCTGCCATGGATTTATCTATTTCTGAATGCTCACAAACCTCCAGTTGCATCCCCATCCTGCAGCAAGCAGTCCTGCCGGTTACTTCCATGGTTACTCCATGAGGGAGTTTTTCCTTTTGTTTATTACGAATCTGGGTCCTGCTGTTTCCTTTGATGACTCTTAGCTCTTGTATGGAAAAGACAGTGACCAATTGTTGTCTATTCATCTTCCCGTTGCTACTAATGATTTTACAGCTCCTCTATCAGATCCCCCTCCAGTCATCCCAGTTTGAGGCTGGAAAGCGGTAGACTCGTTGTTTTACAGTGCACTTTTACATGCAGTTTGTCCGTGGTGATGTCAGCTTGGAGCATGCATTTTCTTGTAGTTTTATTAGGTGAGACTGATTAGCTGTGTCCTCAGATACATAATTTAGCCTGTGGGCTTTGTAGTCTCCATATGAATTTGACCTGCTATATACAGGTCACAGGAAAGCTTAATGATTTGGGTATTTAGGTGTTCCGCGGGAGCTTAACTTTGCTGCTGCAGTCCCCTTGCAGCAGTAATTATTATTCTCAGCCTCAAATTCATTTGTATTAACTTATATTGACTTCAAAGGTTCTGATTTAAATCCCACCTCCCCTGGCTGATATCATTCTGGGGATCGGCTGCATCCCCCCAGATGCTGCCAGGAGCCCATGGCCCCGGGGCAGCCGGAGCAGCCACCCGCAGCCATCTGGCGTCTGCCCGCGGGCCCGGGGCAGGCGGCGCTGAGGGACTGCTGCCCAAAACAAACGGCGACCTCTGTCAGCTGGGCCATCAATTGTTCCAACATCTGGCAACTGGCTTTCTTATGAGAGCTGACATTTGGCTGCTTCAGACCAAGGGTTTTAGGATCCGTGAGCCAGAGAAGAAAACGGGACAGATCCCAGTTGTTTTATGTCGCCAGAATCCAAAGTAGCCTTTTAATTTAATTTAATTTAATTTTTAATTTTTGATATGTATTTCAAATGGCTTGCTGTGACTTGAAATAAAAACATAAAGAACTCAAAGAAAAAATCAGATTGTCACAGTGCGAAAATTCATTTGACAAATTTTTGCTGGTCTTACCCCATTCCTGCATTGAGTTAATACCTAACTGCAGCTGAAACAACTTCTTTAAATTCAGTTACAAAGACTCTCCTACACCTTAGTGGTGCATTTAACCAAATAGAGTTGCTAGCATTATTGCAGTTGTCTCCACCAAACTTTGGTGCTTGGCCATCTGAGTTTCTATGCAACCTTATATATGCATCCATGTGTACAACACCCAGCTGGTCTGACTCCTTGTGTTCACTCTTTTCATAAGTTTTCTCCACAAAACAAATACACCAAAGACAGATGTCAGGGTGCCTCTAAATGTGAAACATTTCAATGTGCTAAAAGTGCCTCTGGCCTTTAACAGCATTCATAAAACAATTAAAAAAAACTGAAGAGTAAAATCCTTGGAATCTTGGCAAACCTAGCAGTGAACTCTTGAAAACTACAGACAGGTATTGTATATGTTTGTATTGTGTCACCTCAGTCTCACAGATGGCTACAAATAAAATAAATGTTTAACATATAATATTTATTTCAAGATACAAGAACTGTCTTTAAAAGATTCCTTCCTTAAACTTCAGGCAGATTTAACATAAGACAGAAGGGGAAAAAAAGCAAAGAGCTAACAAATAAGCAACTGAAATAAACTTTCAAAATGAAGAAATAAATGTTATCAACCACTAAAAAACAGAATTTCAAATAAAATATACAAATGACAAACCTAGTTATAAACGCAATTATTAAAATGCATAGGACCAAATGTATTATTTAAAATCTACTAAAAACAATATTTAATGCAGACTTTTAGTTCTAACCAAATTAATCAGCATGAGCAGATACTAAGGTACAGCGGCTGCACTGATTTATCAAAACATCAAACCTTCAAGTAGTTGACTCCAGAGGAAGAAAAAAAAAATATCTAAGTGGAAATGCTTATTTTTCTCTGTGTTAAGGTTTCATCTGGGCTCCCTGTGGAAAATGGAGACGGAAAACAATACTGTCGAGCCACACAGCCCCATTTCAAGCACCTCGCTGCAGCAGTCAATGACGGATTCTGAAATGGAGTTAGGCTTGTTTAGCATGCCTGCAGGGTCATGCAGAGTGACCCGTTCCCCTCTGGTTTCACTTAAAACTCAGATTTTCTCCATGAAGATAACATGTTCCCCTGATATTTAGTTACCTGGTCTCCAGAAAGATCTCATTTTTCATAGTGTAATTTTTAACCTTTGCTTAAGATGTCTTTTTTAACATAAACTCTTTTAACCCGATATATTTCCTCAACATGTGCTTGGAAGGATAATGTTTGGTTATTGAAATCAAAGTTCACTGCAGTTTTAGCTTGCTAGATTACAAAGGAGTGTTAAGGCAATCATGAAGTGTTCTTGCTTTTATTTCTTTTGATATCGTGTGCTATAAACATATGAATATTCATATAGATCAACTGATTCTGTACATGCTTGTACTGAGAGCTTTTGTACCTAAATAGAACATGATCTAGCACTTCCATGTCTTTTTTTTTTAATTCAGAAACACGTGAAATTCATTATACAAATGCAAATTAAAAAAAAAAAAAGTTTTAAAATAGATAAAGTTATGAAAGAAATGTTTATGAAAAATGCCAACAAACATTTAAACTGTCTCAGTATGTACTGCTCTAAAGTGTTGCTTTTTTAACTGAAGGCTTTCTGAGGGAACTGTAAAAATATCTGACCAGAACCTCCTTAGCATTAACTGGTATCAGGTAAGGAACAGCCTGGCACTGGAAGAAGACCTGGCTGACCATATTCACTTGAGCACACGCTACTGTTTATCTGACAGCCATAAAGTCATACTGGATACAATATCTGTGCAAATATTTTCCGCTTATCATGCAGGGGAATGGCAAGTCACAGACCACCTCCCTGCCCAAGTACCCCCTTCAGAGGCCTGACTGGCATGTGAGGAATGCAAGGATTAGTGATGTAAACTGCGACAAATCCGGAGTTTAAGGAGGACAGAACCTATTTAAATATGTCATTGGAAGCCTGGAATTGCATTTTCCTATTTTTCTTTCTCCGGTCTTCACTTCTTCAGTCTCTTGACTTGTACTTTGAAAACTCTTTTTGCTGTCCCTATCACAGGAACAACCTCCCCCTGCACTGCTCCTTAGCTTCCCCTCTTTGCCCATCCTTCTATACTCTTACCTCTGAATCTGTCCATTTGTTTTTATTTTCAAGAGGGGGAGATGATGGTCTGTTTATGTGACAAGGCAGATGTTTTAGGCAGTGGGCCTATCCCTGAGAAATCACAAACAATTCAGAGCATCATTGCCTGCACAAACATAAAACGTCTCAACCCAGGAACATCTCCCCCCTGCCTCCTCCCCAAATGCCTCCCACCTGCAGAGTCCCTCCTGAGAAAAGCACAACAGATTAAATCAGTGCACCTACTCATCACTTCTGAGACCACAGTTTCACACTAAGTTTTTTTCTGGTGAAAAGCCAATTTAAGAAGTTTCATCCCCTTTCTTGCTCTCACCTGCTCATTCCTTTCTCTGCTTCCCTGCCTCTGGTGGGGGAACCTTATCAGTCCTTCAGCAAGGCTAATTCATTCATTGGTATTGCTGCTGACAGCTGGAGTAATGCTGGTTAATAAACAAGGAAGAGCAACACTTGAGGAAGGGTGGAAGAGAGTGCTTGTTAGCTTAGATCATTTCACTGAACCAGTTTTGAATATGGTCACCCAGACAGTTGAATTGCCACATCAACACAGGAGAAGAAGTCTGCTCTTAAACTAGCTTTACAACTTAAAAAATTATAATGTGGAATCTCATCCTGATTTCTTGGGTGTTATGTTACATCATGTTACACCTTGACTGAGAGGTAACCAAATCTGTTGCACAACTACTGCTTTTGGGAACATAAGATAACAAATTGTGATAGAACCTGTATGAAGATGTTGGGACTTGTGCAAGGACTGATTCCTCACTTTCTGTTCTCAGGAACATAGAGGCATTACAGTTTTATATCTTCCCTACACAGGCAGTTCTGATCCTCTCCATTTCAAAGCAGGTGCCAGAGAACTAGAAAAAGTTTAGAGAGAGGCAACAAGGACAACTGAAAGAATGCAAAGGCTTCCACAGAGGCAAAACCAAAATGAATCAGGTAGCATCATTGTGAAAAGGGAAAAAAATTCTAGAAGGATAGGAGAAATGCCTATGAAATTAGGAGTGATTTTGAGATGGTACATAAAGACGGCTTGCTCACCATTTCATCTCAGTACAAAACAAGTGGCTCACCAAAATGAGTAAGATGTAAGCTGTATCCAACGAAAAGGAAGTATTTCTTCATATTGTGTGTAACTAAAGTGGGGAACTCGCTGCCACAGGATGTTATGGGTGCTCAAAGTTCACTTAGATTCGAGGACAAAATGAGCAAGGAAGATAAATCCATTAATAGAAATATCTAGAAAACAAACTTGACAAAGGAAGCCCCAGAGGTTCAGCTAGTGGAGGCTGTTTGGGGAAATATCAGTGTATGCCCCCACCTTCCTCTCTACTTCCCCAGGCACTCACCTCATCATTGCCAGAGATGGGATACCAGGCTGGATGGGTTTCGATATGATACAGTGCATCTGTTCTGATGTTCAGCAACACAATAAAGCTGTATAAATCTGGAGATGGCCTGTTGTTCCCACATATTATTATGTTCCTACATGAACAAGGCAGCAAAATGGCCCTCCACTGTATCTATGGAAGAGTGGTGTGGACCTGTGTCCAAATCCCAACTGGGGAGAAGAGGTTCTCCCTGGAGCCAGCATAGATGGGAACCAGTGAATCTGGCAGCCTGGTCCTCATCCTTCGCAGAATCACAAAATCACAGAATGTTAGGGATTGGAAAGGACCTCAAAAGATCATCTAGTCCAATCCCCCCAGCGGAGCAGGAACACCCAGATGCGGTTACACAGGAAGGTGCTTGAGCACTCGTATTACAAAATACAGATCTTTTAGAGCTTATTTGAAAAGAATAATTCCTCATGAACATTTTGTGATCTAAAAGCCATTGTTCTTATAAAATGTACAGAGACACTAATTGTCTTAGTCTATCAAGGCTGGTATAGTCCTGAAGAAATGGATATATGCAGGTGTTGGACTGAAGTTTCGGTTCAAACTTCTATAAAAGAAAGTATTAGAAGAAAAGTCTTATGTTCATGTGTATTTTCCTTTTAATAATCTTGTCATATTTAATGTTGCATGATTACATAGTTCTTATTTTGCATAAATACATGATGATTATAGCTGTATAACCTTGGCAACAGAGTGTCCTCTTGAGGCAATCTGAAATAGAAGAGAAATGCAGATTATACTACACAACTACCCTTTTGGGAACAATATTTTATTATGTTTTATTTCCTTTCCATAAAATTGAAAGAAAATGAAGGTAATTTGGGTTATACAAAATCAATGATAAGCTGGTGGAGGGAATTCCTAAATCACCCGCAGGCACAGCCATACACATAGGTGCAAGCAAAGATGGGCGAGAAGATCAGGCTTTACTCATGAACGCCTTGAACCCAAACTTTTGAACCTAGAGGTTTACGATACCAAGCAGGAACTTGTAGAAAAATGACTAATTGTATGAAAATCATTAGGCCAAATCTCAGACACAGGAAACAACTGCATGCTTTAGCTTACTACTAGGTGGAAAATGACACATGGGGAAAGGAAGTACTAAAAATGGAGGGTCCGATTGTTCATTAGTTTATAGAGCCTGAGAATGTGGCCCAGGGAGTCTCTCAGCCTGGCCATTAGGGCCATTGTAAAAGCCATTAAGACTAGCCTGTGATGTCAGTGATAAGCTCAGCTTTCATTTAATAACACAAAATAAAGGCCTTTTTCATGGTGGAGATGGAATCTCAGTCGGCTTGCCTACCACTGAAAGAAAACAAAATGAAAAACCTTTCATATAGACAGGCAACTTGCTATTTTTTGACACTAAATTGACTCTTGGTCTATTATCTGGGGCAGACTGAAATGTCATTTCTTATAATCAAGACAATACTTGTTGTTTAGGAGAAGTGTTTTCTGTTTAGTGCCTCATCAGAAACAGGGCAAAAATGCTTCACAGAGCAATGGTACTGTAAACCCTAGACACATAAATTGTGAGTTTTGTCTATGTGAGGAAAAAAGGACTAAGCCCTTTACTATAGCATGAAAAGGATAAAGCTAAAAATATTGTTCGATGTATCAGTGAAATAATCTCTGAAGAATAAACCTTTGCAGCTAGGGAAGAATATAGCTTCAGCTTCACCAATGAAAGGCTAGTGCTTTTATTCTCTGGCACGGAAAGTGAAAGAGTGCTTCATTAGCATGTAAGCCCATTAATCTTGCATTTGGCATACAAATTCCCACGTGATTTGAACATCTGTCTGGAAGGTACCTCTCTAATTAGAACAGATATGTTATTCTGGAATTAAAATAAATATCAAAATGTATTTCTGTCTTTCAGCTTGCTTTCTTCGTACTGTCTGTGCTGAAGTAATCATGGATGAAACTTGTCAAGTCCCAAAGGCACTAATGTTTCATTAAGAATGCACACAGTAGTAGGGTAATTCAATACTTGTCTATGGGATGTGTCTCTACAGGGTTATGTTACTGCTAGATCATGGGAACACCAAACATGACTGGCAAAGCCCTTGCCTACAGCTGACAACACAGGCATCTTTAAATAATAAACTTCTATTTAATGCAAGGCTGTTAAGCACCACAGTTCCTTCAGTGCTGTTAAAAACAACACTTACCGCCTAAAAAGTGGTGATTGAGAAGCTGTGGGAGGATTTTGCTCTGCAGGCTAGCCTTGAGTGGTTACAAATCAAACATCCAGATTCTGGCTGGGGCTGGCTTGCCTCATCAAAGGACAAATCAGAGACCAACCACTAGTCATCTCTCATGAATGAGTCCTGGCAACTTCAGTGGGCACCTTCTGTTTGAACATAAATTTACAGAATGGTTATCAGCAACCTCCTTGCAATGACAGAGACTAACTGGAGCCTGTATGAAGCTGCAGCACTTAGTAGAGAGAAAAACGACACTGCCTCCTGTTCCCAGAGTGGCTTCCTGCATGCACCAGATTTTGTGGAAATTGCTGTACTTTGTTACAGTTTATGAGGACTTTAAGAACAAATATGGGCAGAGAAGGGAATCTAGAAAGAGTGAAGGCATCTCTCTGCGATGTCTTTTTGAACAGAAGCAGCATGACCTCACACAGGGAAATAATCTAAAGGGAAGGATGTCTCAGAAGCTGCAGCTGCAGCCGCACTGGCAGACCGGAGACTGAATTGTGGAATAAAAAATGTTTCATGCACATAAACCCAAACTAACATCTGCACACCCTCCAAGCTTGAGTCTTCCACCCCTAGGTAGACATGGACACTATCTATTCAAAAGAGCAAGGATACTAACAGTGACAGTGTGCTAATTGTGTTATATCCCCTATATTACACATATAGTACATTCAATTTCTCTTCCTCTCTGCTGGTCATAGTTTCCCAGCTGTGGAAGGATCCTCAGATGAGACAGACAAAGGATTGAAAGTGCATCTGCAAAATGATTTTGTAGAGCAGGACAGAAAAGAGTGGAAAAGGGACTGTGCTTTGAGACTTTTGTGCCTGTCCCACCACAGCAAAAGCAGATGAGGGGCATGAATTAGAGGAGAGGAGGAAATTTACTTCTAACACAAAATCATAGCTGTTGGTCTTATGAGTGAGAAGAAGGAAAAACTATCATTTGTAGGATTTTAGTGTGGCCTTTAATAAGTATGTGAGTCTATGTATGTTTTTAGCAGTCTTAGAATCCAGCAGTCATAGCCATAGTTTGAAATGAACTTATTTATGATTTTTTTTTTATTCTAGAAGTTGCGAAAAGTATCATTGTTAACATACAAAATGAGGAAAGAAGGCAATCAAACTTAAAAGGGAAAAACAGATATCAGTAGTGTCCTGTTTCCTTAAGGAAAAAGGAAATAAGATATTTAAACCTGGGACACTGCATACCTTTCAATTCAGAGGAAAATCCATCAGAATTATGATTCAGACTTCAGAAGGACAACAGGAAGTATGTCTATTCCCTCTGATGTTTCTGAGGAAATACACCTAATTCTAAGGAGTGACTGAGCTACAGTATTTCCAGCAAGGGAGGAAGGTGTCAATCATCCAGTCTATTTATTTGAGTTGCTGACTCTTTTTTAACAAGTGGGAAGGGGAGGGGATATCCCACGTATTCCACTCGTTCTATTAATTCAGAAAAAACACTTAGTCCTAAGGAACTTAAAAATGTCTTCCTTTCTTTTGTGGATTTCTTCAGAATTAGAATGCATTTGAAGATGAAAGAAGTTATCCATACAGTTCAGTTACAATTTTACAGCCTTAGGTAGTGCATGAAATAATACACACTACATAATGTGCACTCTTAGGTGCAGAGCTGAGATCTGCTCCCACTTGCCAGATGGGACACTTGGACATCACAACAGTTACCATCAGTATTGGTATTGGTGCTGGTGTCAACAACACTCTTCAAATCACAAACATAGCAAAAGGTCCCACTGATGACAGTCAAAATATATATGTCACTTTCTGTATGAAGGACACCCAATTTGTCTTGCCACTGTTTGGAATTAATATTACCAGCAACAATAATAATAATAATTAAAAATGTCAGCAAAGTGCTAATTGTTTTAAAAGCATATGGGGACAAGCAGTTTATAGTCTGAAGAAAACAGAGATATGGATAGTTAATATTATTGAACAAAGTTTAACAGTATAAGCAGAGCTATATGCTTGTCTGACTCCCATTCCTCTCTCATGTACAAAAAGCTCATCTTTTTTTTAGGGAGGTATTTCAGGCTGTAGTGTTCCAAGATTGGATGTCCCAGAAATAGAATCTGGGCCAATTATGATAATTTTCTTGATCTGTATTTAAAATTAATTTAAAGGATATGGTGACACTTAAACACACCTGGCTGATTAAAGCATAGTCTGTAGCCGACTGAAGTTAGCAGAAAGTCTTTGATTGATTTCAGTGGAGTTCAGACCATGCTATTTAATCCATTTTGCTTATCGGTCTCATTTATCCCATGAGTGAACACGAGCTGAAAAAAGAGATTGAATATAAGAGAAAAAGGTCCCAGTGAAACTGCATCTCATATCCTTTGTGAAAGAAAAAAGATTGTCTATGTAGTAGTGGAACTAAGTAAAATATCTCCCACTATTTCCTTCATCTTCTCCTTTCTTAGAAATTTTTCTTTTTTTCTTTTTTCTTTTTTTTTGCATAGGGATTGTGTTTTCACCTGTACTGTAAAAGCATTTAGCACATTGAGGATTCTTCGGAGATCTAAGTAATAAATAATGAAGATGCAACATTCTGAAGCCTTGTAAGTAGCTACAAAGAGCTAGTAAAGGGACCACAGAATATTATTATGACATCATTTTTCTGGTAGCTGTTAGAGCTTTTAGAGTTACTTTGAGATTCAATTATGAGCTCAAAAGGACATTTGGCTTCATTTTCTTTTAGGATATTTTTCACAAAACCTTTGCTGCAATCTGGCAGTTGTAGAAATATCTAGGAATCAATAAACATGTTGATTTAATAAGTGTTAGTAGATGTGTTGAATAGTTAATTACAGACTGGATAGACAGAGCAATGCAGTATATGAGTTATACCTTTCTGTGAGGTTCTTCAATACCAGACACAACAGGATTCTGATTTTGTGTGAGGACCCTCAGGGCATGGTTGCAATCCAAACAACATATGAATGTGCATTTCTGAATCCTTTGAAACTCCTGTGAGAAACTTCCCTGCAGAGTTATGGAAAGCTGAAAGTGAAGTTTCTGTGAATTAGCATGTTTTTAAATTCTTGCTCTGTTTAAACTCAAACAATGAAGGCAGGTTTCAGTGAAGCTGGTGAAGTTTCTGCATTTGCTTGTAACTACATTTTAGACAACCAACCTATACACAATAGCAACCTAGAATTCTTCTCAGTTCATGCATAAACATCTAGTCCTTTTATGAATCCCACTGTATATATTGTATCTCAGAGACTGAGCTTCAGTGAAGAAAATACTCAAAAATGTTCAAGAAATTGAACTTCTTACATAGCACTTCAAACTCGCAATTTTTTCAGGTCTTCTAGGCGTGCAGAATTTCTCTCTGCTACTTACCAGTTTCAAAACACAGCCCCACAAGGCAGAGTGCACCTCTCGGCTCCTCAGCCCTCTGCTGCCCAGCCTTCCCCAATGGCCTTGGCAGACACATTAAACCAAGCAGAGCACCACTTCACAGAGCTTGGTGGTTTTTAGACCTTGTTTTTAGACCTTGTTTTGTTTGATTCTATTTGGAATTAGAAGCAAGAAATCGCCATGATTTCAGTATAGCACTAGATATGTCATTGGGACAGTTTAAGAAGAGATATTGACCAGGGCCCAGCCTGAGATATATGTGGATCCTAATTACCATCTAGAGCCTACAGAGGTGATTGATAAAACTCTTACTGTTTTCATTGGTACAGGACTGAATTGTTGATTTTACTCTGGCTGTTAAAGCTAGGGCAGGTGCCTAAGATGCCTTTTGCATCTGCCATCACAGGAAAGGGGATACATTTTAACTGATTCTGACCTGTGGTCTGACTTAAGGCAAGGAAACAGAAGGGATTAGGGAGTCACTAAAGCACATATACTTTGTTCACAGTAGCCTGTGATTAGAATACAAGAGAAACAAGATACTTTTCATTTTTAAAAAGTAATCTCTTTTACTCACCTTTCTTTTAGCAGAAGTAAATGCCACAGGTTATTCCTCCTGCAAACAGAAACTTCACAGTTGCCAATAAATAAACAGTTCCAATACAATTTCATTAGAAGTTAGCAATGATAATAGAAGTTTCTGTCTGAAGAAAGTAATTTCTTGCTATGTCAATAGTCAAAACCCACAACACTCCCACAGCTCTTTTTTATTATTTTTTATTATTATTATTATTTTTTTTTTATTTTATTTTAGTTCAAAATTACTTGGTTAGAAAGTTTGAGAGTTTCGCTTCCTTTTAATTTCGGAAAAATCATCTCTTTGGCAAAAGGGTGCAAACTGATTATTTTTCCCCAAAACATATTTCAGAACCGCCACTACACTGGTTTCTTGACCTTCTGGCATTGCTGGTAACATACAGGTAATTTTAGAAAACCATCAATCCAGAAAGAATGGACAGGTAATAGTACAGAGCACTCTTGTTTAGGGGGACTGGAATCCATTCAAAGCTTTATATGCTTTTCTTGCGTTCAATTTTAGACACTTAACTGAGCTTCCCCACTCACCCTATAGAGGCAAAGTGAAAGAGAAAAGTACTTAAAAGAGAGCAAGGCAGGGGACAAGATCTCCAGCTGCCTGCACCTCCCCTCTGACTCTTTGGTGAAAACAAAGCAGCTCCAACCCTAACTCGGGTTCCTCAGACAGATACTGAAGGTAAGGTTGAAAGATTCCATATTTAGAAACCACAGACCATCGCAACACTTCTCAGGTGAAAATGCCACCACCCTCATCTTTGTGAAAAAGCTTCTGAAGCAACTGACTTCAGGGATTAGGGAAGGATATGTTATCACCTGAGATGTACTGCAATGACTTTGTAAGCGTACCTCTTCTGAGACCTTGCAGACATATTAGATTGGGCTTGCTGCTCACTGTGTTTTTCACTTGGAGCAACTAACATATCACCTTGATCTACAGCAAAACTGGTGGGAAAACAGGGTTTAATTTTATTTTTTAACTAGCAGTCATTCAACATGAGTTTGAAGTATAGTGTAACATTGGTGATCTTGTCTTGTGGTGAAACTGCAATGTCTCATCTTCACGATGTGTTTGTCCTGGGACAGTTCAAGTATGTGAAAAGCTCTGGAATTAAAACCTGGCTCTTTGACAGTGAAGTCCATGCCTTTGCATGAAACAGTCAGTAATAACCACAGCTAACAACTATTGATTCCTAGAATCTTTGAAATGTAGCAATAATCACTGACAGCATTATTCAGGTAAAAAAGACACTTCAAAACTCATTGCATAAAGCTAAAATTAATTATCCTCAGGAAACCTTATTAATGTTTATAAATATATAAAGGGTGAGTGCCATGGGGATGGAGCCAGGCTCTTCTCGGTGGCAAACAATGATAGGACAAGGGGTAATGGGATCAAGCTGGAACACAAGAGGTTCCACTTAAATTTGAGAAGAAACTTCTTCTCAGTGAGGGTGACAGAGCACTGGAACAGGCTGCCCAGGGAAGTGGTGGAGTCTCCTTCTCTGGAGACATTCAAAACCCGCCTGGACATGTTCCTGTGCGACCTCACCTAGGCGTTCGTGCTCCAGCAGGGGGATTGGACTAGATGATCTTTTGAGGTCCCTTCCAATCCCAAACATACTGTGATACTGTGATACTGTGAATAGTGATAAAGAAGCCCAGGAACAGTTATCTTGAATTCTATCTCAAAAGAGTTCCTTCTCAGTCTTTCTCTTTCATACTGTTTTGCTGCCTCAGTCATACACCCAGCAGGATGTTCCAGTTTATGCAAAGGATCCCACCCCATCCTCCTCAGGTCTGCTCTTCCCTAGCAGAATACAAGGGGATCCCCTTGATTTCAGCAAGAGTTACTACTCTCATAATAGAAAAATGCCAAATCCCAATGCTTTCTTGACATCTAATATTTCTACAGATACTTCTACACTGCTTAGGGTGTTCATACCAGCCCTCAGTCCCCAAACTATGTGATTCTGAATGGCTCATGTCCATGCAGGTCAGAGATAAATGCTTCAAGACTAAACTGTTTGCATCTAAAGTGTGTACTTCTTGAGACAGATTTCTGCCAGCACACCTGTGGGGGTTTGGACTGTTTGTTTTGGTTGAATGGTTGTCCGGATTTTTTGTTTGTTTTTCCAGTTCAAAATCCTTGAAATAATGTGAGAAGTGTTTTACAGCCTGCCAGAGCAAATGTTCTCAGAATTGCAACCAAGTTTCACCCCAGAAAGGTCTAACTGATTTACTCAGAAAGAGAGTTTGGCTGTGAAGTTGTACATACAAAGAATGTATGATAAAGAGATTGGGACTTGGAGTAAACAAGGGAGTTGACTTTTATGATAGTGCAGATATGCATACACTTAGAAGATATTATAATGGACCTTGTAGAAATATCTAAAAAAAAAAAGCAAACCCTAAGTAGAAATTAGGCTCGAATCATAGATATGATTATGGTTTTCCTTTTACAAACCTCTTACATCTTGGTCCAAAAAATACTTCCTCTTAAGCTACAGTCTTTCTACATTCCTCAGTCTATTGGACTATCTCAAATAAAACTATTGGGCACAAGTTGGAATACAGGAAATTCCACTTAAATGTAAGAAGAAGTTTTTTTTATTGCAACCATGATCAAACAGTAGCACAGGTTGCCCAGAGAAGCTGTGGAGTTTCCATCCTTGGGGATATTCAAAACCTAACTGAACACAGTCCTGAGCAATCTGTGGTGGTTTTTTGTTTTGGTTTGTTTGTTTTTTGTTTTGTTTGTTTGTTTGTTTTTGTTTTTTTTTTTTTTTTTCTGGAGAAGATTTATTTATTTCATGCTCTAAGGCTCATAAACTTCACGTAAACAGTAGTCAAAAAGTGTTTATGCCTGCATGCTGTGCTGGGGATCAATACTTAACATAGCAGGAAAAGAACAAAACTGGGCAACCTATTGGGTCTTCTTCCATCCTCTTTGGAATACTTGTTAACTCCCACATTTTCTATTCAGAAAAGCAATTCACCAACTAAACTATACTTAGTCTAGACCAAGGGTGTCAAAGCTGATGCGGCCCCTGGTGAAAACAAGTTTGAAGCCCCTGGTGTAGATGGTGTATGTCAATATTTCTTCTAACAGAAATAAAGCAATGAAGCTACATTACTAATTACATAGATGGATCACAGTTCTCTAAATTCTGCCCTGAAGCACCTGTAAACATCCATGAATATTCCTGTGTTATGCACTTGTTTGCCCTCTGGTGAGCCAAGAGTGAACATGGACTGTCAAATGCTGCATGAAATATTTTAATTGACATGAAATCTATTAATTATTTTTTTCTTTCTTATAAGCTGTGGAGTAACACTGATATTATGCAGTGGACTTGTGATATTTGTAACACATTGGAAAACTTCCATTTCTTAAAAACTTCTAATATAACCTATTTATTTTGTTTCTCTAAGATGAATGTGTTATGTCTACAAATTATAGAATAATCAAGAAGTATTCTGTATTGATCTAGATAGATTGACAAACTCATAACACAGAAATAAAACAGTACTTTTACTTTTCCGAGAATTTTAAAGATTTTCAGATGCAAATTCATATTTATGGACCTAAAGACATTAATTCATTGTTCATTTAAAATCATTTAAAATAGCTTTGGTTAAATCAACTGGAAAAATTAAAGAGCATAAGACCAGACATGGGATATCAGAAACCAAATTTAATAGTTTAAAATTATCTTCTTAATTTCACACAAGTAACAGTCCCATATAAAGGGCAGAAGTTATTTCCTAGTGACAATGTTTTTATGATCCATACAAAATTATAAGGAATTTTCCTCTATTTTGCACTGATTTTAAAACAAATCTTCGAAGTCTAGATTCACCAGTAACTTGGAATATCTTCATTGTAACAATATGTCCCAGATTTTGAAAAGAACACAGAATAGTGAGATGTAGTGTCCTGGCTTCTGCAATTGCAATGTGAGAAACCTTATTTCAAGGGTCCATGTCACATCTCTGCCTAAGAAGAAGTGTATGGTCTGAAGATCAGGTCCACCTCAGCATGTGGAGCATGGCAAAGGTAGACCAGGGTAAATGGCGTAGCCAGAGTGAGCAGGAGGACAAGACTTCCCTCACAGGAAGTGAAATGAGTTGAAAGGAAATGTAACAGCTAAAGATAATGGAATTTATTTGCTGCTTAGATATTCTTTCATAGAGTCTATTAGTTTGTTGCAGACTAATTGCAAAATCAAAGCCTTATTTTAACTCTGAATTTCGGGAAACATGTCTTTTCTTCATTCCCACCTGATCCTTTGAAATGGTTTGATTGCTGTCCAGTGATGAAAGCTCCCAGTGGTGGGATCATCATTTCAGATGATGTCTTTGGGATGCAGAGAAACACTTAAGTATTAATCACCCTTTTCTTTAAGACAGGGGTTGAGTGTATTCTGCTAATGGCTGAGTAAGTTCAAAGGCACTTATTTTCCACAGCTATTAAGTGAAATGAATAATGAACTACATTTATTGGGGTCCCTTCTGCTCTCATGCTTACTTTTCACCACTGTAACTTCATTGATTTCCACAAAGATATTCCTGATTTATTTAGTCTTTGCTCTGATTGTTGACCCTGCTAAAAAGAGAATTAATTAATGTCAGATACAGAGGAGAGTCACTGCCTATCAAATGGGATTGACGTCAGCAACTCCTTTCACCTTGAGTGCAAAATTGTCAAAGAACCAAAATAAATTTTGAGGACTTTCAAGTAGCTCCATTTTCAAAGTAGTGACCTCTTCTGAATCTAGAGCACAGTAATCTATTTTACTTTTTATCCTGTTTTTTAAAATTATTTTCATTTCTAAAACCTCTTCTTTAAAAATTAAAATGACAGTATGATACGGCAGGCAAAACCAGTCCTGGTATTAAATTTATGATTGAAAGTTTTAAACTTGTTGCCACCCTGCTGGAAAATCAGTGAAAAATGCTGGTTTCTTTCTTATATTACTTTGATTGCAGCAAAATATATTTTCTGCTTCTAAAGTTTTTTGCTAAGTACATAACTGATGTGACATATTCATAGTCAGCACTCACATTCTCTAAAGAAAAAAAAATAAATTCTTAGTGTCTCTAAACAATGTAACTGTATTTCTCTTTAGAGTTAAGTACAGACACACTGAATGATTGACATTTTTAATATGCCATAATGGAAAATCATGTGTTCATGCAACCTTATTGACAAAACTTGGTAGTTGCATGGTTGTTGGAAGACCCTTATTGGAATTTTAAAAAGAAAAATGGCAAAACAACCCCTTCAAAATCCTTCAAAGCCTTCATTAACAACATATGTTTTGTTTTGTTTTGTTCTTTCCTGTGAGAGTCTCTTTTTTTTGTTGTTGTTTGTTTTTGTTTGTTTTTGTGCTGCAGGATGTGCAGAATACTGGATGACAAATAATTCCCATCCAGTGTTCTGCTAGCAGTTACCAGCTTTAAAGCAAGGCACAAATTCTGCACTTGTGCTGAGTACTAAAAACCTAATCTGTAAAAAGAGAACTGGGATTAAGCATAATGTAAATCTCAGTGAACAAAACGAGATTAAAATAATGAGAAATATGGTTCCAAAGGGACAGCTTGTATGTATGCAGATTATACCCTTAATAGATGGAGTGTAATTTGAAATTTTGTTTGGAAAGAATGGAAGGAGGAGAAGGTAAAAAACAAAAGGGTTGATCTCCGCTGAAGATGTCTATGCAGTGACCACTGCTTGGAATACTGATTGAGAGCTTTACCTTTTCCATTCTGATCTTACTTTGCTCTTGCACCTACATATTTAATAGGTCCTGTATGTAGCTTGTTGCACACTTCAGTGTATTTAGACCAGTGGAAGTCTTTTTTTAAAACCTAAGAAAATTCCCAGATGAAAGACTCGATGAGGTAGATTTTAAGGCTAAGAAATATTTTGTTATGTCTTTTAACTAAAATCAAATAAAAATAATATAGCCTTTTACTCTATAAAATTTATCAGTACATTTTACGAAATTTGCCTGTAAATTTAGCTGGTCACCTTTGAACAAAAAGAAAAAAAAAGAGAGAGAAAAATAAAATTAGGTACACTCTTTTCAAATTTTGAAAATATTTTAATGTGTAGTAGCTTGAATGCAAAAAGCTTCAGTCTTCTCTCAGTGCACTAATATGCAATCATACAGAAATGAAGAAATATTTGTGACCACCTGTGCTACCTTATTTCATTACTCACACTTCGAGGTTATCATGATCATAATTGTAATATGCCAGAGCATTCTCTCAGAATTTCTGCCTGAGTCTAGATAGTGGAGGGAGTAATTTTAACACTGTTGGAGTGAGCACTGCAGTTAGTCACTTATGAAAAATGATGTTTATCATGAATATCTACATATAAGTTTACATAAAAAATATTTTTTGCTCAAATAATCATTTAACGGTAATTTGTTTTATTCATTTTTCTCCCCTTCATCTATTCTATTTCCCTCTCTTTAGTTGTCCCATTTTAACAAACGTTTATTAGAGCTAGTTGAAGATAAAATTTGCATATCAGAAATTATTGATTAAAAGCTTGAAAAAATCTTACTTAATTTTACACAAGCATTAGGTGAGCCAGACCTCAAATATTTTCAAACTACGAATTCTGTCTCAAAACAAATGTAAAGTCAATGGTTTATATTTCTGTTTTCCAGGCATTTCAGGCTTTTTCCTCAGATCTTTCTTGTAGTGTTGTGATTTCAGAGGGTCATTACCTCCATTACCTCCATTACCACATGGAGGTTAAGATCCTGAAACTGCACTGCATGCTGTAGTTGGCATGATGAGGAGAGGGGAGGAGAGGGGAGGAGAGGAGAGGAGAGGGGAGGAGAGGAGAGGAGAGGAGAGGAGAGGAGAGGAGAGGAGAGGAGAGGAGAGGAGAGGAGAGGAGAGGAGAGGAGAGGAGAGGAGAGGAGAGGAGAGGAGAGGAGAGGAGAGGAGAGGAGAGGAGAGGAGAGGAGAGGAGAGGAGAGGAGAGGAGAGGAGAGGAGAGGAGAGGAGAGGAGAGGAGGAGGGGAGGGGAGGGGAGGGGAGGGGAGGGGAGGGGAGGGGAGGGGAGGGGAGGGGAGGGGAGGGGAGGGAGAGGAGAGGAGAGGGGAGGGGAGGAGAGGAGAGGAGAGGAGAGGAGAGGAGAGGAGAGGAGAGGAGAGGAGAGGAGAGGAGAGGAGAGGAGAGGAGAGGAGAGGAGAGGAGAGGAGAGGAGAGGAGAGGAGAGGAGAGGAGAGGAGAGGAGAGGAGAGGAGAGGAGAGGAGAGGAGAGGAGAGGAGAGGAGAGGAGAGGAGAGGAGAGGAGAGGAGAGGAGAGGAGAGGAGAGGAGAGGAGAGGAGAGGAGAGGAGAGGAGAGGAGAAGTAGATCATAAGCAAGCCTCTGAGGAGCAGATTAAAATATTTAACATACAAAGAACACACAAGAAAAAAAATTATGAATTGTCTATTTATTTGTCAATGTAAAAAACCCCCTGTTATACAGAACTAACATTCCTTTTGAAACTTAGTCAGCAAACAACTTAACACTCAAAAAGAGTGTCAACAAAAATTCACAAGTGTATCTAATATTAATCTTTGCCTAGACCTCTTCTACAGCCTGATTCCTTCTTGGTGCTGACTGCACTATGGAATGGTGCTGGACGTTGTGCTTGACACCGTGATCTTCTCTCACGGAAATGCTAACCAAGCTATGTTTTGTAGGCAAAATTGAAGTAACTAGTGCCTACGTTTTATTCAAAAAACTTGTAGTAATAAGATGAAATTTTCTGAATGGAAATAAATCCGCATTCTCCAAATGAGTTCAACAGCCTGCTTTTTTCTTTGGGACCATATTAGTCATTACAATTTTCTCTCACCTCATTTCTGTAACTGAAAATTGCAGTTAGAACAAAAAGAAACTAAAATTGAAATACATTAATTTATTCCAAAATAAAGATTAAGGGGGCATGGATTACATCATTTCGGCAGATTATTAAAGATCAAAATGGTTAATTCCTTTCCTTATCATTACCCTTAGAGTAGACTCTGAAATTTTCCAGTTTTTGGCACCCCCCCTCTCTTAACACATATTTGAGCAGATGCCAGAGCATTCCTCTTCCATAAAGTCTGCCTGGAATCACAGTACTTCTTGTCCATAGAGACAAGAGAGCCACCACTTCCTACATTAATGAAGTTTTGTGCTCTAATAGGAGATTTCGAAGTCAGAAAAAGCCAGTCAGCCCTATATAAATCTTCCCTTTTTAGGTTTTCTTCATTGTTTATTTGAAACAACATTTAACCAGTAATTAGAGGAACATTAGGAATATAATTCAGCACTCTTCAAAATGCGAAAGTAGGTTTTAATCTCAGGTAAAATGTGTTTGAAAACATTAGGCTCTTGGAGATTAATTTTATCATTCAGACAAGCACCAGTGTGACATATATCCAGCAAACATAAGAAACAGGATATAGTGCACTCCCAAACACAAAATCAGTTTTTCACTACTCAATGCTGATTCACCAACAATCTTAAAATATACGTACATATATATACGTATGTATATGTATGTATGTGTATATATATATATACACATACATACATATATATAAAAAAATATAAAGATAGCTCTTTTATTAGAAATTTTGGGGTTCAACATAGAATAAAGAAGTATCAGAGAAAACTTGCCACTAAACTGCTAATCTATCAACTTACTTGTCAGAAAGTTAAGCTTCAAGTCACTGGTATGAATTAGGTTGAGCCAGCCTTGGCATTTCATTCCCAGAGATCAGATCCACTGAGCACTGCATCTGCTGGCCTACTCACTCTTTTGGCATAGCAGTTTTCTTGGTTTCTCTTAAAAAAAAAGTTGTGCAAAGATGTTTATTTTTTTTTGTGCTGAGATATAAAACAATAATGTTTAAAACCTTTTTTTTTTAAATTAGTAAGCCCAATTCTCTTAACCCAGATCTAAGCAAACTGTCTCTCCTATTTCTCATATTTAATCTTGCATAAGTGAAAAACCACAGCAGAAGAATCTATAGGAGTGACAAGTAAGAGATCAAAGAAGCTGTGAATGAGGACCAATACTACACACACTCTTACAGAGTGACAAGGGGAAGCATAAAGAGTTGATGAAAGAGAAAAAAAAAACAAATTAAATAGATAAATATAAAGGGAAAAGTGGAAGACTAATACATGAAGAGTCAAGACAAAAAAAAAGAGGGGAAAAGGAAAATTGCAGACTTTTGGATCTGGACTTTTATCTTAATTTGTGTAATCAGGTATTTCTCTTCAGTCTTTCGAACAGAACTGCTGTGAGAACAATTGCATGTTATTGCCACTATCAATTATAATAATTCTTGAGAGATGATAAGAGGCTTGGAAGGGACATTACACTTTCTTCTCCCACATGAAATAATAGCAGAAAGCAGTTAAGAAATCAAGAATACAAAAGAGGGTTTTTTTGCAAGAGTTTTCATTTACAACTATTCTTCATGGGGAGGATAGGGAAAATGTAAGAGTTGTAATGAAAATAAATAATTTTTAATGTATGCATGTGAATATGGGTTTGCATCATAAGACCTGGAAGCATTTCTTTTTGCCAGAACTTTTTAAAAAGGCTGATTTGTGGAATCAATAAATACTTCAGCCACTACCTTCCTGCATTTGCTCTGAGAGTTCTTTGCAATTTTCTGCCATAAATGGGCCTTAATCCCACAATTTTCCCGGCAATTTCCTAGTCCCCTTACTCATTACAGCCAGAAAATTGTTATCACATCATCTTCATCAGATTCTTTTACACAGACACTAACATATGGCAGAACAGAACAATTGCAAGCTTCAATCATCTTAACGTTTAGACTGACAACTAGAAAATTATTCTTATTATGTTTTAGCCTCCCTGATCTTTTTCCAAATGCCTCTTTATTCACTCTACAAAAAAAAAAAAAAAAAAAAAGATAATAAGACCCAAACTAGAAAACTTACATTGATATGAGCTGTTATGTCTCAAAATCTTTTAAAAATATGTCTCAAACTTTTGCATATCAAATTTGAAGGTTGCCTTCCTTTTTACTTACGTGTTTTGTCCAATATCTACATTTTGAGTTATATATAAAGTGAGTCTATTTGGTGGTTTGTTCTGTTTTCTTCTGTTGCGCTTTAAAGTTTCTTGACCCACTTTGTTTGAATTTAGACATTTAATTTCTAGGTGTTATTTGCCTGCATTAGAGTACATTGACATATGAGCAGTATGCATACACGTATTTGTGTGATTGTGTGTGGCATTGGAGGTGCAGAGAGGGGCTTACAATTGAGGGTCCAACCACTCTTTTCAGCTGCTTTAGTCCAGAATGATGTTGGAAAGCTGTAACATTGCAAGGTATTTCATTTTTCATTAAGGCACTAGTTGCTTTGTTATGCAAACTGAAGACTGAGAGATTTCAATTAATGATGATTGTGAGGTCTGCTAATATTGACTGCTGTCCCTACTATTGATCTGGAGTGCTAGTAAAATTGTCTTAGCCTACCATGCAGGTTTTTGAGAAGTGGCTACATTCTCCTCCTCCTGCTGAATTGCACACTCCCACATCACATTACAATTAATGATGATTGTGTGTCCAATGACGGCAGGTTGACTTGCAGTTTTTCTGACTTTGTGGGTAATTTTCCCCACAATGCCTCCTGCAATTATTTCTTAGCTAAATAATTCATAGTAATATTAGAAAAGTAACAAGCATACTTATTTCTTTTTTAACGGATATGAAAAAAGAAAAGTAAAAAGAGAAGAAGAAAAAAGAGAAACGAAAAAACAGTGTTTTGTGTTTATATAGGGCCTTTTGATCTTTCACATCACAAAGACTCTTGTTGATGGCTTGTTGTGTCTTGAATGGAACGCATCACAAACTCTCCCCTTCCTCATTATTACTACATATCTGTAGATTTCATGAAGGGAAGGATTTTGCATGTCCATTATTGACAGCCCTGTGTGAGTTATTTTGTAGTTTGAAGCAGATGACTGAAATAAAGTAAGGCTGGAATTTTTTAAATCTTGAAAAGGATTAATAAAAATAAATCCATTCAAATAAAAGGACATTTGTAAGAGAGTGAGCCAAAAGGCCCTGTGGGAAAAAAAAATATATATTTTTCCATTTTTATAAACACATCTATGTATATATAAATGGAAAGCATTCACATAGAACATTTCCAGTAAGAAACAGATATGCTGTAGGTATGACTTGCAGCTCTTGGGAATCATTTTTCAGATTCCAGTGGCTCTTGGATCTGGCTGAACTGACACTTTAGAAAGAAGACAAACCTAAAATTTCTGCATTTGTATTCATTTTTTCAAAATTTACCTAGTCTAATTGCTTATCCACACATGCACATGTGCCTGTGCAGAGGCTTACCTTTTTTCATGTCATTTGCATGAGACATGTCTGGTCTTTCCACAAGAGACTATGACCACTCAGGGAGACATCAGTGATGGTACCAGAGGTAACAGAGACTAACTGAGCAGGGACATGTGCAATGACTGTTCCTCCCACTTCTTCATTGCTGCACCTCTCAATCCCCAGCATTCTCTGCAGGGAAGCTCTAAGAGCCTGAAGATATAGGATTTCCATGGCTTACAGCTAAATGTCAAAGGTCAAACAGAACAAAGAGATGTGTACATGTCCTCAAAAGATAAACTTCCTTTTTTCAACTGCAAGAGACAGCCAGGTACGGAGCAGATGATTCTTCAGAGCAATCTTCAGCAGAATGGGTTTGGAGGAGGTTACCCATCTTAGACACTGATAGAACAGGTGTTACTTATCCTCAGCACAAAAGTAAATCATGTACTTATTGAGCAAAAAGATTTGTCACTTTCATGGACATCAAGGAATCCACTAGGCTAGGAATTACTCAGTTCTTAATCATACAGTGAGAGGAATTCTCCAGATATATGTTTCCTGTAGATATTACACATTTGGATGGAAGCTACCTGGTCTCTTTCTCCTGCCTTTTTCAGCTGACTCCAAGAACATTGCTCCACTGCCTTAATGTGGAATTTCTTTTGGCTTCAGCGGGAATTTTATAAGTACAAAGAGCAATCTGTGTAGGAGTGTATTATCAGACTGTCCTCAGCAGTGACACCACTTTAATTGGAAGAAAAAATAATAAAGAGCAGAAAGCCAGACAATACAAAAAGTAAGAACTTTTTCATAGTTTATCCTCCTTTCTTTGACAACTTTAGAGCTCCCCAGTTTGATTCTCAGATCTTGGAACTATATTTTTTTTTCTGAATTCTGTGTTAACTTATATTTTTTTCTTTTGATTTTGCTGAAAATGCTCTTGTTTTTTGCCATTTTGGCTCCAAAGATTGTATCTGAATCTGAACTATTGTTTTCTGAAATTTTGCAATAAGTTTGATCTGGGTCTCAAATTTCGGAACCCAAAATTTGCTGAGCTTAAATCTGGAATAGATTTTTGCAGCTAAGAGGTTGAAAACAAAAGCCTAGACGGTCAAGATTTTACAGTGGGAACATAGCTAGAAGCGCTACATGGTGCACAAACAGGAAGATCTGAACCCATTCATTAGTTTAAACAAATCCAGTGACTCACACATTAATTATAAAGGACATACTTCTTTACAAGACTCTTCAGTGTCTGTATCTGATTTAGACAGAAAGGTAATCATCCTATTTCTTCAAGACACAGAAAGAGCATTTGGCAGAAGTTGAGCAGAAACAGCTCAGAAAGTTTGTTTTTCTATATTAAGTTCCTTTCTCTTCCCTTTCTAATTAGGACACTTGATAATTTTACAAGTTCTGAAAGTTATAGTAGCTTTGTTAAGAAGTACTTTGTTAAGATTCACTGATTTTGAAGAACGTTATAGTTATTTCAAAACTTCCTTGGAAAATTGTCTTACAGGTTGTTTAATTCTAAGGAAACTACTTAAATCACTACATTAATCTTTTAATAAATTATTTTTCTGTATCTGTCCTTTTTTCTCATAATTCTTATAGCAGTGACTTTCTTCTAGAAGCCAATAAAAGTAGAAATACTTGTTAAAAACCTGTATGAAGTTTGTCTCCCAAGGACTATATTTTGCCCTTCTGTAGTCTATTCACATAAGTATGAATGTTCTTCAGAGATCTCCACAGCTTAAGAGGCTGCATAATTTATCTGGCCAGCTTCCTTTTTTTTTTTTTTTTTTTTTTTTTACTAAAGATAGAAGTGTATGGCTCTTCATTGGAGAGGTTATTTGACTTCTAAATAGTCTTTCTGATTGACATGCTCTAGAGTCGTTTTCTCAGATGAGATTTACAGGAGTTCCTCACTCCTGGAGAAAGGTGGTAGTCCCTATAGAAATGATTCCCTTTGCACCTAGCAGCAGATCTTTGAAGCCAATATGGAAGAACAAAATGTGAATTATCCAGGCAACTTCTCTTTGTGTATCTTTCAGCCTTTTTGCTTGGTAATTCAGGAAAATATTAATCTATCTGGGTGCCAAGAAGGAACTCTTGCTGAAGTAAACAGGTGCTCCTGGAGGAGCTCTGTGACCAGTGAGGCAGCTCGTGTGGAGGAATCGTCAATGCAAAAAACTCTTGTTCCACAAATCTGTGAAGGTCTTGCCCTTCCAAGAAAACCTCAATGTCTCTATCACCTTCATCTCTGGTGGAATATTGCTGCTTTCAATTAAGTTACGTGAGAAACTAATGTGACCTTAACAGATCAGTTTTCCAGATTCACATGCCTTACATTGATTTAGAAAATGACCAAGAATTTTATAAGGTATTCAACAGATTCTTTGTGTCTATGTTAAAGGAAGAATACAATGGATTCTCAAAGTAGTACTTAAAAATCCTTGTACTACTCATCTGTCTCTTAGCAGGCAAATGTGATGTGTTTATTGGTGAGTGTTGGCACTGTACTGCTGGTGTATTTACAACACAGGAATTGCAGGTAAACATCGGACTTCAGAGGAAAATGATGATCAAAAATTGGTTTGAAGTTTTGCAACATTAATGTTGTATGTGCATTGATTAAGTGCAAGCAAGTACTGATATTGGTTTCTTGTCTGACAATGATTACCTACTTAATCATTACTTGGGGTTTTAGAATGGAATGTTTGTAATAGTATTTCTAGTCACAGTGCTTCCCAAAGAATTAATTGCAATTTCATAGACTGGTGTGTTGAGGGAGAGCTAAGGTAGTCACTAAGGTAGTCACTGCAGGATGAAAAGGGGCACCACCTTCCTACAGCTAGCTGTGCCTCCAAGCTTTAGGTTTCTCCCACTTGCCAAAGTCCTTCAGGGGGAACTTCTAACCCCAAGGACAGAAAAGTAAACAAAACAAGACTGGGACAGAGGTTTGAGCAGTGGTGAGTAATTTTCTGTAACTCTAACTTTAAGCATATGTCCCTGCATGATTTTAACCCATACCAACAAGCACTGACCTAGCCATTGCCTTATTACCGGTCAGGTTATAGTTGAGGCTATAAGAAAGAGAAGAAATTCAATTAGGAGGATAAGAATGAGAGGAACCTTTCTGGGAAGGGTTATAGAACTTTCTATGGCATACCCTAAACAGTTCCCTGCTACGAAAGCTGTACATTTAAATCTATATAGCTTGCATTCAGGAGTTCTGAAAGAGTGGACTCAGTCCTTTCTAGGACACTGCAATTATTTTTAAATAACTTTTGAAACAATAATCCAGATGCTTGGAACAAACTCAGTGATGTGTGCATATGTCAAAAAGAATAAATTAAAAGATCCAGGTAATTACAATTCTGTCAATCCAGGATTGATCTTCAGCAAAATAATGCAAAATCTGCTATGGGAATTGATTCATAAAGAATTAATACAAGGAAATACAACTAACTGCAATTAAGATGGGAAGCAGATGTGATCAAACTCACTTGATAACTTTTTCAGATCAGACAGGAAGTGTCGTTTGTAGAGGTAAAAAAGGATGATAGAATAGACTTAGGTCCAGGATTGGTACTGCACGACATTTTATTTGCCAATAAATTCAGAATTATACGAAGTTGAGTTGGCATGCACCATATAGATTGGAAACAAGCTATTGATCAGTCTTAGATTGTAATCTTTTATGAAGAATTATCATTAATCAATTATGTTTCTTCTGGGAGATCTACACTGTTTAAAACATTTGCCAACATAGTCTGTGCAATAACTTTTTAAATCATTACTAATGGATTTTGCAAATGTCATCAAAATAAGGGTAGCAAAATTGAAAAAAAATAAAAAGGAAGAAAGGAGGCCAGTGGTTGTTTAGCTAGGTAGATGCAAACCATTTGTATAAAAATAACTCTGAAAGTTGAAAGTCACCAAGGGCAACCAGGTGAAAATGGCCTCTGGAAGTAATATCTTCACCAAAAATATTAGCATAAAACTGGAGAATATACATTAGGATTATTCAGCACCGGAACAATATCTGTGGAAAACTCTGTCAAAAATTCATGAAATAGGAAAGGTTTGAAGAAGTGTTGCTAGAATGATATAAGAGATTGGAAAGCTCATATACTTTTTTATACCCTATAAGTTGGTGCAAATTCTGTCATAATTGCTGCTAGTCTTAACAAAATTGAACATATGCTTTCTTCATAAAGAAAAGCCTATATCCCTGCTCTCAAATTATTATTCTTCAGACCCTGTTACATTGTCATGGCATGTCATAATATAATGTCACTGTCTACTGTGGTTCATCTCTCCAAATATATTGTTAATCTGTTTTTTACACTATTTTAGGAAAGTGATGAACAGAGAGATTTTGGTTTTTTAAGCCAAACTTTATTCACACTCTCCTAGGCGTAGCCTGAGATAATGGTGAACCACCAACTATATTTTAATAGCTTTAAAAAAATGTTTTAATATGACATGATAAGTTCTTTTTTGTAATTGAAGTGTTATGTTGTTGGGGGAAAAATTGCTAACTATTAACTCTGCGTACTTGAATAAAAACCTGCCTATGTAATTCAACTCTCTTTGGAAATATAACTAAAAGCAATACAGTTGCTGTCCTCACTGATTTTATTTCAGTGCAATTTCTAAAATACATGTAGTAAGTTTGCACATAAACAGTTGTTTTTGACAAACTGATACTCTGTCTAGTAGTTAATACAGGTTATTATCATACAATCATTACTTGTTCAAACTGTCACCTAGAGGTTTCACTTGAAATCAGAGAATCATTGTCACACGGGCTGCCTTTGCCCAGACAGCTTATGGCTTAACAGTTGAGACAGATGAATGCACTTCATCTCTGGTAATGAGGATTTTGCAGAGCAATTTACTTTCTGTTATGCTTGATTAAACCTATTATGCCTTTACTGACACTTGTGCAACCCTATTCCCCTTTGCAGGGTTACACAGGTATAACAGGTTGGACCTCTAACAAGAATTAATTCTGTGATTTCTGCATAAGAACAAGTAGGATTCAACTCACTCTCTTGTAGATGTATTAGCTCAGCAGAACGGACAGCAGTGAAAATTACCTGTAGTGAAAACATATTTTTGGTTCTAAGTTGCAGAGACGTGACTAGGTACAGAGGGAATAGATCTCTGCTAAACTGCAAGATGCTTTGTATACCTTTAAAAATAAATACCAGATTTTAATAAGAGGTGAATGCTTCAAAAATGCTAAAGGGGTTTAATTGAGTAATGTAAAATGTAGTTAAAATTGCTTCTAGCAGACTAAGGAGGGAACCAGTTGGTAAATCTGAATGGGTAGAATGGGTGTTACAGGTGTGGTTTAAACTACAGGATCTATTAAATCTGAAAATAGATATCTTTCAATATCTACTTTGCTACTGGAACTGAGAAAGTTATTTTCTTCCTTGCCAAGACACTTTCCATAGGTAGGGAATATACAATTAATTCATTCCCTATTTCTGCTCACACAAACATCAAATGCAAAACTTTCGATGGCCTTCTGTGGGATGAATAGCAAGTGGGCAATGTTTATTCATGGAGAATTACATAGGCAAGAATAAACGTAGATTTTTTAGATCTGTTTCTCCCAGTCACAAATCCTTGTGTGTGAGAACTTTGTAAACAAATCTCAGTGCATCATCACCCTAAGGCAAATGTTTAACCAGTATCAAAAATTACTTGACCTATATCAACTTTGTTAAGAAAATAACTTTTTGAGCCATTTTGTAAATATTTTGTAAAGAATCACGTGCTTTACTTTGGAATAGGCTTAGGGACAATACATTAGCACTGGGAAACATAGTAATATGCATCTGTTTAAAGTTTATTTAGTAGGAACAGCACAAAATTCCCAAGTTCATACTGAATTTGACTGCAGAGGTCAATGTTACTTATCTATGTCTCTTTTTCTTGCAAAATTAGCAACACATAGGATGAAAAGAGCTTGTTAATAAACAACTGATGTGAATAGGTATTTTGCTATTGATTACAATATGACTGAAATTTCTGCCATGATATTTTGTCACCTGTTACAATCTGTTACAAACAATACAATCACTATCATATTCAGGCTATATCTGTCTTAGCAAGCAGAACAGACAAACAGGAGCAGACTGTAGACAGAAATATATGGTTCTTGAGACTTAACATCCACAATCTAAGAGCTTTTTACTTACTATTAGACTGGTTCTACTTTGGTCCCGTAGTCTGAATGCTTATTTATGGAGTAGGTGTACCTCTGGAGCATATTTTCCAGTTTAATTTCATGCAAAATGAATTCAGCTTGGCACTCACAAACCTCTGCATACTGCGAACCAGAGCAGGGGCTACCGGGAGGTGTACTTCAAAAGTACTTTCCTGATCTGTACTAAAACACTAACATGTACACAGAGCATCTCTACTCCAGCAATGTTTCTCATCTGAATCAGAATGAGAAAGTAAAGGAACACACAAAAAGTGAAAAATAAATAAAAAAAACGACACTCAGACATCAAAGAATGCTAAAATGTGCTATTCTAAAACTGAAGGATTAGTTCTTGTTTATCAAAACTCGTGTGCCAGTTGTTGTGGGAGAAGCATAGCTGAAAAAAATCTTTGCTTCATTCACATATTTCAGCTCAAATTGACCAAAAATATTCAGAAAAGAACAATTGAAATGTGTAACATGTTTTAGGAAAGAAAGCTGAAAAAAAATTAAAGAACATAAGTTTTTAATTTTAAAATTTTCATAGTTAAATTGTTAAAAGTGTATTCTAAAGAATTTAATTTCATTTTGAAGCATTTCTATACTACTTTTTAAGCAGTTATTAAAAATGCTTTGGTCTGGTACAAGAATTGCTTACTTAAATTTGTAAGAACTTTTACTTCTTTTAGAAGCATTCATTATTTCAAATACCAGTCTTTTAGTTTAGCTTAAAAATCAGCCATAAATTAGCAGATCTTTCTGTCATTTTCCATCATGTTTATCCATGCTGCTTGGTAAAACCAAGAGTTGGAAATCCATAAATAACTCAAAAAGAAATATATGGTAGAGCAGTGGTTGTAACAGTGTTTTGATGGTGTACAACTTTGCCATGAGGAAAGAAAAATGCAAGTAAGAAATAAAGGTAATCAAAATCATCAACAACGGATTTTTTTATTATATTGTACAAAGATTTCTGGTTTAACCCTTGATATTAATCTGTAGCTCACTGTATATTATACAAAAGGTTAAGTATTCTCCAGATACCTGAGTACAACCAGGGCAGTTTTTTACAAATATGCACGCATAATTTGTTTTTTTATTTCCCAACATTTTTTTATTTGAGGAACTTACTATCAGACAAGTCAAATTACCTGTTATCTGGTCCCTCTTCTCCTATATCAATGATTCATTCTGACAGAGGAAGTTTAAAGCAACAAGTAAAATACGACAAACAATATCCATCACCATATAGGGAGCTTGACTGAAGGCTTTCTGTCACCATTAATAATACTGTTTGGTTTTCTGCCTCCCCATTTATTGCATTAGTGGCAGATGTAAAATACTGCCAGAAGTAAACAACTTTCAGTAGGTGCTACCTGTGAAAATTTGGCCTGTAGATGAAGATATGCTAAACTTCCTTTAGATACTTACGCGCATAGTCTGATGAACAGACCCTAGAGGGAGGGTATATGCAAAAAATATTCATGTAACTAACATTGTTTCTATTGTGCTACATCATATGACAAGATGTCTCACACTATACCTTCAAATACCATTTCTGACCCCCTAAATCTGTGTCATTTGTCCAGAAGTAGCCATGATATTTGTTAATATTTCATCCTACGGAAGCTTTGAGACACATACGGTTAAAAAGTTTTTTAACTACAGCTCTAAACAGAATTTTACAGTTTCCAAACAGTAAACACATACGGAAGTTAACCTGAATTCATGAGAAAAAAGAAAAAAGGATATGCTTTATTTTAGGCAAATAGGCCCGTTGTGGTATACTCGTTCTTTAAGTGAAGCACATACAGATGTGCTCTGGTGGAGTGGGACCAGCCTGAGTCCCACCGACATGTGAAATAACTAGAATCCACATTCTGTACTAACACAAAAATCTCTAGAAAATTTCTACGCAAACAGTCTTTAGACGTCTTTCAGCAAGCTGTAAATGCAGTATGGTAAATAAATAGAATTTTTTTTTTCAGTTGTTGACATATATGAAAAGCTTCACATAACTTCTAACATATTATTCCACAATTACCTAAGAAAAAAATGATAACTCTATGCGAAAAATAAATGTATTTTCAAATTAACTGAAATGTATAGATAAACTTCTTTGGATAGTATTATATAACTCAAAACATATTTGATTTAATTTTAGTGGTTTTAAACTATAGTAGAAATTTACATTTACACAGATTTCAGGGGAAAAAACATTTGATTTTTTAAAGGTTAAAAACAATTCAGACAAATTCATGACTGAATTTCATTGATAAGTTTAGTACCTTCAAAACGATATTTTTTTGCGAATAGGCTATGCAACTAATACAATATGTTCCTCTATGAACAGACTTGCAAATTTCTAAAATGTTTTGCTATGTCATCACATAGTTTAAGGGGTACTTTATAATTATTTTATATCTTTTATAGATAGAAATTATGTCTCCTATGAATGTGACTATTTTATCTTAAATCCACATAGCTGAACAGGGGTAACAAAGAACAAACCAAAACAAACCATAAGACATTTCTATAATATCTAAAACTGTAGATAATTTGTCTTGAAAGAGATCATAATTCGCTAATGATAATTTTAATATGCTGCTACTTCTTTCCTGTGGAAACCTTCTTTGGTAATTAATATTAATTTATTATGAAGCATTTTGGGAAATTACATATCCATTTTAATTAGCAGTCACAGGACTGTTCCTGGCTATTTTAATCTGGAGTATTAATGCTGCACCACTTTCACACTGTGCTTTCAGCAGTGTCTTTCTTTCCCTCTATCGCACACTCATGTTTATGTGCATGTGTATAAGGCTAAAAAGACAGGCCAGAATTCCTTTCTACAATTTAACTGAAATAAAACTACCAATTTGTTCTTTGAGAGCACATGTTAGCACTAACCCAGGAGTGAGTGGGGATGATGAGAAGTATAATTGAGACAAGCATTTTGATATATACAAAACTGCACAATGCAAAACTGGAGTCACAGAAACTGCAGAAATCCTCAGTTCTTTCAATGTTACAGATATTGCTTAAAATTTGACTTGTGAGGTTTTCGCTTTGTTTCCTACAGTAACAAATCTTTTCACCATATTAGTGGAGTCTACCTTGTAACTAAAAGCTAAACTTGGCTTTGAATGTTAAATTAACATGAAATGGTTTAAGTCCACCAGTAAGACTCATCTCTCAAGCCTAAAGCCTGGGTCTGGTAGTTCAATCCTACAGTAAAACATTAGTGAACGTGGAGAAAAAATTATTCATGCCCGTGCCTCAGAGCCAGGTTGGCTTCTTATATAATGTTTTCTATCAATCTTATTTCTTCCATATCATCTCATAGCCTTTTATGAGGACATAACGAGGTGGATAGACAAGCGGTGGATGTGGTCTACCTTGACTTCAGTAAAGCATTTGACACAGTCTCCCACAGCATCCTTACAGCTAAACTGAGGGAGTGCGGTCTGGATGATTGGGTAGTGAGGTGGACTGTGAACTGGCTGAAGGAAAGAAGCCAGAGAGTCGTGGTCAGTGGGGCAGAGTCTAGTTGGAGGCCTGTGTCTAGTGGAGTGCCTCAAGGGTCAGCATTGGGGCCTGTATTATTCAGTATATTCATCAAAGATTTGGATGAGGGAATAGAGTGTACTATCAGCAAGTTTGCTGATGACACCAAGCTGGGAGGAGTGGTTGACATGCCAGAAGGCTGTGCTGCCATCCAGCGAGACCTGGACAGCCTGAAGAATTGGGAGGGGAAAATTAAATGAAATATAACAAGGGAAACTGTAGAGTATTGCATCTGGATAGGAACAACCCCAGGTTCCAGTATAGGTTGGAGAATGACCTAATAAAGAGCAGTGTAGGGGAAAGGGACCTGAGGGTCCTGGTGGACAGCAGGATGACCATGAGCCAGCACTGTGCTTGTGTGGCCAGGAAGGCCAATGGCATCCTGGGGTGCATTAGAAGGGGGGTGGTTAGTAAGTGGAGAGAGGTTCTCCTTCCCCTCTACTCTGCCCTGGTGAGCCCATGCCTGGAATATTGTGTCCAGTTCTGGGCCCCTCAGTTCAAGAAGAACAGGGAACTGCTGGAGAGAGTCCAGTGCAGAGCCAGGAAGATGATTAAGGGAGTGGAGCATCTCCCTTATGAGGAAAGGCTGGGGGAGCTGGTTGTCTTTAGCTTGGAGGAGACTGAGGGGTGACCTTATAAATGTTTACATATATTTAAAAGGTGAGTGTCAAGAGGATAGAGCCAGGCTCTTCTCGATTACAACCAGTGGTAGGACAAGGAGTAATGGGTTCAAACTGGAACACAAGAGGTTCCACTTAAATTTGAGAAGAAACGTCTTCTCACTGAGGGTAATAGAGCACTGGAACAGGCTGCCCAGGTAGGTTGTGAAGTCTACTCTGGAGACATTCAAAACCCGCCTGGACACCTTCCTGTGTAACCTCATCTAGGTGTTCCTGCTCCGGCAGGGGGATTGAACTAGATGATCTTTTGAGGTCCCTTCCAATCCCTAACATTCTCTGATTCTGTGATCTTTGGGATACATACACTTTGTGTATGCATGCAAAAAATAGGAGATACAGATTCCTCATAGCTGATACTTCACACTTTTTCACTCCCAGTTCCACAGAGACATGTAGAGATCTATGCTGTGATTTGAAGATAAAACACTGTGATATGATAAGAAATCTATCTGTCAATCTGATGTAAAATTTAATTCTTCATTAGGCCATGGCTGGTCTTAGAAGCTGGAAAGTAATTATTTGTAAAGAGGTGTTTCTTCAAACTCTCAACACCTCACAACAATAAAGGAATTCAGACTGAAAATCCCCTTCATGGGGTGCAGAAGCACTGTTTTCGTCTTGTTACTTACACAATGGTGGAGCTCTTAACTCCTTTAGACAATGGAAAGGTTAATATCAATATGAGCAGCTAGATACAGTTGGTAGAAAAACTGTGCTGAGTCAGTCTAGACGTAGAATTAGGTGCAGTTGGTAAGATGCACTTACTCTAATGGGGAAACTGGGGCAACAACACAGAGGAACTTGAATTTTTGAAGAACTGAATGAAACTTCAGTAATGATGACTGTATTGGTGCACATAATATGCTGACAAAAGATAACATCGAAACAAAAGTGGTTCTCCAGAAATGTATATCCAAAATGTGTAAAGAAACAAAAGACAATAAAATGAAACAACGCTTGCTTGGTTAAAATCACCTGTGGAAGATAAGATTAAATAAATTCTTGGAATACTAGAAAATGTATAGGATTCTATTATTGACCATAGAATCAAATCTGGACACTAATAAAGATTATTGTGCTCTCATTGCAAAGAAACATACAACAGAGAATCATCCTGTTGTGAGGAAAAAAGTACTACCGACTTGAAAAGCATTGACACATCCATTTGAAGAAGTGTTGTTAACTACCAGTGCCCTCAGTGCACAGCATTTAATTATTTTTAACTGAAAAAAAAAAAAAATTAAAAAAAAAAAGAATGAGAGAGTGGAGTTAAAACTCATTAAAGTTCTTCATTTCAAAAAGACAGAACTTCATCTAAACTAAGGACAGCCGGGAGTACTTCTGAGCTCCCAAATCTGGAAATAGGTCTTGGCTATCTCCCAAGTGTATGAGGGCAAAACCTTGGCACATGCTTGCTCGCTTCCCTTGCTTGGCTTTGATTTTGATCAGAAGAAAATCTAGGCACATGAGTCAGGAGGGAGAGGCACCTCGCTCTGACACCGTGCACTATCCGGGGATCGAGCAACCAGGGCTGCAGGCACTGCGCCGGGTGCACAAGCTGCTGAGTTTGGATGCAACCCAAGGTAACTATTTAGGGAGGCCGACTGAACTAAGGAACTCGGGGATTTGATTTTGGAGGCAGCCTGGAATGTCTCCATGTCAAATCTGCTAAAGCTATCTGGAATCTGTATGCCAGGCAAGGAGAAAAAAAAATGTTGTATGAGAACTTTCCAGAGCTAACTGGAAGAATAACCATCTTGAAAATGACATTAAGCATAAGTAGGGAGCCTACAAGGAATGGGAAAAAGGACTGATCACCAAAAAAAACTATGACTTCGAAGTCAAGAAATGCAGGTCTAAAGTGAGTCTTGGCAGAAGTGGGACTTGCTAAAAGTCATACTGAATCTGACCTCATAAAGAAAATCAGGCTAAATTGTTAAACTTCTATTCAGGTATGTACTTAAAACGAGAAAAAGGCAGGAAGTTGAAAGATTTTGCAATAAGATACACATGAAAGCTCCACATTTGATTTGGGTCAGTTTATATTTGGCAAAAAAAGATCAAAACATTATTTCGGTTTTCAGTAAGATTCATGTTTTTGAACATGGGATTACACACAGGGAAACAAAGAGAAAAGGAGCGATTCACAAAAAAAAAGTGGATGTTATACCAAAATAGTTTATTAAATGCAAATCGCAGTTACTCAGATAACCTACAGTCTCACAAATTTAGAAGAAAGGATGTGTGAAACGCAAATTCCCATAGCAATTGGCTGGAATAAATCTATCAGTCTTCATAATGGGCATACACAAATGCAGTGTCTCTATTTAGAAGAGTCACCCTGGCACCTACAGCATCCTTTAGCCTGACCTCAGCAGTGCAAATTTTCTGTGAAATTAGGCCCGAAGACTTCAAAGGCCATGTAATACGGTTTTGTCATAGGTAAATTATACGACACTAGATACTTGATATCTGGTTTGGACTTTTTTTAAATGGGTAATGTAAACCTCAGCACTGCACTGACCACTTCAAAAACAGGGTTTACTGAAGAGGTTGGGCTGGGCAGCACAATATGGTACACAAGGGACTGCTTATGAGGTTACAACACTGGGCTGAGAAACAAAGCATGGGGCGAGCAGAAAGGTGCTGCTGAATCACCTGAAGTGTGTGGGGGTGTGTGTATATTAATCCTGTTTAATATTTGCAGAATGACTAAGAAACAAACAATATGAGTATACGGGTGAAGAAAGTAAGTTAGAGACATTGATGGTATTCACAAAGACTGACTTAACTCCAGTGGAACAATTTCTCTGAGATTTTCCTATGGCAAACAACAGATGAACTCCACCAAGCACGATTCATCCCAGGTAATGAGGTTCTGGCTCCAGCTTGACTTCTAGGTAAGCTCTTCTCCTTCTCTTGGCTGCAGATACAGCCTGGAAAGACTAACCTTGGTAATCTAAAGCTCGTCTCTGCACACACCTCCTCTGTTGCTACAATTTCCTTCTCTGCCTTCCACTTGCACTGTCAATACATTATTAGCTTATTACACAGGATAAACAAAATGACTTTGAAAACTGAAGTAGTAGATATATGATGAAATTCAATAGTGCAAAATTCAATATCTACATTGCTTTTATAAACTGGAAGACCACTTTTAAATAATTCAAGTGAGGAGGACTCAGGAGATGAGCACAGAGGCAGTATACCAGATGTAATCTTGGGATGTATAGGTAGAAGTATTTATACAGCAGCAGATACTTATGAGGTGTCCTCCAAAACAATACATACAATTCTGGACACTTACATTAAGGAAGAAAAATTTTAATAGAAACAGGCTAAAACTGGCTTATGGGAAAATCAGGAAGACAGAGAAGTAGCTACGTCAAGAGAGCTTAAAGCTTTGGCTTATTTACCCTTGCAAAACAAAATTTGGGGCAAGAAGTGATTGCCATGTATAAACATGTTAGGGAAGTAAACAGCAGGGAAGAGAAGGCACTATTGAAACTAAGAGACATTACTGGCAGAGGAACTAATGGGTATAGACTAGCTATTAATAGCTTTAGGATGGAAATTAAACAGTGTCTGACCATTAGCACACTCAAATTCAGAAGCCAAATTCTAATATGGGTGAAGAAAACATACAGCTATTTCTGAGAGGACACCTGGACACTTCATAAAATGGTGGTTTGTGGTAACTGCTGTGATAAAGGGAAGACTAAAGGCTGCAGGATGTCTCACTCAACCCAAAGTTGTTCTTCCCTCCTAGACATCCTCTCTGTTTTAAAGAGATGGTGGGACTTTCTCCAGCTGAGACAGGAAGTTTGGTGTAACTAGAAATGAAACCTGGGCTTCAGACCCTCGTTCCCCGATATAAAAGAGATTTGAAAGAACCAGCACAAGAAATCTCAAGTGTTACTGAGAAACTTGCTGGGTGTGCATTGCCCGTCAGCAAGGGAGAGCACAGCTACGGTGTCCAAGTCCTCTGGCAAAGCCACCCAAGCTTCCAACCTATGCTATGGCTTTCAACCTGTCTTTAGTGCTCATCAGGCAGGACTGCTCATTATGCTTTATTTTATCAATAATTTCTGTAATCCATTAAAGGATCAGCCTAGGTGCACATAACTTTTGTGGTTATTGTACCAAGAATTTCCCAGAACCGAAGGTTCCCACAATAGATATGATGTGTACTAATGGAGTAGTGAACTAAGAAAGCTACAGGCCTTAAATAATTTGAACTAGAGAATTTTTCACATTTCAGCTGTGGAAGAAAACAGACAAAGAATAATTCATAATAATTAAGCTTCATAATTTTAGTTTGGTTTTAATTAATTAAAATTAAGACTTAAAATCCCTAGGGCCTTTGTAGATTTTTTTATTATCATGTCAGGAATTATCTTTAATTGTTCCAGGTGAATAATACCACAATTGTCTCCTTTTCTTATGGTTGTAGACCACTAGGCAAATTGGCTTCTAGCCAACAGTAAGTGTTTTTATATTACTCCAGTCTGAGCGGTAGAACAAATCAAGCTACAAATTTCAGTGTTACTCAGTTTGTTGTTTCAGTTTAAATTTCATGTATTGCATGGTGTTTTGTTGTTTTGTTTTTTTTTTTCCTTTCCTTTTCCTTTCCTTTTTTTGGCAACTCTTAGAAGTAATTCAGGTCTTTTTTACCTTTTAAGATGCATTCATATAAATACCACATACAACATACACTTGTATAATGTATACATGAGGCATGTAGAATAAGATTTGAAAATATGACATATGGATAAGGAAAAAAAATAAAATCACATACATGTATTAATTATACCTGTCTCAAGACTGTTTTCTTGTGTAATTATTATCCCATAGCATAGCTTGATTTCTTATAGTTCATTGACCCATTCGGTAAGTTCTCAGACAAACTTTGGCAGAGGTGTAACTTGATAATTAAAAAGTATGTTATCTCTTGCCAGCTTGTTATAGCTAAATGTAAGCTGAACGCTAGCTTTCCCTAATCCCATCAACCCAGTCTGTAGGAAGGGTCAGGGGTCAGTAACTGCTTCTAAAAACACTGTTCAATTGAATCCAAACAAGCTCTTACCTACTAAGCAGCTGCTCACAAACAATTCAGAATCTGTCCTCATTACCAATTGTTAGGGGCTCCTATTGCAAGAAAAGCCCTGTTTTGAATAGGTTTCTAATGCACCAGTAAGTCTTCATCTGATAGGCTAAGATCTAAAGTCAGTAATTTTTTTTTTACTTTTTTTTTTCTTTTTTTTTTTCTTCCAACACGAAGAGAAAAATTTAGAAACCAGCTAATACTGGCTGGCATATCTACTGGCTCTGGCAGGAAGCAAGATGTTGATTTTCAAAACAGTGTTCTACATTAAGGGGCACTACTAGGAACTGGGAAAAAAAAGAGTGAATATAATGATATGCAGAATACTGCGAAAGGCATAAACCATTTTCCAGTGACTGATAGAAAAAAAAAACAAATTTGTGTTAGAAGAAAGAGCTTTAGAATACCATGTAATTAAATTGTATTCAAACATTTCAGTCACTATTGAAGATGAGAGCAACATCATTATGTATTGTGGTCAGATCTAGTTTTGCTGATTACTGAAGGGATGCCGGTCCTAGTGTCAGGACTTGTAGACTTTTTTATTTTGTTCTGCTGTGTCACATATCTAGTAAATTAGAAATGTCTTTGGAAGGAATAGGTGAATATGTTAGATACCTGAAAACTTGTAGAGGGGGGAAATTTTTACTTACAGTATAGCTTGATGCCATGTATAAAAGGGGATATGTGTCCTGATTTGAACATGCACAGATTTATTCCTGGGAGTTTGTTGAAGTATGTACATTCCTTTATCAAAAATGAAAAAATCTTGCATCAGCTATTGCAATAGATGGTCACATCCTGAAACTGAGGTACATCAGGTACCTCCACAGCTGTAGGTCTGGAACCTTGTGGTAGTCTCACTGGTTATGGTGGGGCAGAATCAAACCTTTTCTTACTGCTCTTATTTTTTATCTTTTGAATACGTTTTGGTTTTGGAATCTTTTTGAGACAGCCACGAAAAATATTTACAAAACCATCAGAAGCTTACAAATGAGTGACTGTACAGGGCCCCAGCACTAAACCTCTATCACAACCCAGTCCTGACACCAGCTTGGTGAAAATGCCTGCACCCCAGTGACTTCGGAGAACAAGGATGTGGTCTCAGAATCTCAGATTTTCAGTCCCCTCATCTTACTCCTGAGGTCAGTGGGTTTTACAAGACCGATACATGGAACATCTTATCTCTCTCTCCGTAACGTTGAGCAGCTGTCCTGGCCAGGAAAGTGAAGTGCACAGCAAGATAAAAATTAAGGAAGATTTCCTAACTCAGGTGCGGAGTTCAATTACAGCAACATATGCAGAGTTTAGGTGCCTTACACTCCTTTACGTCCCTGTGAAATTGCACAATAGTTCTCTTAATTTTATATCGCAGTTCTGGAGGCTGTGAAGATCATGTTTCTTTTTCTATTCTTTTTCTTTTTTTGCTTTCTGTGTTGAGGATCACAGTTTTTCATGGGAGCAGCTGATTTTCATTATTCTCATCATACCAAATAGAGAAACAAATACTTTTGGTAACTTTACCAAGACAGTGCTAAGAAAAGAGAGTAGTTTTGTAGAGCAAGAGAGCAACTCCTGTGAATATTCTTGCAGCATTTTCTGCACAAATTTGAATTGCACCCTATTACAAGCATTAGTTTTCAAATACATGCAACTTATTAAATGATAAGTGAAAAGTTAAATTACTATAGGAGTAGACATTATTAGAAATATCCCACTGAACCATATTTTTAGTTTGATTTAAAGCCTTAAGGACATACAAATTCCATTTTAGTGATATAAAACTCTCTGACTTCCAGAGGCAGTAATGATACAAAGTACTTAAGAGAACTCCGTATATTAGGAAAATATAGCTAATAATTTAAATAGCAAAAACTGAAACTGAAGATTCACTGTTTTTCAGCAGCTACCGTTATGCATGTATGTACTACTGGACTGTTTGTCTCTGCATTCACAAATTCCTCCATCTTCCACAGAGCTCTTTCTATGGGTTCATTCTATGGGACCCATTAAAGACTATTTTTCTAAGGGCTTTGGATGTGATCTTTTTTATATACTCCCTCAAGAGCAGAGATGAGAGTGATGCCAAGGTCTGAGCTTCCCTCTATGCTGTTTTATCACTGTCCAGCCTCCCTTGCTGACTCCCCTCTGACTCATTGACGATACACTCATTATCCACTTTGGCAGACAGGCATTCAGCTGTTCCTTCAGAAATTTACTTTGCCCAGTGGACTCTGCTTCCACAATAAGAATACCACAACACAATCCAAACCATCTCACTGCTAACTTTGAAAATATCGGCGTTACCTTTGTGGAGCAAGTTCATAGTCTCAGTGCATTTATCAAAGGTAGGTATTTACATATCCAAAATGCCAGGCAAAATTGGCAGGCTTTGGAGGCTGAGGATGAAGGGGCTGGGAATATTCCTGTGCCCCCTGCCCCCCACCAGGAAAGACACTGTGGAGCTGCAGTTTGCTCCTGCTCCTGACTTGGTTACCTGCTCTTACGTAGACTGATGGGAAATGGGTTCAGCCAAGGGAACTTCAGCCTCACAGTGTCTGTCAGGGGCGATTTCCGCAGAGATGTTGCATTTGTGAGCTGGTTCCTTCTTGCGTTCGCCCTCGAGAGGAAGAGCGCTGATGAGGATGCAGGTCTTGGATGGAGCATAAGCTATAAGTTTTTAATTGATCTTACTTACTTAAAAAAAATTTACAGAAGTCATTTTTGTTGTTGGACAAGAAAGTGTGTGACACTCAAGAATTCATGCAATTATTTTCTAAAAAAAGATTGTTTAGATTTATTTCCTTCTTTTTCTCCTTTTTTATTTTTTTTTTTTCATTTTCCCCTTGGATTTCTAAAGAAGACCGAGGAAGCTTTGCATTCCCTATACTTCATTGTTCCCCTGGAAATGTTTAGCAAAATTACGCTTTCGGTCATCCTAGTATAAAACCAGAGTAGCTCCAGTGAGTTCAGAGGAAGAAGCCAGATTTATATTAGTACAACTAAAAAGAACATTGACTTAGGGCTCTAGTACACTGTTCTGTTGTGTATAGGACAGTTCTGATCAAAATGTAAGTTGAAAGTTTCAAAGAGATTTTCTTCATAAGTCAATATCCTAGTGAGTCTAGTCAGCTATCAAACAAACAAACATACATTAAAAAAACACCAAAACAAAACAAAACAAAAACAAAACAAAACAAACAAACAAAAAACCCCACCAAACCTACCCCACTTCCCCACTTTATTTTCCTGGATCTGTTAATCTCTTTTCTTTGAACGTTTCTCTTTGTTTGGTCTTGAGTCCTAAATAACAGCAACTTGCTAACAGCATGAACTTGATTTAAAACTAACAATGACAGTCTAGGAGACCCTGAAAAAGGGTTAACCACAGACCATACATTAAAGTATCTGCTTAAAAAAAAAAAGTCTCTAAATCATTTTATGTTTAACAGAATTTCTTTGCACTCTTCCCCCTTTCAAAAAAAAAAAAAAAAAAAAAAAAGCAAGACCATCTTAACTGTAAGAGCAAGTTTATTCAGGTGGTATGAATCAGACAGGGCTCACTGATGCAAACTATAGCCTCAGAAAGCACAGCAGGCTCTGAGTCTCACAGGGCTGCCCCACGAAAAGAAGCATAACAAAAACCAGAGAAGAACAGGCCTGCAGTAATCTCCTTGCCCTGGCTAGAAAACAGGGGTGAAGGAAAGCTGCCCTCTCATTATGGTTTTCGTCTCAAGGTTAGAATTAGACCCTTAGGGTAAGCAGCTGTCAATTAGAGATAACTCCAACCAATGCTGTCTGAAATCTTGGACTTATCTCCTAGCAACTCCCCTTCTTTCAGGGCAGCAACCCTCCGCTCTGCCTTCAGCTCAAGAGTCATCCTGAAGAGAGCGAAATAACCTTTTCAATTTGGGCAGATGCATAAAAAATCCAGCTTCCAGAGCCTGCATGAAGCCTGCGTGACATTTGACTGAAGCCGGGTTTTATCTAGGTTGATTATATATTTGCTTTGTTTTCCATGTTGCAGATGTTGAGAGGTTATTTTGCTAAAAGAGTGCTCTCAGATAATACCTACAAATTCGGTAGGTTTTAGACACACAGTTGTTTGCTCAGAGAGACACAGGGTTATCGCATTTCTGCATCTGCTAGTGCATCTTTCCTTCATGCTGTCTTTTACACTGGGATAAATTTGCCAAGAGTTGAGAATTAGGAGTGGCCATGGTTACAGTAGCAGCTCTGGAGTCCTCTATCCAGCGTGGCAGGGCATGCAGAGTGGCGACAAGCATAAATCCTATTAAGAAAAGCACGAGGTTATGCTCCATTTTTGTAGGAAGCATGACAGAATTTGAGGAGGAAGTTTAAAAGACACCAAAAGCCACCTCTACCTCTATTTCCAGGGTTCACCATTCATTAGATTTTTTTTTAGATCCATAGCAGTCCCTTTTCCTAACCTGGTGAAGTGTCTGAAAGGAGGAAGGGAGAGGGAGATCAGGGAGAGGGGGATCGGAGAGAGGAGGAGCAGGGAAAGAGAAAAGGGGTGCTCACGGAAAAATAAGGAGGGGGGAAAGAAGCTCATCTTTGATTCAGTTGGGGTCCATATTCACAAAGAGATCACTCAGAAATTTTGTACAAATGGCAGGACCAGAATGTGTGCACAATGAGGGGCCTAATGCAGGCACTTGTCCTGTAATCAAAGATTCAGCTCAACATGAGTCCTTTGTGAGACAACAGCATCATTCTCCACCCAGGCTAACCCCTGAATGCAGAGCAGCTCTCTCAAGCAAGGCAGACAGGACGAGCCTCGCATTTCTTTGTCTTCTTTGGAAAAGATTTTCTTTTTTTTCCCTGTTTCTCATTTGTTTCTCTTCTAAAGAAAGCATTTTTCGATATGGCTGTAGCAAGCCAAAGGATGTTTGCATGGGTGGAGGCAGCCTCAGGGTGAGGAGAGAAGCAGATGGGCTGACATGGCGGAGCGAGGGCAGCTCCAGCCTGTGCGTGGTGAGAGGGTGCAGAAACATGGCTGACATTTCCACGCCAGCGAATGCATGATGGGCGTCCTCCTCTGCGTAAGCACAATTCCCCCTTCCTCAGGTTTTACCAGCCTCGCATAGATGAAACGTACAGGGATTCCGTTTTTCTAGCTTAAAGCTATTTGGCAGTAGAATTTCTCAACCTTTTGAAACATTTTTCTTTTAAAAAAAAATGTTTTAACATTTATTAAAATGAAACAGAGAATTTCATTCAGAATAAACAGAATTTTTAAATTGAGTTGCATTAGAAATCCCTCTGTAGAGTTGCAAATGGTGTTTCTGTATATATATTTTTAATGTCACTGTAAAAAATCATTTTTAAGTGAAATAGAAAATATAAAGCAATGTTTATCTACTTCCTGATATTTTTGCTCAGTCTGAATATTACCCGATGTGATGGATATAATCTATTATTTTCAGAATTTGTCTCTGGAGAACTTGAAACAATCCAGAGAAAGTAAATCAGACTTGCAATTCTTAAAGCTTTACAGAGAAACAACACAAAAGCATACAAAGAATTGCCATACGAAAAGTGAACCTAAAACTAAGCAGCCCAATTGAACATTTTGTTATTCGGGGGTTACATCAGCGTAAACCAGAGTGGTATTGTGGCAGGGAGATAGGTCTCAAATTCTTAGGAATCCCATTAATTCTTTGCTTTCTTCATTTGCTAAGTGCTTATCTCTATAGAGAACTGACTGCTACCTCTAGCATTGCTAAAGGTATTTGTTGAAAGGGCTACCCAGAGATGGGCTCAAGCCTACATTCCTCACTGATATCACAGGGAGCCTTGGAAGCAAAAGGCCCAGTGTTTAAATTTCAAACAGGCTTATTTTAGGCACAAACCTCTCATGAAATAATCAGAAATGGCAACATTGTTCTTTTAGCATACAACCTAAAGTTTAAAATATTGCTGAACACCCTGGGGACAAAGTAAAAAGGGAAAACATAGTTTCAAGTGATAGGCCTTTTGGTATAAACCTAAATGTAAAAGATAGAAAATATTAATGATAAGACAATCTTATTGTTAATTTAACTGAAAATTTATTCGTGATATCTATTTGATATGTAGCATCACCTTTTCATTCGAGTCTCCAAGATACTGTTGCAGGTCAACTGTGTGCTGTATGTCTGTATATTTGTGTGGGTATATATCCCTCAGGTATCTCACAGCTGAAGGTTTTTGGAAGCCTAAATTGTGTACTTTTACACCTGGTTGTGCATGGAATTGTATTTACTTACATTGCCATATCTGCTATATCCAAAACACAATGAAAGTCCACTTGTACAGTTATAATGTAAGGCTTTATCAGATTATTATTTAATATTTGTGCAGATATTCAAATTTTTACTAGTAAAAAATGAATAAATGCACATCCTCAAATGATTTTTTTTTTCATATGGCAGATATGTGTTTTCTATTTCGTACTGTAAATTGGAGACACTGTATAGGACTGCAAAAAGTTTTGCTTTTTCAAGCTAGGCCTGGCTTTAATTCTTAACGTGATGTAATCACTATCATATCCCTTCTTGCTGGGGAATAAAACCAGAGAGGGCCCTGCAGGCGCTGTGGCCTAGCGGGCTGCCCTGGGCCGCGCCGAGAGCCGCCAGTGTGATTCAGTACTCCGCCCCTATTCAGAATGTGCTTCAGTGCTTTGTGCTTCGAAAACATGCTTAAACGCTTTGTTGGATTGGGAACTAATTAAACAGCTGAAAGTTCAAACTTAATATCTTGGTGTAAGAAGTGTGTGAATTTTCTCACAGGAAAGAATAGCATTCTCAGGAAAATATGGCGAAAAATATTTTTATTTGTTTCCTTGGTTTTGTTTTTGCCTTCTTAGGGTTTGTGTGTGTGTGTTTTGATTTTGTTTTCCTTAGGAAATAGGCTACCATAAATTTTCAGGGTGCTTTCCCTCTAAATAATTTAAAATATTTTTTTTTTTTTAATGTGCACAATAAAAATTGAAAGTAAAACTAAAAAATTGCACTTTCACTGAATTAATTTTGCAGTTGAAGTCTGGTTTTCTGAAATGATTTCTGAAATCTAGAAATGCTACTTTGTTGGAGTTTTTTATTTTTCTTTTCTCAGATGTTAATTTTTACCTTTTTTTTTTTTTTTCCCAAGTGCCTCACAGAAGGTTGGCAAAGTTCCAGAATAACAGCTGGAAGTGAGAAGGAATGAAAAAGTATATCATAGAAATTCAAATGAGAAATAGGATATACATTTTTAATGGGTATGGTTATCACTCATTTGAACAAATTATAAAGGAGGGATTGTTTTTTAGATTTCCAGATGTCTTTAGCTCAACTTTGGATGCCTTTCTAATAGACAAATACAAGAGATTAACTTTACAGAATGTCTGTGGGTTGAAATTCAGACAAAGATAAAATGGTACATTGTGGCCTTCAAAACTTAAAGCACTGGAGATAGGAAATTCTGGAATTCTGCATGTAATCTTGTTTGGGGTATGTGCAGAAAAAAGTATTTCATTTCTTGTCCTGAAGAGCAACTATATTTTTTTTTTCAAATGAGTTTTACTTTTTTATTTTTTTTTCTGTTGATTATGTCCAAGAAACTATATACATAACATCAGAAAGGGTGGCTGTTAAGATCAGATCTATTGACATAATTAGCTTATTTGCAAACAGTTTCATGTATTTTTGTCTGAGTCTGCCTTCTTGCACACACCGAAACTGCCCTGATTCAACTCCTTGTGAATTAGGGTGTACAGCAAATAAAGGAACAATCATCTAGTCCAAATATATTTGCATTCTTAATATGGTGCACACATTCAGGCAAACGGCAATTTGCATGAAGACCATGAGCCAAATTCAGTTCTGACAGTAGCAGGCATAACTTTATTCAAATCAGACAAGCAGCAGGCATTGACAAGGGGCAAGAATAGGTGCTGTGTGCTTGCTGCATGTCCATGCTCCAGCATAATGCATTACTGTTACTCAAAACTTCACATTTTCTTCAGATAGACCTGAGCTTACCAAAACTAAATGCAAGTTTCAGCTCTAAGTTTGGAGATATATATGCAATACCTGCCAAGATAGACAGCTTTCTTGCATGCCTAGGTTTCAGTGTGACTAGTAGGTGTAGTTTTAAAAAATATTCTCTTTGCAAGCTTTCATGAGGGGGGATTAGCTGAGAAGCAGCATGCCAGGATGCCTCTGGCCACCTTCAAAGCATCCTTGTAAACTCAGTCACAAGCGGAATCAACACCATTTTGTCCAAAGTATTAGCATTTTTAAGTGCTCGTTTCGTAAGTGTTCTTACTAATACTTTAATGGTGGTTGTATACCCCAGTGCTGTGGAGCTGGCTGATGTGTCTTGCTGTGTTTCAGCGAATGTTGTGAGGAATCTACAGCAATTAGCTGTTCATGTCTCTGCTTTCCTGTTTTGTGCCTTCCCTTTCATGTATCAGATGTTTGTAAGTTTTCCATTAGACATTTCCTGCTTCTAATAGTTGTTTGTGAGGCTTTTGCTTTGAGCTATCAAGTCTCCAATTTGTGCTGAGATGTTTGGTTTTGTTTTAGGGCTGAGGGGTCTTTGTATTCTTTTCTTCCTAGAAAACATTATAATCTGGAAAAAATAAATAAATTGTACTTTGCAAAAAGCGAATATTACTCCTTCATCTAAATGGCATGGTTTGCACATGTGTCTTTTGTCAGCAGATCACTCCTAAAATAAAAGCAGTTAAACTGCAGTTTCTGCCAACTTATCAGACACCAATTGGTGACAACATATATGTATTGCAGTTTCTAAAGGCAGCTTTGTACTCCAGTGTTTTCATCTTCTTTGCCCTATTTTTTTTTCCTCGTTTTAATTTGAAACGGTGACTGATTTCTTTTTCTGTTTCCACCAGCTTGATTGGCTGTACTTACCAAGTAAGTAGCTTTAGCTGCTTTTGAAAGAAGAAAATACCTCTTAAAAAGTGTTTCAATGAGCATTGCCCACTGTGAAGTGGCTGTCAAAATTAACAGGAAAGGCATAATTGATTCCCTGAGAGTCATACACGAAAACTAGCTTAAATTTTACAAAACCGCTTCTGACGTGTTTAAATACTTAAATAAATGTGGTGCTGATCTTTTAATCCCCTCTTCCATGTTTTCGCAGTGGAGCAGCATAGCCAGGCCCAAGGCAGCCCCAGTCTCTCGAAGGGTGTTTTTGCAGCGAGGCGCTATCCATCATCCCTCCATTCACATGGTACCAAGGTTTCTGGATCTGTATTTTGCTTATCGAGTCACCAAACCAATGAATCATCAAAGGAAGCTGTCAATTCACAGCACATCACCCATGCTTTGAACTTAGAAATGAGTGGAACATTGAGGAGTTTTATTTATTAAGGTCAAGACTGGATTTGAATTGGCAATGAGGGAAGGGGAGTGGTGAGGGGAGCGGGAGGATGGCTGCTGACTCAAGAAACCTGCTGGGACTTTGTGGCCTACTGCTAGGCAACAGCCCATCCCCACCACAGCAAACATACGACCACAAAATGAATGACCTCATCTACAAATCAGCTATTTGATATGCAGATCGGACTGCAGTCCTCTTCAATAATACAATGCTGCACAGGCAGCAGGTGCAGCAGAAAAAAGTACATGGTCTTTCCACGTTTTAAAAAGCAGGGGTGGTTTGTGCTCGCTCGCTCCCTCTGGTCCTTTGCAATTCCTGAAGCTCTATTACCTTCATTTTTTATTTAGACCCTCCATCTAAAGAAAACATGGCTACTCCTTTCTGTTCCTCTCCGCGCTCAGTCTTAGGCCAAGAGAAGAAGAGGCAGGATTAAGAAGCTGTGCCAGCAGTGTTTATGATTCTGTCAGCATCTGAATACACAGACTGAATAAACAAGCGGCATTTTAGGAAGGAATTTCGATTTCTGAGGTTTTTCCTTTCTCAGATGTCACGTCTTTGCAAATGATTATCAAAGTGTGGTTTGTTTTCTTTTTTTTTTTTTTCTTCCAAAATGGTGGTCCTCTTTGTGCAGGGAGCAATGCATGCAGAATGCAGCATTTCTCTCTGTGCATGCATACCCTCCTTTAATTTTATGGAAAGTGCAGTTTGGATCACACAGTAAGTGAACTACATGCAGTTCTGAGGGCAGGCTCACCAAAAAAAAGCAAACACACCATTTTATAACAGAATTAAAGTATTTTTCAGTTGTGTGTTAAAAAGAATAAAGAGCTGCTACTCTGGGCTATGAAACAGCACTGAACCTCTTAGTGGGCCTCAAAGAGCAATAAAACATGGTGTAATATAATTTGTATTGTCTGTGGTTGCAGGTTATGTCCTGAAAGTCGTAAACTATTACAGCTTTATAGCTATGCTGCTGGTATTAACTAAATGAAGAGCTTATTTGTTCTAAAGCTGTAGCCTGCATGATAGAGAATCTTAAATTCATCAAGAGCAATTGATGAAAAAGGAGGCAAAAATGCTGCAGAGCTAATAGAGACAAAGCTATAACACAACAAGGGAAGCAACAAAACAAAGGTATGGTGTGATGTCCCACCCCTCCAAGCTTCTGTCACATACTGCTGGGGAGAAAAATTGCTCATCCCTGAGACTGCAAGGTATATTCAACTGATGGGCCAGAAGGAAGCCTTGGGCGGCTTGCTTGTTAGAGGAAGGTGTGAAAAATTAGATGTTTACATTGTTGTGTTTAGATCATTCTGAGACTCGAAAGAAAGATCCTGGTTTTGCTGAAGCATGAGAGCTCCTTCTTGTAAGCATTATGAGATCCCCTCTCAGCCTTCTCTTCTTCAGGCTGAACAAACCCAGCTCTCTCAGTCTCTCCTCATAAGAAAGGCACTCTAAGCCCCTAATCATCTTTGTAGCCCACTGCTGGACTCCCTCCAGTAACTCTTTGTCCTTCTTAAACTGGGGAGCCCAGAACTGGACGCAGTACTCCAGATGTGGCCTCACCAGGGCAGAGGAGAGGGGGAGGACAGCCTCTCTCAACCTGCTGATCACAATAGGTCAGGCTAGTCTTCACCACTATGAACTCCTTCTGGCAGGCTTAGGTAGGACAAACACTTCTGAGTTCAGAATGCGCAAGTTAACGCTTACAAATATTTGCTTGAAATTGATCAACCTGTAAATTGCTTTTGACTATAAACTCACCTACAAGAATGCTCATGAAAAATGGATGCTAATAGAGAGGGTGTAACAGCACTCAAATGAAATGGGTTTGGACATTCAAATGAATGTTAATGATAGAAGTTGTGAAATTGTCCCATTTATTTCAAATGAGCTTTGCTACTCAAAGGTATTTTAGATATCTGACTTCTGAACTGATGCTTCATGGTCTCCAGGATGTTGTCTTCAGGCCTTCAGGACAGAGCCAAGGTTCTGCCAACCTGTACATCTCTCCCCTGCCTGACTGAGAGCAAAGGCAGTGGTTCAAAACATGTTGGGCTTTAATACCAGGGAGCTTGAATAGGCTTTTGAAGACTGAGTAGGCCTAAAAGGACATATAGTTTTCTCATCCTGATGTGATGCTGATGAGTAGCAGGAGAGGGAAAGAGGGAGCAGGACTCTCCCTTTCTTTGCCACAGCCATTCTGTGTCAGCATGGTTTTGTGAGGTGTTATGTTGGTGCACCTGCTTTCTGCTGTATCTCTGAGGACAACCCATGTTGCCCGGCTGGGAGGGTGTGGGCCAACATCACTGTCTTTGGCCCAGAGGTCTGAGGCAAATTTTGTTATACCAGAGGTATAAATGTGAAAATTGCCTGACAGTCCGTTTTCTCAAAGCAGGCTCCCTCAAACCACTTAACTTTGCAAACCTCTATGTGCTTTAAAGTCCTTACCCACTCTCCTTTGCAACACTCTGAGATGATTGGCTGGATGGTTTCTTGGATATATTTAAAGTTTTTAAAATATTTGCTTTTGAGAGCATTGCCCTCTGTGCTCCATTGGTGACTCCACTGGAAGAGCAGGGCTAGGGAGCTGGGGAAACACCTCCAGAACCCCAGCCACATGCCGACACCCCGAGGCCTCTGGGCATGTCCCAGGCACCTTCCATCTCCATCTGCTGCTCATCTGACAAATAGCTGCTCCACAGACTGCACCCTAAGTCTGGCCCAGGTGCAAACGTACCATTCACTCCTGTATTTTTAAGGACTTAACATAGGGAGATTTCCAACTGAAGACAATATGTTCTGAGTGATAAACGTTAGAGAACTTTTGGCCACTGTAAACATGGGAATCTCTGGCTGTGGGTTTAATGGCAAATTTAACAGTATTAAGAAGCTAGAGTAAGTGAGAGCACAGTCTCTGTGAGGAGCTGCATGTGACCATCCAAGTCTGGGGCTGGCAAAGCTTGGCGACACAGTTGCAGGCCATCCCCTGCCTGAAGGACACAGTGCCAGAAAATTATCCGGAGCATTTCCATGTAATATTTGCAGGAGGATTTAAATATAGATGCCAATACTGTGTACAGATCACAAAAGGCAAAGCCTTTGGTGCAGAAGTGATTTGGGATAACTGGATGCTTCGACAGACTATCTGGGCAACAGTAAGCAACTGAAGAGCCGTTTCCAAGCCAGCTAAGTGGTGTCATTCATATTTCTTCCCTAGTGCAGTCTCCTTTCCCCTGTGACAAGGCGAGGCACTTTCTCCCTGTCCTGCCTGACAGGCACAGAAGTGGCAGTGGCTGCTGCTGTCCCCGAGCCGGGGCCCCGCAGGGGCAGAGTCTACTGATGTGGAGTTGCTGCGGGGACAGTGTGAAAGAGTGAGATTGCTCCTGCCCAGCCGAAACACAAACAGGGAGCACACTGAATCCCCACTGCCTTGAAGTCAGGGAGGAGAGCAAGGGCGCTACTGGAAGGAGGAGAACAGATCCTGTGGTGTTAAGGCTATGATTGCACTAAAGGAAAAAGCAAGGAGAGTGAGCTCTTGCAAGAATTTGATCTACTGAGCAAGGCTGCTACAGTGTTAACCCCTTCATGGTAAGCCATTTGAGATGTAATTTGACTGGAATGTCATTGGAAAGCAGCAGATTGCAATGCTTTACAGGCAAGCAATGCCATAAACACTGGAAAGAAGTCACTGGCTCTCGGACGTAGGCCTTTGCTTTTGCACTTGAGTTTTTGAGGGGAGGTGCTAGAGAAGCAATTATGGCAGGCTTGTGGCATTGAAAGAGTTATTACAAACCAAAGGATAAAATGTCAATGATGCCTGATGCAGAGAAATGTGCAGCGTTAGCAGATATATGCTGCTGATCTGGTAGCAGCTACCCTTCTCCCCTCAACAATGTCATATTTCTGGGTTTCAGTAACCAGCCCCACAGGAGGTCTTCCTCGATACTTTGAACCAAATTGTGGCATTTGGCTCCGGGCCAGTGAAAGGAAGCGAGCAAAGCTACCGGCCTTCAGGAAGGGTTTGGGGATGGATTGCATCTGAGCTGGCAAGCATGCAAGGTCAGCGCACAGCCTCCATCAGATTCTGGTAGGACGTATCAGCCTTTCTGTGCCAAAGCAGCCCTGCTACACGTTTTCTGATCCCACTATAGCACACAGATCGCACTCAGGAAATAAATCATTTCCACATCCTTTGAATGTGAGTGGTGTGACTGTGCAAGGCCAAGCACAGTGTTTTCTACTGTGCCTATGGGACTCCATTCAGAAAAACAGCAGTGTGTCACATTTCCCCTGTGCTCACACTCCTCTGGCTGCTGTCCCCCACCGCGTGGATACTCTGCTGCAAGCTCCAGCCTTCTCCAGCTGATAAACCCAAGAGACTGCAGCCGTGGCCCTGGCTTCTTTCCACAGCCGCAGGGTTACAGGCAGCGTTACAGGCAGAAGTCTCCAGCCTAGCCCTGCACTAGTCAGAGCCAATTTTTTTTTTCTGGGATATTCGTACTGAGCTTTGCCAGTGGAGTGTGACTTTGGGATGAGAAATAATTATAACTGCCTTGCACCGCACTCTGCACTCACCCACAGTCATATTCCTGCTGCTTGTGGCATCCTCATTTCTAATTCTTAACGAAAAAGGTCACTCCAAGGCTCCACCTGTACTGGATGTGATTTGCTCCTATTGCAATAGACAAGCGATGCTGGTAAACATCAGGTTCATACTGGCAAGAGACCTCCCCAAGTGAGTAAGTGCTATTACAAGAGCATCTGTGTTTACACCAGAGGTTTTGGCAGTCACCCCCCTGACAAAAAAAGGGGGTGGCTCCTCTTTAGTTCATTCTCACACACAAAACTTTTCAGAATAAACTAGATTAAAGCTGTAGCTGAACAACTGCAGACAGCAACACAAAAATTTGATTCCAGCCAGGCCTGAAAGTACTTGAATTTCTCTTTATAATGCTCTTTCTGCAGATTGTATTACTTTTTTTTTTTTTTTTTCTTTCCCCAGAAAGACCCATATTGTAACACTTTAACAGAGGAAACTCACTGTGCCTCTGCTTTCCTGCTTGGTGTATATTTAAATAATTGCTGCATTTTAACAAGCTAAATTGCATTCCCACCAGCTGTCTCTCAGACCAAACCTTCAAGGGTATGCTAAACAATAATGACTGCAACAACAGTAAACTCAAAAGGCCTCAAGATCTCTTCAAAGATAAGATGTCTTGCTGTTTCCCTTCCATACCCAGGCACTTTCATGCAGATTAGCAAGACAGGATGCATATAGCCTACACAGGCAAAGCAGTGCAAAGAATGGGGTCGGTTTGGCCCTCTGCAAATGCAGGGAAGGAAAACATCAGAAAAACTTCAGAAAAATCAGGGGATAATGCTCCAGTGTAGGGCCAGGATAACTCTGCTGAAGCCAGGGTGCCCATGACCTGGCAGACATTAGCATTTCAAATATTTCCCCCTCGACCACAAATCTCAAGATAGATGCTCTTCTCTACATGTCATCTTTTGTCCTGCAGAGCCCTGACCTGTGACTTTCCCGTGGCCGGTGGCGTGGTGCTGGGCATTGTCCGGGTGCGCAGGCAGGCAGAGGAGCAGGCAGAGGGGGCAGGCAGAGGAGCAGGCAGAGGGGGCAAGCAGAGGGAGCAGGCAGAGGGAGCAGGCAGAGGAGCAGGCAGAGGGGGCAGGCAGCAGGGGCAGGCAGCAGGGGCAGGCAGCAGGGGCAGGCAGGGGGCCAGGCAGAGGGGGCAGGCAGCAGGGGCAGGCAGCAGGGGCAGGCAGCAGGGGCAGGCAGGGGGCCAGGCAGAGGGGCCAGGCAGATGGGGCAGGCAGCAGGAGCAGTCAGAAAGGCAGCCAGAGGAGCAGGCAGCGGGACAGGCAGAGGAGGAGGCAGAGGGGGCAGGCAGCGGCCGCTCGCCCACCACCAGAGCTGGCTGGCAGCAGATGGGCAGGGCAGGAGCCGGGATTAGCAATTTCTCCTCACCTACCCACCCCTTCCCCGGCCCCAGCTGGCTGTTTAAAAAGAAAGCCATAAACCCATTAGTACAAAGACAAATGAATCTCATACCCTCAGGCATTCCTTCATTCAGACTTGGCCTTTGCTACTTTTCCAGCCTTCCTCCCTTAAAACCCTCTGTCTTTTGGGTTTTCTTACTGTATAATAACAGAGTTTGGCAAAGAGATTGACAATACAGTCGAAGGTTTTTAGTAAAATTCTTTAACTCACTTTGTACATATGTGGGTATATATTCATATACACGTGTGAGTTCAAATAGCTGTATAAATCTCTGTCAGTGTGCATATGTCCAAATATAAGCTCAGATATGTCTTCCACATTATTTATATAGATACACATTATTTTTTTAATACAATATAAATTAGGTACATATATTGTCAATTAACATTGGAAACCACATGTTATAGCTAACTTTAATATTATACAATTTTATGTGTCTTCGATTTTACATTAATGCTAAGCACATGTAAGGCTCTGGATCTGCAGCCAATGTGAACTGTTTTCCCTGGTAGCTACATGGGATGTAGAAAATAATGTGGCAATACTGTGGTGTATATATATATATGTATGCAGAAGACTTGTCACAGCAGCATGGTGGGAAGGACTTTGAGGAAATTGCAAATTAAAATAAGTGTTTGTGTGTGTTTTTTTTCAGTTAAAAACAGAACAAAAACAAACAAACAAACAAACCTGCCATAGATATAGTTTAAAAAATACAGAGGAAAGGACTGTGTGCTGAATTATTTGTATAGTAATCCACTTAGAATATGCAAATAAAGTTGTTCAAAGGTGAATCTAACTGAATTAAATATATATGAATTATACTTCAGATCTTATGGAACTTCGCATGTTTGAATGTTCTACTGGACTGTAAAAATAAAGGCAAAGGGACACTATTTAAGTCACTTGTTTTTTAACTTTCTGTCATGATCAACTACTTCCTATTCAGCTGTAATTTGCAATTTCCTGCTGTTAATTGTATACATATATATAGATGTGTTAACTAGCCCATAGTTTAAAAATGTGCATTTAAACTGCTGGAAGACTCAGGTTTCTTTTGTATTAATTTTGGCTGATTTACTTTTGGCAACTCACACTTCTTTTCACCAATTTTATCAGCTTTTGTTTGGTTTGATTTTGGGTTTTTTTGGTATGGTTGTTTATTTGGTTGTTTTGTTTTGTTTTTTTTTTTCCTTTTTTTTTTCCCTGGAGTTTTTTTTACTTTCCTTATGCAAATATAATTATGTCCTGCATGTGGTAGATTTTCTTTGTGTATCACACACAAATTTCAATCAAAATCCCATAGATTATAGTTTAAAACACTCTTAAAATGGTAGGCGCCTTTACTACACTTGGGCCACTGAAGTCAAGCAGCCTTTACCCCTTCAGAGCAGGCAATAGAACCAAGGGCCAATGCTTGATAGTGACTGGTTGGGTTTTATGAATATGGCCATCTACTTCATTAAAACCACATGTAGCCACAGACACTTCCTTATATCACAGCTCTTTCTAAATCAAAGCTCACATCACAGTCAATGAAGTTATAGATTAGTAAAGATTTTGCCCTTAAGAGAAAGTCCTTGTATTTGGTTTATGTAATTTATAAAAATCTGTCTGGGCTAGAACACGTTAAGTAATCTTCTCCTATGTGAAACCCATCCAAACTCAGGGTAGATTAAGTTCCTTTTGCTTTATATCATGTTGCTTGTCATGAATAATCCTGAAGTCAATGGTGATAGACACGTGACATACTGTTAAGCATGACTAGAGGCTTTTCAGGCAGCTGGTGGACCAAGAGGAACAATTGCTGTTAAGGTTAAATGGAGTTCTCTGAGTAAGGATGTGATTTTCCAACACAGCTAAGTGATCTAGGAGTCTAAGTCTTGATGAAAGAATTCAAAATCTCTTCTGTGGTTTGGACAATTTTGCCCTGCATCCCTTAGTCTTTCTAGTCTCCAGCTGCATGTTTGAAACAGAGGGTATAAAAGTTGATTTTGTTTTCTAAAACAACCTAGCTTTTCACTGTAGAAGAGGCCAAAGAGGGCAGTGCAGCACAAGGTGACAAGCTTCAAGCCTCAAAATAGTCACAGATTAGCACAAATTGCTTCTGTAAACAGGATTTTGCAGAGACTGGAGCTGTTAATTGTCATTGTAATGCACAACATTTTAATTGAGTTAATCGGCACAAAATGTTTATCTCTATTGACTGAGATAAAATGTCAAAAGCTCTTTGATGGCAATTGGAATTACAGTAGGCAACCTTGACAATAGAAGTAAATGTTTTACAATGTGCTGCTGTTTAGATGTGTTTGCTGGTGAACTGAAACATAATGCTGCTTATCTCGAAGGTATCCATTTTGCCTTGAGAAAGAGTGTTCTCAAGCATCACCGCAGGGTATTTTTATTAAGTTCCAAGTGGCTGTAGAAAGAGGTGAAAGATAGGCTGACCCAGCTTAATTCGACTTCTCCAGGGAAGCCCCATTTGCACACTCTTAGCACAGGTCTAAGCTTTCCCAAGAAAGATGCAGATCTCTGCTTTGCATAGAGCCCAGAGCTGCCTTCCACCACGCTCAAGGGAGTGGGGTGGCCAGCAAACAGCCAGGTCCACCCCAAGGCACTTTCACCACCAAGGCATTGCCTTGTGGTGCTGGGACGGCCCCAAGGAGATATGAAAGAGGAAAAAAAAAATAAAATGCCATGCCAGAGGCACTCTACAGGTGGGATCCAAACCCGGGAGTCCTAAGGCCAAACTGGATTTTAGCCAAAGACGGTGACATGCTGCCAGGCTGCCAGGTTTCAGGGCTGCTGAGAAAAGTCCAATTGCTCTTTTTGGAGGTGTACAATGTCCTGTAGCTACAAGCTCTCTTCTACAGAGTTTGAAGGAAGTGCTTATGGTCTTTTTAGCCCAGCTGCTACACATCCATCCATTGAAAGCCCTCAAGTGAAAAATAAGCCGATTCAATCTGCAGTAAATAGGGCAGCTTCTGACCCCTCTGCTTCTGCTCATTCCTGAATAGTGAAGTGAAGATCCTGGGTGGCTGTTGTCAGTGTCTGGTCATGCCTGAGTGCAGGTGCCACACTGACAGATCTGGTCAGCACCTGCAGGCAGATGGGAGAAGGTGTGTGGGAAGAGCAGGCAAGGACATACCTCTTTTTTCCTTTTCCTCCTTTCCTCCTCCTCCTTCTCCTCTTCCTCTTCTTTGAAACATCATGGATGCCCACCAGCACTGATGATGCACACAGCCCCTGCTAACAATAGGAGAGCACGTCAGCTCTGGGAAGCTCCAGTCAAAATGTAGCCGTATCTTTGCTTTTTTATTACAGCATATCGTTTTATCAGCCCAGAGGGGTTCAGTTCTCTTCAAAGTTATAGTTATAATTTAACTTCCAGGAACACAGCCCCCAACTTTGTTCAGAGACAGAAGCTTCTCAGCCGTCCTTCAGTATCGGAGAGTGCTGGAACACAGCCACGGGTCAGAAAATGCTGCCCGAGAAAGAGGGTGATGAAAGTACCGACACTTTTGTTTAAACAATTTGCCTTCCTTTTCCCCTCAAGGAGTAGTTCATAAATCGTATACCTGTCAAAGCAGTGCCAACACACTACTCAGACAAACTTCTATTTTTGACATGAGCATGCATTTGGCTGCACCTCCGACAGCTGGCTGAAGCTGCGCAATTATGAGATACAGGTGGACAGAGCATCTCCGTGTTCCATCGGCCACCGTCTGCAACTGGGCAGGTCACCCACTCAAACTAGAAGTGCTGAGGCCTGGTTCTCTGTCCCTTGTTAATCAAACATTAGGAAGCAGCTGAAGTTTTGGTTGTTTTTTGTTTGGTTAGTTGGTTTTCCTTCTGACAGTTTGCAAAAACTCTTCCAGCAGACTGGAGGGAAGGAGTGGACCTAAGCAATGAAGTGTGGCTGAGGTTACTGCAAGCAACAAGCACAAGAAAGTTCTATGTGGCCAGTCCAGTTACTCTAACTGAAGGTGGGAGGTGGAAAAGCTCTGGAGCTACTCTCATTCGATTTTCTCCAGGAGCACTTGCTTTTATTTACTTACTTTCCATATAATCCACCTAAGATTATGTCAGTTGATTTGGATCCTACTATCTTTTAAGAGTAGGAAGAAAGAAACACAAGTGTCCTATAAAGCCATAAAAAGCCGCCTTCTTTTTAGAAATCAAAATTCCCATAAAACATTTTCATAAGATTGTCTGAAACACTTGCACCTGTTCTGCCTTTTATTAATTCTTCTATCCTAGGGTAAAATTTTCTGAATGTGAAGCTCCTGGTGACATATTTCACTGTGTTATCTAGTATAGCATCCAATAAATGAAGTGGTTTAGTAAGCAGAGTGCCTACCAGGCCATCAGTAGTAAATCCACAAAAGGTTAATGAAGCCTGAAACTATAGTCATTTTTGTGTGATGGCCTTTCTGCAACCTTTTTGAAGGAGACGTGTCTGCGGTTTGAGCTGCAAAGAAACCACTCCAATGGAAACGAGCTATAGCTAGGGAGCAGGGGCAAGCAGGGAGGAGTGGTGGTGGGAGCAAAAGCAGGATGGAGCTCCAGGATTTACTTTTTTAAAGTGATATGGGGTTTTAGCCTCCTTTCTTCTGCAAAACTGCCTTCTCACAGCAATTTAGCATGGAGAAATTTAGTATGCTTTTGTTATTTCTTGCTTTTGAGTTTGAGTCGTATGTTTTTCTGTTCATTGGAAAAGTTCTGGGCTTGTTATTGTTGTTTTGTTTGTTTGTTCTTGCTTTGTTTTTGTTTTGTTGGTTCTTCTTTTTCTTTTTTTTTTTTTCCTTTAATGTCTGGGAAACAAGATGGAATCCTTTGTCCATCAGTGGAGTAAAAGGCAGCTCCAGAGATAATTTCCTAGAATGTTTGTGCTTTGGAGTTACACTAGAGCAATAAGATACGTGATAGAGTTTGCTTTCACTCGTATTGTAGCATATTGTATAAGTACAAAAAGATGGGTCTGTGATTGTATAAGTACAAAAGGATGGGTCTGCATGACCAGGTCAGCTGTAAAAGTCAGTGCAGATAAAGGCTCAGTCTTTTATACAGCTTTTTGGTAGGCCGTTTTCAGTTATTTTTCTCTTGACCAGTACTTTTTATGCTGACTATACAGCATTCCTTTTTTACTTACCTATTTTTAATATTCTGTGTTGCTAAATGACTGCAATGATTCAAAAAAAAAAAAAAAAAAAGGTTTACATGTAGTTAATTGTATGGGACAGAGCATTGCCACAATGTTTTGCTAAATTTAATTGAGCTGTTGTCATAGCAGGACAGTTACTTGAGAGTGTTTGAGCGTTAAAGGCCAGCACAGAAAGCCAAGGGACAGGCAGTCATCTGGATGAACTTACATTGGCAAAGGGAGGTGAGAGAAAGAAGAGATGGTTTTGCAAGTAGGTGACAGGAACACACAACAGAGAAAAATATGTTAATTTGCAAAAAACAGGAGATGATAAGATTTTGTCAGCTGAGATTTAGAGCTCTTTGGAACACAGGCTGTCTTCACATGTTGTATTTTTATGTCTTTATAAACCAAATTCTGACCTCAGACAAAGGTCTTTTCGAAGTCTCACCTGTCTGCATCTTTAGTTATCTAAATACCTTTCATAAAATAACCCAAAGTCGTGTATTTAAAACCACCTCAGTTCTATAAATAAAGAATGACGATAGATGGCAGAAAAATGAGCTGTAGCAGGTAGATGTGCTGTGACCAGAGGGACTGGTCTGTTCTTATTTTGCATCCATATTAATTAGCTAGAAGTGGGAGTAAATAGCATCTTAATAGAGAAATATTACAAAGAGACCTGAAGAAGTTATAGGGTTTAATTAAAAAATCTTCATAAATCATTTTTTTGTATGAGATCTTCTTTGCATTTGTTCACTTAATTAAATATTTATGTCATCTAACAAAAGCTCACTATAAAAAAATGGTAAATCAAATAAGCATGCAAAAAATTTAATTTATACCTATGAAATATTTTCTTTCATTCTCAAAGTATGTCTTTGTGGGTATATGCCTGTGTATACATGTGTGCCCGTATGGGAGTAATAAAATTTCAGCAGAAGTATATGCACTTACACAACATTCCTATTGGGACAGAACTAAAAAGAGTTTTGTTTGAAAACCAAGAGTTTCCAACATCTATTTTTTACATTCACAGAAGTAACAAGAGAAATGAAAAATGGACATGTGCAGGTGAAAACACTTTCCATTTTACAGTGCTAACTCCTCTTTACTGGAATCTGGATGGGAAAGAAGAAAAAAAAATCTATTGTTCGTTTACATTTTGATCATCGTACCCATCATTTTAAGTACCACATTCTTTCCTCTTCCAAGGGCATATATTGCATTTATTCTGCAGCTGCATTATATTGATTTTGGACTACCAAGTTCAGTGCAGATGAGTGACAAACTAAATAAACTGCTGGGTGACTGATAAGTAACCGTGTTTAATCTGTTGACTCCGAAATGAAATCCCATAACTCATTTCAGTAATTTTCATTTTGGTACTCAGTCAAGAGCATACAATAATATTAATATTTTTTCTTACAAAAGTAAAGATCAATAGTAGAATAGAAGCTTTCATGGAAGTGACTGCAGTTCTGCCTTCTACCACTACCAAAGCATACACAGAATCATTCCAGATTTACACTAATGAATCTGTATAATTTCAGCTGATAGTTTTAATTATATGCAAATATTCATTTGAATTTTTCTTGCGTTGTATTTATTGTTCAGTAACTGAATAGACTGTTACTCCTTTTTAACAGCTGTGGTGTTTCCTAAGCCTTCATCTACTGAATAAACAGCAGACTACACAACTTCGTAATGCAATACTCTGGGTTTGAAAACATAGATGTTAGATGTGCCTTCTTGAAGAAACTTATTTTTATTAATAATGATAATAATTTATTGATATGTTTTATCTAAACACAATTATTATATAATGATATATAAATATATTTCTATTTTTATATTATTATTTTCTTAGGTCTCCTATCAATAGAAACAATTCAGTTACCTGCAGATAGCGGTTAAGAGTGTAAATCTTACAATATGCACACTTCAATATTGAGGCAGTAGAAGTGAGGCTTTTTGAAACTCCAGCTACAATATCCAACCCAAAACCTCATTGAGAGGAAAGCATTACAAGGCTGGAAAGTTCTCCTCTTCCTTGACGCAGCTGTGCAACATGCCCAAGGAGAGCTTAGAAACTGTAACACAACAGAAGGGTACCAAATGAATTGTGGCATACATACTCCAAGGCAACTGAGAGCAGAATACGTTCCATAAAACCACAGCTCGTGCAAGCTTATGTGTTACAAGCCAGGCTGCATCTGCAGGGGAGGTGTGACTTCAACATGGTGGCCAGGCATACTCAAGCTCATTTATACCTGACTGTGGTGGCTGCAGCACCAGTGAAGTCATCCAAGAATTTGACATCTCTGATACAGCAGATTATTAATGTCAAAACCTGAACTGTCTGAAGTATCATTAGAGCTGCCCACAGCACTGGACTCACCCTTGGGTTGCTGCAGAGATGGACTCATTGCCCACTGAACTTTTTTTTGCTGACGAGGGATAAACACAGATCTCCTGCTTGAAGGTATTTGTATAAACAGCCATTTTAACACTTTTTAAAATATATTAACAGTTTTGGAGTGTTATTGAGATCTTTCATACAGAAATGCCTGAATGCAATAAAGGAATAACATTGCCTAAGAAGATTTCCTAAAAAAACTGTCTAAGCAAAATAAAAATTTCCACCTGTAGCTGGGAATAGGAACATGTGTGATCCAGTTATGTGGCTGCCACCTGACTGAATGGCATGGAGTGCAAGGAGGAGGAAATATTTGCTTTTGAATGACTTATTCAACACAAATCAGTAAAAAAGGTTTGATCAAAGTTAGCTGAACAGTAATCAGCCAGAGTTTGTTCCCACTTTATGTACTAATGGAGAAGCAAGTTTCAGCACAGAATGGCCGCTTGAAAACTTCTCATTAGGCAAATATGGAGGGTTTTTTTAGCATTTTCTGGTTAGGCAGACTGTAGGTTATCTAAGCTGAGGCAATGGTAAGCATGTTAAAAAATTATCAAGCATTTCAATAACCTCAGGCTAAACTTGAGTTTGTTCCTAAAGAAGGAGGCTGTGATAACAACATAGTTCAGACAATTAAAATACAGTAAGGTTCACAGCAGAGGTGACTGGCTGCTTGAAAAGTGCTGCAGCACACAATCTATGACATCCTTTATTTTAACACTGCTCGGTATACCCTGTAAATGCTTTAATGTGCTTAAGCCAGTTTATTCCTTTGCTAATGGTCCGTGATTACAATCATGCATGCCCCATAGACAGCTTCACACTTCCGTGTGAGGTATTATTTGATAAAAACCCTAATCAATAAATCTAATTTCTTCTCTTACCAGATACAGTTACATAATGTGTTTCCAATTTGGGCCTGGATCAGTTTCCTGGAATGCTGAATAACCATATACCAAGCTGGCAATCAAAATCATCACGACTGGACTCTAGACCTGGCTTTGTAACAAGAAAATAGGACTGTCCTTGAAACAAACTCATCTTTCCACAAGATTTTAAGCATAATTGAAAATGTTATTGAATTAAATGAGGATAGCATATGTAATGCAGAGTGTGGCTTCCAGAGTTTTCTTTCTAACCGTGTTTTTAATATGTTCTCAAATATTATAGACCTACATTGTTTAGAATAGTGTGGATTCTGACAAAGAACTTTTCTTACAAAAAAATATTACTGTAAATCCTATGAATCTTCCAAGATTTGGGGAAATGCCTAGATCAGCCCAGATCTGCACAGGACAAATATGCTGTAGGAATGAGTGCTGCTGAAACCTGAAAATTCCATCCCATGGGAATTGCTTCTATTTGAAAGTTTATTTATTTTCTTTATTGTTTTCACTGAATAGGAAATTCCACCAAAGATTTGTTGGGAAACATAGGTTCTTTCAATAAATATGTTGACCTGAATTCAACTCTTTACATTTGTCTTCTGCTGAGTATTGCATCTCTTCTGTGTCATAGAATCTTTTATTAATTGCATTTTACTTTCCTTTCAAGCCAAATGACAGGAGCTGTGCTGGTAGAGGACAGTGGCAAAAGGGTATTTCCTTTTTATAACAACACATTTGAAGTCCAGCCATAATGATTTTGAGTGCTACCCAAGGGAAGAGTGGGACTACTCATTTTCAGCACATACATCTGGGCCTGTTCTTGCAGGTTTTTTGTTTGTTTGCTTGTTTGCTTTTGTTGTTGTTTTGATTTGGTTTGGTTTGGTTTTGTTTTTTTAATGGCTACCTACTGTAAAAATAGAGAAATACCCATTTTGCCAGCCAGATCAGCTGCTGGCAGTCCCTGGGTGACCCAGGGCTGGGAGCCCACACCGGGCTGCCCTGAAGCAGTACCTGGGGAGTCGAGGTGCCTCATACTGGATGTCAGTTCTAATTCAGAGATAAGATTTCTAAAAAACAAGTATTTCATCACCTCACCTGGGAAAGAAATGGAAATAAACAAATATCAGAGGAGGATGATTCATCATACACTTAAATAGGTGCCTCAGATAGGTGGGATGCCTGTCTGTGTTACTTGGCTGTCAGGCGAGTTCAGCCTGGATTTAGGTAAGTAATTTTTAATTTTTCCAGGTAAGTGAGACCTCATTGTTGGGTACCTTGACCTTATAGGATGTAATCAGTCCTATGGACAGTGCTTGGGAACTGTGGGCAGTGGTTCCTGTGCATTCCTCCCTGGGAATGCGGGTAGGTATCTAGCAGAGTTTAACAGCTTCATCTAAAATCTCCTCAAGTCAATAAAGACTCTTCTTCAATAACTTCTGATTTCTGAAGAACTACTGAGATTCTGTCACATATCTGTGTGTATGTGCTTGTGTGCATATGTATGTTTATATATGTATCACATATACACGTGATTTTCCTCTGTAATTCCTTATTTCTTTGTGTAAATGGCAGATTGGGTTTGTCATTCATCTTTCTTTACCTTCATTCAAGCATACATCACAAGGGGAACTGCTGAAAGAGGTTTTTTTTTTAATATTGTAGTAGCAGTACTAGTAGTAATAACAGTAGTAGTAGTAGTAGTAGTAGTAGTAGTAGTAGTAGTTGTACAGGCTATTACCAGCATAATCACATGCAAAGATTAATACCAAACTCCATAAAAGATGGACAAAAATCATCACTGCTGTGGTGAGAGCTGAAAAAACCCCACATCTGTGGTATTAGTCGAAGCATTCTGCACTTTGTTTTTCAAAATTACTCAAATGAGATTTTAGGTAATATTATTAGACAATTATATGGTGAAAAGTATCAAGATCAACAATTGGTTACAACTGTGTTCCAACCACAAGAGCACGGCAGATCAGAGTGTGTTTGACACACAGAGCAGATACCCATCTCCAGGAAATGCAAATGAAGTGGGAAAGCCTGCACAAACCTGTTTCCATCTCTGGCCCAAGTAGTTGGCTAAAAGTTTGAGGGTCTTGCAGTTTACTCCCATTGGAGGAAGATATTGACATTCCTCTCACAACAAAAATGTACACAGCCCTGTTTTCTTCAAAAACATACAGTTTCAAACAACTAGAGGCCATTTCCTTACCAATGGTACCAAACTTCTTTTCTGCCAGAACCCTCCAAAGACTCAGGGTCCTTCTTAGGGGTAATGTTATTGTAAATAATCAGGATATCTTGGTGATTCCCCTGCAGACTATTCCTGTGCTGAGATTTGCAGCTTGAGTCTTCCTTCTTGCATGCATGTATTTACAAATACACATCCATTTATCCTGCTGGATGGTTTAAAAGCCCAGGGAAGTACAGTATCTTTTACCACCTGAAGTAAAGAACTGAGTCAATACTTCAGAATTGGAAAATACTGTTTTTTCAGCTACATGCATCCACAAAAAAACCTTAGTGGAACTTAAATAAAAGTTAGTGAAGACTCTTTCAATTAGATTTAAGCCATTCTATAGCAATATAAAACATATTTATTTGTAACAGTCTTCAGAAGCCATTCCAGGGGAATGAGTCATCATTTTGGGCTATATTTGCTCCTACATCATTCTCAGAAGATAAACTGCACCTCTGGGTGATGAATGCTTGTTTATCAGAGAGAAACAATGCTGTAAAGCTCCAGCAGCTAGCTGCTTAAATATCACATGGGGATGGAATTTTTCTAGATGAAAGCCTGAGATTTTCCATGGATAATAAGTGTGTGTCCTTGAGAGGTTCAAAGAGACTGGGAAGAGTTTCTATCCGGTGTGATAAAGATCAGAATTAATAAAAATCATAGGTCACCTCAGAAACTTCATATTTCAAAATATGGAAAGCACCATGGTTAAATTCACTCAGTAGATATCATCATTAGTCTCAGAGTACTTGAAACAGAAGAAAAGGCATCCCTCTGCAGTCAAGTAAATTACCAGTATAATCCAATTAAGCACACTACTTTGCAACAAAAATGGTCTATTTTAAAGAGAAAAATAACCTCCTGGTGTTTATTCATATGACTTTATATCCAACTGCCAGTCCTTAGACCATTATATAAATTATATGGAATGAAAACATTTATTGCTATGGCAGAGTTTAATTTTTGTTGACCTTTTAAATTAAGATTGTGTTTCTAATGCAGAATTATTCTTTACTGATGATAGATTGTTTTGCAAGTTCAAATAATTTATAGTCTAACCCTCATGGAAAACTTTGTCTTCTGTTTCAGTTCAGTGCTATTTTATACTGATCCCTATAGCACCCTCATTTCATAATACTATGCAACTACATTATACTACAGCCAAATATGTCTGTAGAATGCTATAGCGTGGTAATAAACAAAATCTAAGGATAGTTCAGATATTCAGTATGATTTTCAATTTATATACAATTTTTGAGTAATTTCTCTCCAAGAACACTACTGATTTCCAGGTATCCACTGATTTCTTTCAGACCTTTCCACAGTGGAGGATTTGCTTAATAAGATATAAAAGGTGGAGCACAAAAAGCAGGTTTGCAGTGTGAAAGAATGGCACACAGAGAGACTCACTTTGGTTTAAAGTGACGACATTAGAGTTAGATCTTTCCAGAGCAATCGAACTTTTGTCATTACTTATATAAACTCAGTGTATATGCTAACAGGTATCCATTTTAGCAAGACTGACAGGAAAAAAAAAGCTATTTCTTGTCAAATATTTTTGGGGAAGATAGTTTGCATGACCAATGTATGATCAGGATGCATAGACACTCTTTACCAGGAGATGACATTTCTGAGAGCAAAGACCTTTACAATGAATGTCTTACACCATGATGTCGCTAAAAGTATTTTCAAGCTACTTAATTCTCCCTGGCAAAGACTGAATCATATTATAAGCAAAGTTACTTGTGTGATGCAATTGTAGTTTCAAGCACACTCAGAATATGTAACAAATTATACACCTTTGCACACATAAAGCATTGGAACAGGCTGCCCAGGGAAGTGGCTGAGTCACCATCCCTGGAGGTATTTAAAAGATGTGGCACTTAAGGACACGGTTGATTGGTAGGCTTGGCAGTGTTAGGTTTACAGTTGGACTCAATGATCTTAAAGGTCTTTTCAAACCGAAATATTTCTATGATTCTGTGATTCTGTCTTGCATATCTTACCACACTGCAATGTGTACTTCTGGCCAGGCTCAGAAGCCTCAAAGACAGAGATAAGAGAACTGAACCTCTGGTAAAGTTTTTGAATCATATTAAGGTGACACATGTTGATAAAGTGAAGCTGATTTATGGGCGACTGGTACCATCCAGTGTCGGAAGCAAAGGCAGGTAAGGATCTTATCAGTCATGTGATCAACCTCAGACTTCCTTGCACGATCACCCTTATTTGCTATGTACTTTCCCAGCTGCCAAATATATCACAAAATAGTCCATGTAGCAACAAAATTTTCCCAGATTGCTAGGGCCATAGCTGAACTGTAGAATTTAGGTCTCAAACTGGTCACTCAATAGTATCTCTTGAACATAGTATTGCTACACTCCAATGATCAAGAGAAAAATAGGAGGAAATCTGGTTAAAAGCCCATGCCTTGTGTTTCATAAATATTTTCTTTCTATTAATTTATTACTTTTTCAGTTATATCTTAGTAAAATACTAATACTATATATTTTTATAGCTTGTTGTCTATATAATACATAAAAGTATAAATATATAAATATGTGTAAAAATACAAATATATATATACATATAAAATTAAAATTTGTGTATTCTATAAACACAAACCCCAAATGGCTTACATTCCACTTAGTTAGAAATTAATTTGCCTAGGTATTGTGTTGTTTGTCTTTCCAATAATCTGATTGGTACCCAGTGTCAGCGTATCTAACTATATTCTTGGAAAATGTTTTCTAGAAATCAATTTTACTTGCATTTCTTTGCTTTTTTAGACATGTTTGCCTTACACAGAAGTCATTATCATCCTTGACAAATATTTTTCCATTGCCTGTTGCCCTCTGCTTGGTAAATGGTGAGCTCACTTTTAAGTCACTTGATGCTTACAGTAACATGAGACTATCAGCATCCATCTAGCAGCAGGACTTCAAAGAGAAATCACTATTTCCCCTGCCAGTCCTGCCCCATGCACAGCAGCTCCTGGAAGCAGCTGGGTTGCTTTGAACTCAACTTTAACTTTATTTCAGAGCCAACTTATGTCTCTGACATAGGATGTAAATTGGTGTAACAAGGTGGTGTAACCCACTGGTGAGTGGGTGTTAGAGGGCCCCCTCTGTGCAGGCCTGTAGCATGTGTGAGTTGCTATGATCCCTGGCCATAGCTATGTATTTATTTAGATCATGCTGGAGTAACTTAATGCTTTTACTTCTGCCTATATCCAGCTGAACCTCAATAAATAACTCCTACTGCAAACTGCGGGGCCACCTGGGGCTCAGATCTGGGAGAGCCTCACTGATCAAATGAAAGTTCTTTGGACAGAGGAAATACACAGGTATGGATACCAGTGGCAAATAATTTCCTCCCTTGCATTTTCTCCCCATGGGTATCAGTCCCCTGACTATCAGTGTTCCACATCTATGGATTCATGCTCCTCTTGCACTATATTTAGGATTAAACCAGCTAGTTCCTTCTGAGAGGAAACTGGCTGTGGTTATATAGATTATTGCCCTGGGGGATGTAATGCAGTCTACACCTTACTTCAAGCACTTTGAACTGAGGAAACAGATGGGTGCCAAATGGCAACCAGGAGTGGTCCGGGTCAAGAGATGTGGTGGAGATGCAGGTGGTCCAGTCTCAACAGGGACAGCCATGGGCAGAGCCAGCATAGACCAGTCAGAGACCAGAAGTCTCTCCTCAGAGGGAAGACATTAGGAGCAGATATATTCAGAATATGCTGATATTTCATATGGTATCCATAACATTACATGGCATGGCTCCTCAGTTTATCCTGTGAAGCCCCAGGGCCAACCTTTGCCTGTCAGCTGTGCCTGGTCCTTTCAAGGCAAGAAGCCTTTGAAAGCATCCATATGGCATGCAGTGTGTGTGGTGGGTTTGGATGGACACAACTGGACTAATAAATATCAGTTGATAGGAGACCATGAGCAGAGGAGGAAAAAGCACATGCTTTGTTTGCTTCTGAGGCCTATAATTAGAGTGTCTACAAGTGACACAGGGAGAATTTTCTGGCACATCCTTGCACAGAATTTTAAACTTCGTAAACTGGCCCAGAGCTCATTATCTTCTTATCAACTTCCCCTTTTTCACCTTTTTACTGAATGCATATCTTCTTAGTCCACAAGTAGGTATCTATGATTTAGGCTATAATTTCCAGCAAAAAATATGTTCATCTGGCTAATCAGAATATGACTTTAACAAATTTGTTCACAGGTATAATATGATACTGGAAGAAAGCTCCCTTTCTAGCAGAAAATGACACACACATTTTATATGCTGTACATACGTCACTTTTGCCATCAGTTCCCACCAGCCCAGTGAGTGGAAATCACCACAGGGATCTTTAACAAAGAAGAGAGTATTGCTATCTGACTGAAGCCCCTCAGGATTTGTTTGTGAAGGAGCTCCAAATGCTGACTAACACCTTCTGGAGGTCCCACTAAGACAATACAGGACTGTTGTGTAATTTAGCTGAAAAAAAGAGATAAATTTTCTTAATCAAAGAAAATAATGTTTTAAACAGAAGAAGCCTTAGAAAACCAAGTTAAGTCCTTTTCTGTATGTCAGTTGAAATGAACACCATCTCCCTTGGAGATTCAGCAGGAGAAAACCCACTTTCAGGAGGCATCAGGCAGTTTCCCTGGGGGCTCAGGCCATGCTGGGGTTGACTGAGGCACCTAGCAGTGGCAAAGGGGGTTCTTGACGGGGGCATTACCAACTTTGCAAAGCCCTCCAACAATACCAGCTCAGAGTCTGGAGCTAGACAAATGACTAACAAAGAATAAACTATCATGTTTCAGCAGATTAATGTCAAGCAGAAAGACCCACAGGTTGCTGAGAATCAAGGCAAAGCTGAATTTTCTCAGTGTCTTGAATGCAGGTTCAGGTGGAGCAGAGCATAAACAGAAGCACCAGTAAACAGCAAAAATAACAAAAAGAGGTGAAAAGCCCAGAGCTGAGAGCATCTAGAAAGCTAAATGAAGGCCTCCCGTGTATGTAGGATATTTAATTTGCTAATTGATCAATTTACTTTAAACTAGATAAGGAAAGCATTATTATTTCTCACATGATGGACACAATCATACATAGGCAAAGATCCCATGGGTAAATATAGCTTTTCATAACCCCTTTAGTCTGTATTGCTTTCATTATTTATATACAATTCAAACAGATCAGGTCCTCCCCGAACATGCAACCTCTGTAACATCTCCCATCCAACTTTTCTTGTGATTATGACAATAATTTGTATGGCTGCAGTGTATTGCTGGGTTTTGAGGCTCTTTAATCTGCTAGGCAACAGCTTGCCATGGGGGTCACAGAGCAGGGAAGATGCTGTGGTGCTGCAGGGCAGCCCAGTGGGATGCACCTACCAGGGCCCCAAAGGTCCTGCTCCACCCTGTGACCCAAAGGGCCGGATTCAGCTGTCACACCAGACAGCTGGTACAACTTCTGTGGGTTGACAGGACCTTAGTTGCTTAGATGAAAAGTAAGTTAATAAATTGCAGTAATGAAGAAAGAAATCTGTCATCTAGTTTTTATTGCTTAATCCAGTGAAACGGCTACACCCGTGCAGCTACATCATTTTACACAGACTCAGGATCTGACCATTCATTCAGTATAATTTAGCAATATTCCAACCTCTTATTCAGCAGAATGTAGTCTGAGGTGACCTTTTGCACAAACCTCCAAAGGCCACAGAAACTGAATACTTCCTAAGCTGACCATCTGACTTATCCTTGTGAAAAGTTACTCTGTATTAGAAGGTCAAAAGAAAAAGAAAAGAAAAGACTCCTCAGCAGGGAGCTGCCCTTTGGGATGTTAGGTAATTTAAATTAACTGGCATCATGCTGAGTAGCTTACATTTCTATATCTGTATGTGAGTGGGAACAGCTAAGGTCAAAGGGTCAGCCTCTTCTTCAGCAGGAAGACATCCCTTTCCTGCCCCTTCCTCACTGAGCATGATGCTGAACATCAGCGGTTTCTTTTGGGATCTACTCCTGCATTCTGCATGTAATGACAGAAAAAATGAAATGCTAGTGCAACAACTAAACTTAAAATAGAATCCTCTTTCCCCTGACTGTAACCTTCCAGGATTTCTTGTCAGAGTTGCTCAGCATCCTCACATTTTTGCTAAAGATATAATGATTCACCCCTAGAGGCAGGAGTTTTTATAGGAAAGCTAGCATTAACTTGTGCAGTTACTTGAATGGGGAAGTTTGTAGTAAATGGGTAGAAGAGAAGCTATTAGGAACTTGTTTAAACATACAACCTCTAGCTATTAAATTAGGGAAAAAAAAAGCGAAAAGTGACATAATATTTGTACTAACAGTACAGTGGGAGTTTAAATGGTCTTGTAGCCTATACTCCCAGCTCCAGGAACCAGAGTCTCTGGCACTATGTCAAGCTTTCTCTGTGATGTTGAGTTTCTGCAGGCTCTGCCCATTATCGGTAAAATGGAAGAAATAATAATTCAAAGGGATTTTGAAAAAATTCAGTTTTGGAAAAGTACTTTGACACTTATGTATAAAATCATCATATTGCTTCAGGAGTATAAGAAGCAGTTCCAAAGGTTTTGTTCTCACTCAGATGGAGAGGTTGTTTTGTTTAGATTCAATTCAGTGTGATTCAATTTGGTTCAGTTTTGTTCCCATCAACAGTGTTCCCTGCCTAGAAGAGTTGTTTTGCGTGTTTTTTTCCTTACCTTTCGTCTTTCCTGTAGGAGAGGAAGGGGGAGAGTTTGCATGAAATTTTTGATATTTGGTATTTTATTTTACTTTATGTATGTATGATGTGTTATGCATTTTACTAGAGACGATGAAGCTACTAAAAAACATCTTTCAATTGGAAAGAACGACAGGTCAATATTCCAAGCCAGTTTCAGTGAAGTTTGTGATGTTTCATTCCTCATTCATTCATTCATTCATTCACTTATTGAAAATATCAGTGAGAAACACAGAAGTTACTAAAACATTTTTAGGAGAACAGAGGTATTATTACAGCTCATGAGTTAGCCACAAAACTCAGTTGATTCTTTACATAGATTTTGTAATTTTAAAAAATTCTGTTAAAATTTTCTCAAATTATTCTTGTTTCAATACACTGCCTGAGATAACGCAATGCAATATTGCAACTCATTGTGCTTTTCAGGCTTTTGAAATTACTTAGTTCCATTTGATATTTCACACCATGTCAGAGGTGTCTGTTATCTCACTGTAACACAGTCCTGCCATGTCTCGTTGCATAATGAAACTCTTGCATACCAACTAAATCAGTTAATGGATATATTACTGATAAGATTATTAATAGAAGAACAGGCCAAACTGATGCAGAGGTGTTAGCATATCTCTAAACAGAAGATTGAGTTAGAGACTAAAGGCAGAACTGTTTATTTGTGTAATTGCCCTATCATTGAACTGTTGACTAGAAGTTTTTTGTAACCCAAGAAATCTTCACATTATTCTTGCCAAACTGAACTCAAGAAAATGTGCCACAGACTTCAAAATGCTGTATAAATTAGGATTACAGACAGCAACCAACTGCAAATGGAACTGGGGGAGAGGGAACTGACGTTTGATGCACAACAACAATATCTAAAAATATCACAATATCTAAAGCCACTTGTGCCAATCAGCTGTATTACCCTGATAGTCAATAAATTGAAGGCTGATTCAGCTTACCTGTTTCTGACAGCTATTGTGGAGATGAGGGGAATCACCCTCCAGGGTTACTTGTTTCTTTCTTTTAATTATTAGATAAGCCTTGAGTGGCTATTTTAGATTCAGACAAATAAACCTGTATATAAATTCCACCCTTTACAGCAGGAAACTATCCACTAAACACTCTTCTGTCCTGTAGACAAATGCCTATATAGATCAGGGAGAGGCAGACCTAGATTGACTTTCGCAAGGAGACTAAGCCACAGCAGAGAAGGCATGTGAGCACAACTACTGCTTAGCTGGGACATCCTGGAAAATTAGGTGAGAGTTTGCTTTCCTAGCCTGACCTGAAATCCATTACAAGATTTCTTCACTGCCGTTGTTAACCACTCTTGCTAGATTAGCAAGGTGCAGGACCATGCTTCAGTCATGTCTTTTTACAGGATAGATGGAACCTAAATTTGTGACCCACCAGATTTACACGAGTAAGGGAGTATTGAAAACTGCTTTGTTTTCCAGTGTTTGTTACTGATTTTGATATTGTCAGATTATAACTTATTTTCTAACCAAAGTGTATCTGCTGAATTGTCCTTGTGTGACAATCAGCCCTTGAGAGATGTTTAAACCTCCATTGAGTGTGTGGCCTTTTGGCCAAAGACAACTGATTTCTTTTTAAGTAATGTTAAACCTGTGTACCTGAGGACTAAGATGAAGCCTGAGAATAACAGTAACTCAGTTCAGATAATGCCATCACAGACAGAACAGCTGCCAGCAATTGCCAGATGATCATACTGAAGTTCCTATCTTGATTTGTAGATGAAAAGAGCTAAGATAAGTGTCTGAAGTGTTTATGTAAACCATCACAGGGATCTAAAAGCAAATCTGATAGCCAGACTGTGCTCAGACACAGTGCTAACAGCCCATCTGAAGCCATTAGCAGATTACTTTTACCTGATCATTGCATCATGGTATTAAAATACAATTAATCAACCTTCTAACACTTCTTTTTGCTTGTTTGTTTTGTTTTGTTTTGGTTGGAGAACAACACTTTTCCTGGAAGTCTATCCAAATCCTAGCATGGTGGGAACTCTTTAATTTAACTCTAATTGCTATCACAAAGTTTCAGCCATCCAGCCATCACTAGGGTGCACTGTAGAAAGCAGGTCTGTGTATTTTTCTGTAATTGTCATGTGTGTGGTAGCAGGAATTAAGTTGTAGAGTTGTTGCAGTCACACTGTGGCCATAAGGGCCACATAAGTCAACCATTAATGAAGGGGCTTTACTGTTCACCTCATCTTACTGTCTCACAATACCTTTCCCTTGGAATTTCATAGATAGGTGGTTAATATGTATTAATTATCTTGCTATAAATGTCCTCTCTCTTTTCTTGCCCTTTTTCAAGGGAGTTTAGAAAACACTTTGAAAAGGTTGAGTGAAATCTAAATGAATCTGAATATTAAAAAAAAATCTTCAGTTTTCTCTTTTGGCAGTTTGTAAGGTTATTTAATTTTAATTGTTGTAAAAAAAAAATAAATCGATGAAAATTACTTTCTCCAAAGCAAAAATGGCAGGAGTGATCCTTCCATTACACTGTATGGGATATTGAAATAATCTCTTCATATAAGCTATGTCAGTTGCGGAGAACTAAACAAGAAAAAGCACACATGATGATGAAAGGTAATTGCTTCTTACCACTAATCTCCAGTTTAGACAATTTTTATGCATCACTATGGGGCACATGCAACTTTTTGATTTACTGCCAATGAGTCCTGTAGTACTAAAGAAAAAAACTACTCACATGCAAAAGGGGCACACATTACACAGACACCTAAACTTTGTCTATACTTATATGCAACTAATTAAAATCCCAGTACCGGTACACAGCAATTTCTTTAGCTCTTTTCCATTATTTGTTATATTAACTGTGCTATTCATTATATACAGTAGAAGCGGATAGGTGATGGTAAAGCAGTGGATGTGGTCTACCTTAACTTCAGTAAAGCATTTAACACAGTCTCCCACAGCATCCTGGCAGCTAAACTGAGCAAATGTGGTCTGGATGATTGGGCAGTGAGGTGGATCGTGAACTGGCTGAAGAAAAGAAACCAGAGAGTCGTAATCAATGGGGCGGAGTCTAGTTGGAGGCCTGTATGTAGTGGAGTGCCTCAAGAGTTGGTACTGGGACCAGTACTATTCAATATATGCATAAGCATCTTGTATGAGGGAATAGAGTGTATTATCAGCAAGTTTGCTGATGACACAAAGCTGGGAAGAGTGGCTGACACGCCAGAAGGCTGTGCTGCCATCCAGCGAGACCTGGACAGGCTGGAGAGTTGAGCAGGGAAAAATTTAATGAAATATAACAAGGGCAAGTGTAGAGTCTTGCATCTGGATAGGAACAACCCCAGGCTCCAGTATAAATTGGGGAACAATATGTTGGAGAGCAGCGTAGAGGAAAGGGACCTGGGGGTCCTGGTGGACAGCAGGATGATCATGAGCCAGCACTGTGTCCTTGTGGCCAGGAAGGCCAATGGCATCCTGGGGTGCATTAGAAGAGAGGTGGTTAGTAGGTGGAGAGAGGTTCTCCTTCCCCGCTACTCTGCCCTGGTGAGACCACACCTGGAATATTGTGTCCAGTTCTGGGCCCCTCAGTTCAAGAAGGACAGGGAACTGCTGGAGAGAGTCCAGTGCAGAGCCAGGAAGATGATTAAGGGAGTGGAGCATCTCCCTTATGAGGAAAGGCTGGGGGAGCTGGTTGTCTTTAGCTTGGAGGAGACTGAGGAGTGACCTCATTAATCTTTATCAATATGTAAAGGGTGAGTGTCACAAGGATGGAGCCAGGCTCTTCTTGGTGACAACCAGTGAGAAGACAAGGGGCAGTGGGTTCAAACTGGAACACAGGAGGTTCCACTTAAATATGAGAAGAAACTTCTTCTCAGTGAGGGTATCAGAACACTGGAACAGGCTGCCCAGGGAGGTTGTGGAGTCTCCTACTCTGCAGACATTCAAAACCCACCTGGACACCTTCCTGTGTAGCCTCATCTAGGTGTTCCTGCTCTAGCAGGGGGGTTGGACTAGGTGATCTTTTGAGGTCCCTTCCAATCCCTAACATTCTGTGATTCTGTGTGATTCTGTGAAGTGCTTGTAGTGCGAGTGTGTTACTTGACATGCAAAGCACTAGTGGAATCAAATACTATCCGGAACAGCAGACAGATTGTCACGTATACAAGAGACTGTACATCCACTGAATTTGAAGAAATTACACTCCCCAGCAGAGAGAGAATCCAGTCACTCAGTAATTTTTGAACTGATTTTTCTTTTCAGTTTTATCTGCAATAGGGAAGGTTTGATCCTTTCAGAACCTGAAAACATACCTTATTGTTATAAAAATGATATCACTGTATGTGTTTGCCATCCTTTCACTGCAAATGGGAATGCAGCTCTCTGTACAGCTGTGCTTACCAGAAGAATTATTGGTTCATTACAAATTACTGTCACAAATAACATTTTTTGAAGGAAGATATGGACAGTATATTGATGAATGTACATATGACTGCACATATAAAGGGAAAGACACACAAACACGTTGCAAAGGCTTTGCAATTACAATTGACCTGCATGTGGATTTAAGATATGCTTGCTGATGAATCAAAGCCAAATGTGCATATAAGTTAAAGCTAACTTATAGCCACAAAAGATGTAGCCCCACAAGCCCATATGGAGATGTGCTGCCCATGAAAAGTTTTCCTTAACAGTGAACATTTTGCTATGTTCTTATAGAGGAAATTGTGGTACACAGAGGAAATAATAAGTAGAGAAAATAAGTGCTCCTGTAATCTGAGTGTTCATCTATACCTAAAGTCTCTGCCCTGCTATTCCCAGAAGTACTGCACTGTTCCTTTCTTTTCATATTAAAAAAATACCAAACCCCAAAAACCTCTGCACAGAGGATGAAAAGTATGAAAAATAAATGATTAAGGTCAATGTCATAATCGGGAAATTATATTTTGAACAAGATACTGTGTATCTCAGATTGAGATATATCCCAAATGGCAGCATGGTTTGAAAAATTCTTTCCCACCTATCAAAATATTAATCAGTTATGGCATATTGGTGTAAATGGCAGGAGAATATGCAAGCTTTGTTTCAGGCAGTCTGGACCTATATAGGACTGAAGAGGCTGATGGATTTTTCAGTGGGTACTTTACCTTTTTTATATTTGAAGATTTTTGACCATGTATTTCTGTTTCCTCATCTGACCCTTTTTTCATTCTGATTCATATAGAAATATTCATCCTTTGGAGGCCAGTCCTCTTAGGACAGATCCTGTCTTCTCCATTTTTTCCTCCCAGGAATACTCTTAACAAGTAACAGGCACTTGTCTTAACTTTGTTGTGTTTCCTGGGAGGGCAAGGGCTTGCACTTCTCACATGTATGTGACTCTGTGTGTGTGTGTGTGTATTTTGTTGAACATATGTGGGTTTGAGAGATCAGAGACCCTTTTCCCCACTGTCTATTTGTGAGCAAACTACTTCGACAAAAATCGTGGGCATGAAGGAGAGGGTAGGAGATATAGAAATGCATCAGGAGTTACTTTGGTAGCATGCATGTGTGTGGGGTGTGGGTGTATGTGTTACAGCACGAATTTATTCGTACCACTTCTCAGCATCTGAGTGAACCATCAGCTTCAGTAGAAATTGCACATGCACATGAACTCAAGTGATCAGTTCTGAAGAAGCCATGTATTGCTTGTTTAAGCAGAGTAGAGCCTTTTGGCATAACATGTAAGATTTGGCTTCTCTTTGCAGAGGTGAGTCAATTGGAAAAATTGAATGCTAACAGTATTTTGAGAACTAAGCCTTGTATAGGGACTTGTTCTGAATGAGAATGAAATGTGCAGTCAATGTTTACACAGACACTCAGAATTCCTACTTGGCAGTTCATTTGCCCGAAGCAGCAGTCAAAATAACAATACAAGAGAAGACCTGATTTTTTGGAAAATAGTTGGGGTATTCTGTAATCCATCCACCTAAATGTTTCAATGTTCTGATAACCAAGGGGGAATACATGTCTGGATCACAACCCTCACACCTCACCAGCCCATTGCAAATTCGATAATGTAGATGTAGTTAGCTTAGGCAGATATTGCAGTTGAGCGAGTGACTGTATTCAAATAAAAAAAAAAAAAAAAAAAAAAAGAAGCTCTGCTCCCTTCTAAATTTCTCCTAGTGATACTTTTCCTAATAAATGTGTAATGGAAATGCTGAGCCATCAAGAAATAGGAAAGGAGGCCTAAATGGAGAAAGTGAGGAGAAAGGGAAAGCAAACATAAATTTGGGAACCCTGAAGATGCAGGGTTATGATTCAATTCTTGGACACCTCTTCGGCTATATAATCTGAGGGTATAACCCATTATTGCAAGCCTAGAAATCCAGTGGATAGACAGAAAAAATTTACTGCTGGTTATACAAATCTAAAACTAGATTCATATCAGATTTATAGTTGTTCAACCCAAAGGAACAAGTATAGTTACACAATTGTAAGTATGGTAGTATTTCAATTAAAAAAAAAATTATATTCCACTTGTGTCACTGATTTTCAAACAGCTGTTTCTGTTTAGGAAGAGTCTGTTGCATATTGCCTGCTATTTTCACAGTAATTAATTTGTACATGTTAGAATAATTTGGGCATGTACAGCTCAAAGACACAAATATTTGCAGTTATAAATTCATTAATATACCTGGGGCAAAAATTCAGAAAGTTGTGAAACATCTTCTTGTTTAACGTCTGCACTGAAATACGTCATGGAGAGGAGTGTCAGGAATATGGACGGGTCAATTTGAAACTATTGTACGGCCCATGTAAGAGAGCAGGGCTCCACTGACTTGTGAGAAGTGTGTGGCCTTTTATACCCATAGATCATTCCCAAATCTCAGTAGATGCATCCTGAGAAACAACCTACAATATTTCTTTTTGCTTCCCATCAAGAGTGGTCAGTTCTGTAATCTTTGCCTATCAGAGTAAATCCTTAGTTCATTTTATTTGAGTATCTCAAATGCATTGCAGAATCTTATTCCCATAGCAGCCTGTGCAGCAGGTAAGCATCATATATGTTCTATAGAAGCATGGTGTGACAAAATAAGTTAATTTCATGATTCTGCATAAGAACTTGGAGGTAATGCTGAGAGCAACTCTGCGTTTCTTGTGCCTCAGCTTAGTGTCTTGCTTTACGTAGTTCCTATGGGCTCACTTGGTGGAGTGAGACAAGAAACATTTTTATACAAAACATAGTTTGTTCCTAGTCCATGTTGGATGAAGCCAAGGACTTGCTTGTTACTTTTCACAAAGAAATCACCCCATTCCAGAAAAGTAGCATTTTGGAGAACTCCATCCCCAAACCAGGACCTCAGCCAGTGAAAGCTGGAAATGGTAAGTTCGGGCTTTGTTGAGCTGACCTCTCCTGATCAAAGAGCGCTTCCATGGAAACCCCCAGCCAGTGCTACTGGAGTGGAACTGCACTATGGCAGGCACGTCAGTTCTGAGCCAGCCAGCATGTCCCCAGCTTGTGGCTAATTCCTCTGTCTTCCCATCTGAGCTTGAGGGAAACACAATTCTGTTCCCGTCATTTCAAGTTCCTCTCCCGGTGGTTATTTCACTGCTAAGAACCATCATTATGGTCCATGATGGCACTTCTTATGTATTTAAAAATTAGAATAGATTTAGTTTAGATGGGTATAAGATTAATATGGTTATTATTAAAGCACTTTTAAAAATCAAATAACTCATGATGTAGTATGCTAAATTGAAATAATATAGCTGACAACTGGGCAAAGAAATAAACTGCAAAGTACATGAACTTCCCAAAGGATTTCACATGTAAAAATCAAAGAGCATGAAAAAATGAGAAGGCAGATCTGCAAAGGACTGGACATCACTAATAATGTCTATAGTTTTGTACATGTACTATGTTGGTATCTTCCAAACTTCTCCAATATTGCTTAAGTAAGGCAAGAAGCAGTGCACTCCCAAAGCACTGCCATGATTTTATGACATTTATTTAGAAGCTGAAGTATTTCTTAATACAATTAAGAACCCACAATTTGTCATCAATGCAGAATAGAAGTTCTGCACCCAATGCCTTGATTTACTCATAGAAAATTCCCACTTCTTCACTTGGTTAAGTAAGGGTAAAAAAGTGTGAACTTGACCAACTAATTTATTTTGGGAAAAGTTCTGTTTAAATGGTCAGCTTAGACAAGACACAATTAGAACTACGTTGGTCTTTTCTCTTTACTTCCCTTGTCCCATGAGTGTATTTATGAATCTCAAGAGGGATGTTTTTTGTCCTGTTAGCCTTAATTGCATCTTGTTTAGCTCAATGTTTTAAACAAAAAGCTCTCTCCAGCATGGCTGAATTTATGGATCTCAAGTTTCTGTAAGGATGAACAGTTCTTGCTCTTAGTTGTCTCTTTATACATGCGAACCTTTTTGGATCAGCTACATTTTAACCTACAAAAGGGGAAATCTGACTTCGTAACTAAGGGGAAAATAACCCAAATGACCACTCCAACAAAAGCAGGAAAATATTTTAAAAAATACAGAAGTAGAATCCAAGCTTAAGTAACATTTTCTATCACTTTAATTTCATAATTCAGCCTAAGTATGATTCATAAATTAAAGTAATAAAAAGCAGGACAACATCTGTTCTACACTATGTGAATAGGAGAGAATTTGGACATTTGAGAAGTTGTTATGCAGACATTACATTCTACATGGGGACATACGAGGAGTGTTTATGGTAAAAATACCTTCTGATGCCTACTTGTATTTCTTTTTAAATGTACACATATGCCTTTAGATTTTTGTACACAAGTACTATATCTTTTATTCTAAATTTAATTTTGAAATTAGACTAAAATAAATGGATGAAGGCATGAAAAAAGATCCAGGTGTGTGCTTTTATTTTTAAAATATTTTCATGTATCATATTTAATGAAATAGCTTTCACATATCCCCACTGTAGCTCCCCGATTAAAAATCCAGGCTTCTTCTATGTAATTCAGATAATACATGCAAGAAATATGTCCCAACCTGGCACCGATTTTTAAAGCTTCCCAACCTTATATTTGTTGCAATGTTAACCACTAATTATTGCTACTAATAAAATCCCATGGTACATTGATTTATAAGTAAGGATTGCTTAATTCAAGATCAAAGCCAAACCTTTTTATTCATACTTAAGAGATGAAGGATGTAATTGAGTTCATATATGGGCTGTTAAGTAACTTGCATATTTACCTCATGATTAAAACTGCTTCCTGAGCTGGTGTGCTAGCTCTTTCATCCCGGGGTATGAAGTTCAAACAGTAACACTGCTGAAAGAGAGCTATAAAGAGGGATAGATTGGGAATCCCTGCATCCTGATTACCCAAGATAAGAAGGTACTTGGGAGTGGAAGTAAAGGTGGTGAGAGCTAAATTAGCTGTCTTTGAGATAAAAAGTTAATTTCCTTAGGAGAAGAGCCTAGCTAAGCAACTATCCCTTTTAAAACTAAATGTTCACAGTTAAAGGAGCAGACAGCTTTTACCTTTACTGGAGGTAATCATTCATGGTTCTGGTGGTTGCCTCTACAGAGAGGATGGTAGGCAGTGGTATATACAAACACCTTGAGAGATAAACATCTGAAGAAGAATGCAGTCCTGTAAAGCAGTGGGCACTGCAAGAGAAAAAGAAAAAAATGAAATAATATAGGCAAAAAACCTGCTTTTACCATGAAGCTAAAAATATGCAAGATTTTCTTATGGAGGTACGGAAATGATTGTAGCTGATCAGAGCAGTGGCTCACAGAAATGCCCATTACTTGCTCCCCAGATTGCTCAGCATAAGTGATCAAATGCATGTGCAGATGATAGCTCTGCACAGAAACATTTTGCATGCATGCTGCAAAATTCAAACCCTGAATATCAAAACTTATTGTAAATACTTTACTCTGATTTAAACAATGCATTTGTCTTGGGAAGCAACTGTTGTTTACTGTTAGATTGATTTCAATATTGAGGAAGAAACCTATTTATGATTGATGTTATCAGTAGTTAGCTATGCAACCTTGTGCGTGCTTAAAAAGCCCTTCATATTATGGTATGTCTTCATATACAGTACAAGAAAGGAAAAGGCAAGGACACTTGCAAGCATTCGTGTCAGATAGTATTTTTCTTTGAACATTGCCCTTTCTCTCTGATCTGAAATGCCTTCATACAGATGGGATGAGCAGGAAGGCTAAGGGAGTATCCCAGGAACAGTACAAGACATTTACACACACTGGCTTAAATTTAGACTTCAGCCTTGAGGAACCCAAATATTGGAGAGTGGTTTCAAACATCATTGCATCCTGTATCCTCCCTTGTTTCTCCACCATCTCCAGCTCCTCCAAAAAGTCTCAAACCCCTTATCCATCCCAGTTTTCTCCAGTCCTTCCAGGAGGACCTGACTGGGAGCTGTGCCAGGAGCATCCCAGGGTGGGGAGGGCTTCCCCCTGCACTGGCATGCAGGCTTGCACATAGTGGGATGCCTAGGAGCTCCCACAGTGGACAGCCCCTTGGCTGCGGTGCTAGCTCCAGTGCCTCTCTTTCCTTTGGTCACTGAGTTCGTTTAAGGGGTTTTTCACCTAGGTCAGAGACAAATGCATTGATCAAAGCTTACTGACCTGTATCTTAGGAAACATGCTCACAAGCTTACTTTCAAAGTCATGGAGGCTTCATTTATTTAAAAAAAAAAAAAAAAGTATAAGAAAGAGTGTATAATTTTCTTTGTGTTCAATAAAACAAAAGCATCCTAATCTGTGTTGAAACCCAGCATTTTTACATTGCCATTTTAGCTTTCATTGGGATGCTGTTCCTCTTCTAAACACCATGGTATAACTCTATGGACATTTGCCTGAATAGAGGCTTCAGTCTGTGCCCTGTCATGTTTTAGAACATAATTTTTTTCAGTCATCTAATTATGCAAACTGGTTCATTATAAGCAACACTAAGGTGTTAATTCAATTCCTCCTTGTGATTTTTTTTTCAAGCTTGTTTACCTGTGAAGCCATGTGTAGCTAAAGAAAATCCCCACAGCAAGTGGTGGACGATAGAGGGAGAAGAGGCCTCACTACTGCATTTCTTTAAGCTTTAGTCCGAAATCTCCAAGCCCCCTAGGTTTAATTATCGTGTGCAGTCTAGTGTTGAATAGGAAAAAGGGACTGTAGCATGAAGGAAAGATTTTCACACTGATACTCACAAAAGAACAGGAGCATTAAATTAAAAAAAAAAAAAAATGTTCTAAGTTTCTAAATGCATTTGAAGTGAATAAAAGGGAAATAACTAGCAGGGACCAAGCACATTATGAATGGAATTATAAATATTGAGTATTTATACATCTCTCCAACATGAAATGCATTTTTTGTTTTATTGCAGCAGAATAAATAAGCCTGAAGTGTACAAGTTAGAGTTTTTCAAGCTTTCTTGGGCCTTTTCTTTACCTCATTCCAAGTTAGGTTACTGGCTTAAAAGAACTCAAAAGGTGAAAAAGACCTCACACTATTATTCACTTTAGCACATGTGTGACCTGAAGAGGATTAAGGGTTTGTTCAATCTCTATTCATAGTATTCTTAAAGAGTTTTCAAAGGACCTTTTAAACAAAGGTTGCCAAACAAAGCACTTCTTTTGTTGCTACTTAGCTAAGGCCTATTGTCAATTAATAAGCAGGCTTTCACTTCAGTGTAATTGGGGCTTTCAATTCTAATTATGTTGCATACATATAGAAAATGTGAATGTAATATTAATAACAAAATAAAGTTGTATATATATGTGCATGTATGTGTACACGTATATACACACCCTCCACAAGCACACAAATCACCATGTAACACTATACAATGCACTGTTACAACAGGTGCTATATTCTACCACAGACTTGGCTGCATTTCAGTAGTACCTTTAGTTTGTATCTCCAGAAAATGCTTTGATGTTTTACAAATAGCCTATATAAATAATAATTACAGTTAAAGCTAGAGTAGGTACCATGGTTACATTTATTCCACCCACCCATATATTTTTAACATTTTTAATTAATTAAATTTAATTTTCTAGACCAAAATTTTATTGAGGATTGACTTTCTAGCAAAGTTTGAATTAAAGTTGTTCCACTCCATTTTGTTGACTTGAAAATGAATATGTTTACTATTTTTTCAACCTTTTCCCAAACAAGCAGGTCTTGAGCTTCTAATAAACAGACTTGATCATAATAAAACAATCTTCTTTTATAGTAGAAAGGAAATTATATGACCACATTATGAGATTTTGAAAAATCATACATTCTACTTATACACTGCAGTCACACCAGATATCTGGAACTCAACATAAACACACTTAATTTTTATGCACTCACACATGTATGCTTACATATATATACACATTATACATATATCTCTGTGCACGTGCAATATTGTATGTGGAGATAAGTAGACATACAGATAGATGTGGATATGTAGATTGATACATTCATAAGGGTTCTTGTGGAATTTTAACCCCATTAAATAAAAATATAATCTATTTATTATCAGAGGAGATATACATACAATGCAGAAAGATTCTATCCTTATTTGCACAATTAATCTAGCTAAAAAGGGCAGCACGTAGTGGAAGTGGAATAAACTGACTGCCCGTGGAAACAAAAGTACCATGTGCAAGCGTATGAGATTGTCCCAAGCTACAGTCTCAGTCACAGAGGATGGTGGGCTGCTTATCTACCAGATGTGGTAAAAGATACAGCTGCACTTTTTAACCACTGACAAGAAGCAAGCCAATGATCTGCAGGCACTTTGGTGCATCAAAGGCTCAGGGAGGGTGAACTGCAGAGAACTCCATGCAGACATGGCCTCAGTCTGGGTGGGGAGTCTGTACATTTTTTTTACTACAATCACAGCGTATGGCACCAAGTCACCCTCCACTAGCAGAGCGAAAGGAAATTTTCTCACCATGTACCCTTTTTCCCCTTCAGAAAATCTGCCTCAGAAAATTAAGGTTGGCTAAATGTTTTTTTCCTTTCTTAGTCTGGACTCTGTAGTATAAACCTCATGTTTAAGTTTTTATGCAACTACTTCTAAGCTGCAGAAGTGAATTGTTATTTTTATCTCTAATTATTATTCATGATTTATTGTGTGTTAGAAGAATTCATAAAGCTTTGAAAAGGAAACTCATTACAGAAATCTTTGCTCTTTCTTTGTTTCAAATCTCTAAGAAGTTGGGTCTATTCCTGGGATCACACTATACTAATAGATATAGAGATTTTTTACGCACACATACGCCATTACTGACATACATGTGTGTGTATAGTTCCTGTATTATATGCATAAATATGCAATATGCTAATATGTTTTTTTTCAGAAGTCCATAAATTGATGATATAAAACCAGGACATATTTGTCATATATAGCCGCTGTATTAGAAGGGAGATATCTGTATTTGAGTGGTCCATACAGATGAACACTGCATGAACAGAGCCCTGTGTTTATACAGTTGGCCTAAAGCATTTATTAACATTTTGGTGAAACTCTAGTATATAATTCTGTTTGACTTCTTTGGTATGATGCAGCTCTCATAAACTGTAACTCTAGATATAATGCAACTTTGCCCTGAAGATTTTGAACCCATCAGAAGAGCACTGTTTCTGTATAACACTCTTGCTGAGTATACCAAAGTACTCAAATTGAGTATTAACCTGACAAAAATCCATAGTGCCTGTTTGGAGGCAGGCTGGACAAACAGATCACATGCTTCGTCCATAAAAAAAAAATCACCTTCCATAAATATTAATTTGTTTTTACTAACATTAGAATTCAAATATATTTTCTGCTTTAAGGATGGACTGAATTTCTTCTAGGTCTGTGCACATCCTAGTGTTTGGACTATCTCTGACAAATATGAATAGCAATAAATAATATAAGGTCATTTGCATTAAAAGATGACAAGATACTCTTGATATAGCTCTTACATCAGATCCAGAAGTGAAATAGCTCTTACTCAAGAATTTGTGACACAACAGGTAGTAGCAATGCCCTATAGTTACTCTTTAGGATAAAAAAGCTTGAGTTAAAAATGTGTCAGCTTTTGGGGCACTGAGAATGGGTGTTCAGGCTGTATTCAAAGTTGACTCAGAAAAGTCACTTCTGACAGGAGATTAGGTGCTGAAAATTATTTCCTCCCATGTTGTGTCTACAGATCTTGCCCAGGAATGCCAGATGAAGCTTCTAAAAGTTAGAAATATGATGTAGTTCATGACATTAAAGCTAAAAAACTAAAAAATCTAAAGCTAGTTTTTTCAATGGGTCTGTAATCATATACATCAGCTCTATATACATCTCTACCTGCAGAGAGGGAAGGTTTGTATACATACAACCTTTGAGAATGTGGGAGCCATTAAGAACTGCAGCTCAGGTCAGGGAAAGGTCCAGTTAGCCCAATATACCCTATACAGAATTATAAAAGAAAGAGCATTAAAAAAAGAGGAGTTACAGACTGATTCTTAGTAAATTAGATTTTGGTAATTTGGTAATCAGGAATTTTTGAGCTAGAAGCTATATCTAGTTTTTCATTTAAGAAATGAATGGAAGATACATCTTCTGTGACATTTTCTTGCCTTTTCCCCCTCTTTTTGTGTGTTTAAATTTTGCAACCATGCCACAGTTCCATAACTCAGTGCATTCACTTTCCTTTGCTTTCAACCTACCACCTGGGACCCTCTTAGTTTCTTACACCACTGCTCTCCAGTCACATTCTTCAAAATGTCAGGATTTTATTTAGCTATAGTATGTCTCCCAGTCACCTTTTTCATACCCTTTCTAGTTTTTATCACAGAGAAATCATTGTGCACCTTTGATCATCTTTGTTGCTTTTCCAATTGCTCCAATATCCTTTATGAAAGAGAATGGCCGGAGAGGCACACGGTGTGTGAGATGTAGGCAGAGTGTCTAAGGCAGTATAATGACATGTTCTCTTTTCTTTTTCTTTAAATGGCCAAATTTATATTTGCCTTTTTGGCTACACCTGAATACTGAGTCAAAGCTTTCAAGGATTTGTGTACCCCTGTCCTAGGCTAATTTACAGCAGTCATATATCTATGAGGAGGATTATTTCCTTCTCCTGCATGCATACATATTCATCTGCTATTTTGTTATTTAACCAAATGTTGCCTTGTTTTATTAACAGTTTTGTTATTTAACTACAACTGTTTAGGGTCAGCTATATGTTTGACCATTCCAAGTACTTTTATATCATTTACAGTTTTATTAGCTCCTTATATGCTGTCTTTTATATACTATCTGCAAATACATTGAGTGGCATAGATCACAGCAAAGATGAGATTTCTGAAAGTGTAAAGCAAGTGTCCAAAGTGATTTTCTCTCCTCTCTGATGTTTTCTTTTTATCTATTGTAGCTCAAAGATAGAGAAGTCAAAGGCAGACTTCATCAAGTCCATTGTTTCATTGGATAAGAATAGAAAAGAAAACAGTGCATTGAAGACCTAAATAACGAAAACGTGAAAAAATGGCTACGGGAAGTATCTTCAGTTGGTTTTCTGAAAAACAAAGCAAAGCCAAACAAAACAAAAAAATTCAAGACAAGTGTCTCTATTAATGGGGAAATATTTTTGTAATTAGTTATTGCATTTTTTGGTTCATTATAGATTATAGACATACAATTATTAAATAGTTTGCAACAATCAAGAGGATTAATCTGCCCAGGTATCTAAACTTAGATCTAAGGCAGCAGTTTTCCTACCCATGTTTAATTGGTTTAAACTGAAGTGTACAATCAAGCCTTGCACACAGGTTCTGTCAGTAGTTGGAGAGATGAACATCTAAAGGATGTTTCTGCCCATCCTAAAAGAGGTGTCCCAGAACAGCAGGATGAGTCACCATCTGGAGCAGTGCCCATCTTTCTCCATTGACTACAGAGAGCATTTAAACAACTAGCTAGGCTAGACATCTACCTTTTACATTATAACAGATAAGTGAGATTAATCTTACCCCACATAACTTGATTGATTTAAACCTTGCTATAGCTACAGACTGAATTTTTGCAAGCACAAGTAGCTGGGTTGGTGGCTAAGGTAAAAGACATCTGCAGAATTTCTTATTTCAGAGCCATTTCCTCTGAAAATATTTCCAACAAGTCCTGGATCTTAAAGACTCACTTACATGGAAAAGTAAGCACAGCTGACAACTTTTCCATGTAAGTGGAAATGATGCCAGTTAAATTACACTGATAAACTCCATGTGGAAATTCTTATTTTAGAATGAGAAGGGCTTTTAAGCTTCAGCTTTTTCCAGAGAAACATTAGCAAAATAAAACAAAGAAAAAAACCCAACCAAACAAAACAAACAAAAAAATCCCTCAACACACAAGGAAAAAAACCCTTCAGCAAACAAATAACATTTTACAACTCAGTGAAGATATTTGCTGATACAACTAGAGCATTTTGATTTATCATCTTACTTAAGACAGCCACTAAAGCCAAAACAAGTAAAAAGGAATATAAAATATGAAAGTATAGTACTGTAAATAAGTATAAAAAATTTAAGATTTTTTTACAGTCTGCTTTACAATAAAACCCCAGTTGTGATTTTTTTTAATTTTTGGATGACTGATTTAATCCTTCTAGCAACCAACTTATGAGCTTATTTTACCTTAATGTGAGACTTTTAAATCCTTAACAGTACAGAGAGAATTTTACCTCTGACTTAATAAATTTGCCTCCCCATTAGAAGTTGGGGAGTGTTGGCAGCTGCTGTGACAAGCAGTACACATGCCAATTTAATTGCTACTCTGCCATTAGACTCTGGTACTCCAAAATGTTTAGGAATATAAATACCTTCCATTTCATGAGATGTACTTTGGTGGCCAGACACTTGGGAAAAAATTAAGGGGAATGGGGAAAAGAGATGGATATTGCTACTGCCTCAAGCCTTCTGTTTGTGAAAACAGCCTTCCAACAGTCTGCAACATGTCAGCATGGAGTCAAAGTAGGTTTTTCCAATCTACCCTTGTGATATGTGTTGGACATCAGTGCCAACATACACATGCTTTTCCAACAGGCTTCTATAGATTATAGAGGGTATCTATGAGTTTCTGCCAGTTGTTTTTCTTTCCTGCAGCTGCCTTTCAGTTAATAATTACAGTTAAAAATAGCACCTCCAACCCAAATATTTCACAGACTAAAAAGCCAGAGGTGTTAGATACCTGCAAAATAGTAATAATACCTGTTCCTGGCAGTGGAATAACCATTTCAAGAGGAACTAGGATGGTGTCTGAGCTGGCAGTGAGGCTTCAGTGGGTGGAGGTGAGGACAGCAGCAGCATCTCCAACCTCACCTTCCCTGAGCTCTCATGTGCTGCTGGTGGCTCTTGCAGGAGCCTGGGAAGTGCACGGCAATAGGCTTGAGCCAAAAGCTGGGCAAATTTTTTACTAACTGCAGCTGCAAAAGGGATTTTCAGGCTCCTGTCAGAACAGCCAGCAATAAGAGCAAGCTACCTGTTACCTCTAAAACATTGCAGATGTTTTTCTTCGAGCTTGCAAGGAGAAAAACTTTGCATCCAGTTAAATCCCTTGCTGCCTCTGCTTCTCCTGCTTCGGCACCTGGCCAAACTGGTACTGTAGAAATAAGCTAGTCTGAGAGTTGCCACTGTGATAAATCGAGTCATGGATGCTATGTTTGTTTTTTGAAGAAAATTACATATTATTTCTCATAAAGTCAACTCATAAACTATAGGAGGGAACACTGGAATGTCTCGAGTGTAGCCAACTGGCCAGCTTCCTTAGAAAATGTCAGCTCTTTATCCTTCTATCTTCTCATTTATTCTCAAAGAAGGGAATAATGCCTATTAAACAATTATATTAGCATGCAAGTGATCTGAGATGCCAATACATCATCAGGCACTCATGAGAGCAGTCTCTCCATGCACTGCTGTACAAATTCCAGGAGGAAATAGATTCCAGGAGGCTAAATACTGCTTGCAGGAATTACCCACTGACAAGAAGGCATTTGTTTGGCTCTTTCATTAGATAGTGTGTCACTGCACTGAATCATTTTTCTTGTCTTCCACATAGCTTTCCCTTTTGCACAAGACAAACTCCCGAGTCATCATTCATTGTGGATGCAGAGATCCAGGCCCTTAGCCAGTAAACCAGTACGATTCCTTACACCAGAGCATTAATTTGCATCCTGAGGTTCATTTCTTGACCCTTGGCTACCAAGCATAGCTACTTTCAGTGCTGTATATGTCAGTATTTTACTATTATTCTCTTTTATTTAGTTTGTTAGCTTGCATTCATATATTCATTATTTTATTGATTGTGTTTTCCATTAATTTATCATTATTCCTTTACTTTCATCAGTAAAAAATAATCTGCCTTCACTCTTTAACATGACCCAAATATCCCATGGCTGAAGAAAATCCAAACTCTTTTGCACTGATTTCTCAGTCACGTAGGAAAGATGGTAAGAACCTGGTGGCTTAGACTCCTTTCCACTCTATTTATTGCAAAGAAGTAACAATCACTGAAAAGAAGCCCTGTAGGACCTATTTTATCAGTAGTAATTATTTCAGTAGAGGATGGAGAAGCCCTAATCAAAGATAAGGGATGGAATGTTTTAAGGGGAACAAAAGAGTATGGATGGAGGAAGTCCCTGGGAGATTTTACAGTTGAGTATTATATTGGAAGGAACAGGAAATAGGAACCTGACAGTGATGCTGGAGTGGGATGGTGAGAAGTAAAGCCCCTTCTCACTTTTCTCTCTTTTCCTTCTACTCCCTGTAGTTCATTTTGTGCTAGCAAATAGATAAAACATCCAAAATTTTAATTGAAGTAGTTAGAACAGGGATAATGATGTTTAGAAACCTAAATAAGATATTTTCCAGGGTTAAAAAGTTTTAGATATGACAACAGACAGGTAAGGTTTGAGGAAATGGTATACAGAAAAGTAGAGGTATCTGGTTAAAAACAAAGAAGAGTAATTGTAATGTTCTGATTTAAAACCTTTGTAACTTTGTTTTACCTAAAAGTGCTAACCTGTTTCTCTACTTTTTATTTAACTCTATAGTAAAATAAAAAACGTAAACTATTTTTTCACTCGAATTCAAATTCTACCACAATTTAAGAAAACTTAAGAAAATAAAAAATATCAAAGTTTACTCAAAATAGAGATTCCACCCTGAAAAAAAGAGAAGCTAAATGGAATACCTAGAATATATCTTCTAGGTATTCCATTATCTTTAATAATTTGGACATGAAAATCACTCAGAAAATACTGCTTTGAACAGCACTATAAAAATGAAAAAGAAAAATAGAAATAAATACAGGTAGACAGCCTTTTTACTTCCCCTTGATACTGGAGCAAAGGACATTGAACTACAACTTAAAGGGGACATACCTAATATTGACAAAAGAATTGTTTCTTCTCTTGACAAGAAGCATTGTTAACTTGCAGGTTTTGTAACCACAACATACAGTTAAAACTGAGGCTTTGGGAGATTTTCTGTATCAGTCTGAAAACGGATTGAGAAAAAGCCACATTAAAGATCTGCCTGGAGAATTTGATTCAATCTGGGCATGAGCAGAAAGAAATTACCAATATCTCCATTTATGATTGAAGTGGAATCTGATTAAGTGAACCCTCTAAGTGGTTGCTCACACTGGAGGTCAGAGGAATGGATAAGAGAATAACAAACATGAAATCTTTCCTGAAATGCTCTTTTTTAAAAAATAGTGAAAGCAATAGAACTTGTATGACTGACTCCCAAGTTAATTTGGAAAGCCTTAATTAGTGGCTATAAAGAAAAGTGTTTTCCTGAGTAGGAAGAACATCAGTTGTTCAGCATTAAGGGAAAATAACTTTTTCCGTGATTCTTTACCACTGCTGTATTAAAATCCAAGTTTATTGGGAATGTTTCTCTCCATCTGTTCATAATGAATGGATACAGAATACGTGAATCTTGCAAAACTGCCAGTGAGTTGCCATTGGTTCATTTTCAAAGAATATGTCAAACCACGAGGTAAGGGGCAAAAAATGCTGTTAGCTGCTGTCTGAGCTGGAGAAATACACCGAAGGACAGAGTTTTGAATGGTAGAAGCCACTTAGTATAATCATAGTGTGATGCAAAGAAAATCATTATTTGTCTTCTCAGTAGCCACCACTTGCATCTCTTTCCAGGGGTCCCAATACAGAATCTCTTCAACAGATCCTAAACATATGGATGTAATGACTGCAGGAATAGACACTGCTGGTACAAATTAATCACGGGGACAATGTCCCACTGGAGCTCTGCAGTGCATAGCCTCTTCTTGCTTCCCTTCCCTCGAGGTTTACATTTTATGTTTCTACAGACTGGGGACCAAAGAGGATTTTTGCCTCCCCTAATTTTAATCATGTGGAAATTAGACATGTAATTTCATGCTTTATGGTCAAAGCAAACCAGCATCACTAGAGCATAGTTTATCCCAGCTGCCTTTGACATATGTCTTTGGATGGGACAAATACCCCTTTGTAGGTACCTGTGTCTGGTCATTAAGTATAGAGGGAACCTTGATGAGTAGTTTAGACTAGACAAATTGCTTTTAGAAGAAAAAGCTAGGTGAGATGCATGGAACTCTGGCTTCAGTGATCAAGACCCAGTTACATGTTCAAGCTTTCTATTAGTAACAAGATTTCTAGGAGTCCTTCCATGCTGCTTCAAGTGTCAGGAGGCAGTAACAGAGAAGACAGCTAATAAAAATATTATTTCAGGCTATAAATAAATTGCACTCCAGAAGGTTAGAGAAAGTTGAACAAAGAAAAGCTTTTTAATGTACTTACTAAATTGCCATTCAGTTTTCTAAAACTGACAAATAATAATTTTACTTTAAAAGTCTTGCTTTATCTTACACTTCATGGAACTACAGAGTTACTATATTAGAATTGCTCTGAATAAATTTATGAACATTTTTCCGATTAGAATGTGTCCGTGCTTTCCCCTGGAGAAAAAAAATACATGTGGGTAAAATGTTCATATTTTCTGATTGGGAGTGTTAAAATAAAATCTTGCAAATATTTCATAACAAAATTTCATAATTTCCTTTTTTTTTTTTGCAAACTGACAAGAAGAAAGTTTGAAATGTTCTATCAAATTGTCCAATGATTTCGGCTGCAAATATATTACCTGACATTTCTAAATTGAAACTTAGAGAATATTTCTTTTGTGCTTTTTCTATGCTCTTTGACTTCTCATCTCCATTCAGAATTCAGAAAGCAATTGCAAAGTGTCAGAAGACTTCCTGCGAGGTGGAAGATCTATTTTTGGAACAGGGAGGCTTAGCAGGTCACAACATGGTTTAGAGCCCCTCTTTCAGATGAAGTCCCTACCCAGACAGATTATGTGCAAGAGGATCACTGGCTCCCCTGTAATTCGAACATGGGGTGCAGAGGGATACCTGGCTCCTCAAGGTCACCCAGGAGCTATGTGGCATCACTAGAGCAACACTCTGCTGCTTCAACCACAAGATCATTTTAAGGTTATGTGGAGTGTAAATCACAGTAGAATTTAGACTTAAACACTATTATTATGTTTAAAATTGTTTGTTGTGTTTGATTGCACAACTGTAAGTGGTTACTTGTTTTCTAAGAAGGGCTGGTTCCCTGGACCACTATGAACAGAAACATCGGAAGTCATGGTTAAATGGAAGATACTGAATGAGGTAATTTCTAGACGCTTTCTACCACCTGATAACAGTCTTTAGAAATACATGCTTTGAGAAACCTCAGGTTCATTTCTGGTGGTTCTCTGCTTTAGGAACAGTTTCTTGCTGATAAATTAGATGCTGAGTCAGGGCACCAGAAGATTGTTTACCATTTGTTGTAGAGAGATACATATCTATATATACATGTTTGCAAATGATATATATAGTTAAGGTTACAGTTATATATTTAGAGTTACATATATATATACACAAACATATACATATTTAGCAAACATACTTTTCAAGTTCTATAATAGTCTAGGAAAGACATCTGGCTAGGTTTTTCCCATAAAAACAGTGGGGCTTGGCAGTGATGGGTGTGGGAAACCACATCTTAACTTGAAATCCAAAATGCTGACCTGACACCGTTAGGGTGTAGTTTGTGCATGGTTGCTGGCTGCTTTCACATGCAGATTTTAACTCTATCCCTCCTGACATCATGCTGGAACATAACCTCACTTGCTTACTCAAGGCCAGGTTTCGCCTTCCTGAATCACATTGGCTTCAGCTGGGCAAAGCCCTTAACTTTAAACGCATGTTGGAAACCCAAGCTCACGTCTAAAGTTAAACACATGCTTATGCGGGTCTTTAAATAGGCCATTGAGAAACGTCTTACTCTGTTTTTTTTGTTTGTTTGTTGGTTTGGGTTGTTTTTTTTTTTTTTTCATGGTGGTGTTTTTTGGGTTTTTGTTTTTTTTTTTTTCTTTCTTTCTGTTTTTACTAGATGGGATTGGGCAACTCACCAACAGTGAGGTGTGCCTTACCTGGGAATGGTATATCACACTCAGGTGAAATTTTGAATGAATGCAGAATTTACACGACAAAGGTGTAAGCTTGTAATGTATAAATACAATGGAAGTAGATTTATTGCAGTGACTAACATTGCGGCAGCAGAAGGGTTTTTCCATGGGGGTTTGAAGGTCCCTTGGGATTCTGAATATGCCTCAGAAGCCCAAATTTTGGTTTCACTGTAGTCCACAGCCAGAGGAATCAGAGAAAGCTACCTAAGGTGTATTTATCCCACTCTGGTTGTGTTGCTGACTGCACTGTGAGATGTTGCTGCAGAGAGCTGCCTGAACCAACTCCTGAGAAGCATTTCAACGTTGTCCTTCATCCACGTGTCATATTCAAATAATATTACAGCTCCCTTCACCTTTAAGAAGGTTAACACTCCTGAAAGAAGCTTAGATAATACATTAAAAAAAAGAAAATGGATGTTAAAACTATTCCTTAATGTATTTTGTATTTTCAAATAACTGTCCAAACTAATCCACATGATCTTCATCTCAAGTGCAAATATATTATTAGCAAATTCCCATGATTTTAGCATGCTGAACTGTTGCACACATTAGCAAAGATATCTAAACTACAGTTTCACCCTCTCTTCCCTTTCCTTTACCTCCCAGATTTTTATTGAGTAGAACATGCAGACTTACAAAGTTCTATTAAATAGGAGCCATCCAGCTAACCCTGTAATTACATGCAAAAGCAAAATGGGGAAAAAAAACCAAAGGTGGGTGAGGGGGAAAACTTTATTTTAAAAACAAAAGTAAAAAATTCTTTTTCATTTAAAATATTCACATTTTAATTGTTGGGTTTGTTTCAATTTGAAAAACAAAGACAAATAATACTTGTAGGGCTATGTCTCTCTTCTAAAAATCTGGTATACTAAAACGGGTGAGGGAGGTGTTTGCGTGTCAGATGATGAACAGGGAGACAGAGAGGCACAGGCAAGGTCATCCAAGATTTCTGTAGCAGGTCTCAAAGTTCATCACAGCTCCCAGAATAATTCCAGTTTTAACCAGAAGGCCATGCACCTTCCCTAGTGACAATCACTCCCTTAATGCTATGTAATGCATCTCTTCCATTTAAAATATTTGAATTTGATATTCTCTGTGGACCTGAGCTTGCAGCTGCTCTGTTCATGGAAATATATTTAAATTCGAGATGAAAATGAACAATCCACTTTATATCAATAATGAACTCTGTTTCTCTTGCACTATTTAATTGAATATTGAAGTCAAAGTATTTTCTGTTGTCTTCCACGTTAACACTCATTGGAGCTCTCAGTTGCCTCATGCAGGTTTGCAGGGATTAAAAGAGAAATCCTGGATTCTGGTGAGGGATTTTGCAGACTCTTAGACAAAGAGACAGAGGAAAACCATTAGGATTATGGGGTAAGTACAGGGACTAGAGAATTTTTCTTAAGTGGTCAACAGCAAAATCAGAATATTTTGATTTCAGGCCTGAAGGAACTGTAGAGGATCCACTTCTCAGGAAACTTCCTGCGCTGTCTGTAAGCACAGGCAGACCATTCCACCCTGGCAGAAGCATGTTATGTATTTTCAAAACAGTTAGATCTGGAATCTACAGTAAATGCCATGACTGTACATTACATCAGCTCTGGATATGAGTAACACTAACAAAATTCATATCTTATGTTATCTAAAAGCTCTTTGCTTCAGGACTGCAGAACGAATGGGCATTGGGGAAAGGTCACTGTATATACAGAATCACAGAAATCTAACCTAAGTATTGATATATGGTTTGTATAGAGTTTAAAGATCTACCAGTATTCTTGGCTGCAATGTCTAATGCAAGACCTTAGAACTATGCATTTCATGTAAAACTTTAGCACCCCAAAATTCATTGTATTTTGGCAACACTAAACCAAATAGTATTCTGGCTGTGGACTTCCCTGGGTCCAGAATTTCACTGCAAATAAGAGACCCATGAGCCTCAGGAGTGCAACTTGCAGACTTGACTGTACTGTTCCAGCATTCCTTGACCTGGGTTAGGCTGTCCTGGGCTAATTCTGATTAATATCATTTTATGACAGTGAAAGGAGCACAGTTGCACAGAGCTGTAATGTCTCTTTTAAAAAGTCTCTTTTCATGTCTTTACAGGAATCAAGGCAACATTAAGAGTGACACTCAGCAACAATCACATGTTGTTCTGGTTTTGATTTTACAGCACAACAAACTAATTTCTTCTGACAAAACTCATGCAGGATCTTTTCTTGGAATATCCTCTAATTCACCACAGATGGACATTGCTGTACTAGCTGTGAAGGAAGGCTACTTATTACTTACTAAATATATTTTCTCCTATGTGATCTTCTTTGCAGAAGGCAAATGTGTTGCAAGTAAGTTGCATGCATGTGCATATTTGCTTACTGTCCTATATGTGATGCATATAGGAGGCATGCAATAAGCATGTATGCACTTGTCTTTTTTAATGATGTTTTATCTCAAATTGAGTACTTGAGAAAAGTACTTGTGGCAAGGATGAATGAAGGATCCAGCAAGCCCCAAAAATTATTTATCTATGTGAAGAAAATTTACAATAAAACTGTTCAGACTCCAGATTTAAGTTTGTGAAATGTGCATGAGAGGGTTTTTTAAGGTATAGCAAAGGTTAATTAGAACCAAATGTTGCCGAGATTGGCACCCTAATGTTCTCTGATCAGTGTGACGATTAACCTCAGATATTTTGAACAACAGTTACTCAAAAGATATTACATTACCTTCCATGACTAAAGGGGCTTAGTAACAATAAATAACCTCTTCAAGATGCTATTATTTCCAGTGCAGATAGGAAAGCTTGACTGGACAACAACTGTAGGAGTGTATCTAATTCCTTGTATACAGAAGTAAAAATTTACACTTTTACCCTTACCGGGAGACCTACTCATTTAATTTAGCATATTACTCTATTCTCTTTTTAAAAACTACCAGATTATGATACGCAGGAATTCAGTTTTATGGATATTGCCATTTTCTGAGGATTAGCCTATTACTAAATCTCAAAATGGGGCAAAAATGGTCCTCCATGGAACAAATCATCTAAAAATTAAGTGAAGTTATGATGACAGTTACCTTGTCACCTAAAAAAAAATAGAAGGATAACCTGGTTTTTAACCTGATAGAAGCTGCCTATTAGCTACTGACAACTCCTAGGTGGGTTTAGGTGAGCTCTGCAGCCTGGATATCAGAGTTTCTGATCAACACCTACCGCAGGTCAGCACTCACCACAGTGACAGGATCCTCTGCTGTCAAAATGCCTTTCCCTTAATTTAATTTATTTGTTTGCAAAATGAGTTTGTTTTCAGGGCTACAGTGAAACAAAACCACTATAAAAATAGCTCCAGACTTGCCCTTTGGCTGCCTGTAACTCTGCTAGTAAACTACACAGCAGGCATTTAGCAAGTGGAAGGCCTGGGCAAAGAGGTGTGGCTTGCAGCTCTCTTAAAAGTAGCCAAGTACATACTTAATTGCAGTTCTGCAGGGAATACGTTACAGGAAAGTGGGCTTGCTACCAAGAAGAGTCTGTCAGCAATAGAACTGGCTTGTGGTTAAGGCACTGGACTGTGACTCAGGATATCTGAGTGCTGGTCACAGCTCAGCCACAGCCTTCCTCTTGACTTGGAGCCAATTATTTAATCTTGTTTTCCCACAGGTAAATCGAGCAATAACTCTCTCCTTTCTTACAGAGAGGTTGTGAGGAGAAAAATTCATCAGTGTGTGCAAGGTATTCGGAGTCTACTTCTTAGATAACCATTTTGGGACAGAGATCTTACAACATCTAGCAAAAGAAAGAACTGTATTGGGGTCTCAAAGTTTCCATAATATTAGATTATATGCAAATCATGGTAAGCAGACCAGAAAAAACAATAAACAATAAATAAACAATGAAAATAAATAAATAATGCTTCATTTATTCTCATGCTAGTTGGAAGATCAAACTTCTGTAAATCATCTTGCTACTGTTTTGGATTACTGTGTTTCAGGTTTTTTATTTGTTTCAAAAAGGCAAAGAAGCTGCCAGATGTATGAGTGCTGATCTTGAAATAAAAAGAAAAAGAGTACTTTCTAATGTGAACATTCACTTCAGAGGTGAATAATATCTGTTTTACATAATTTTCACAGATGAAAAGCTGGGCAAAGAAAAGTTCTAAGCGCACACCAGGAAATGTTTGGTAGAAATCATGGTACCCAGCTTTATAATAGCCACATCTCTTTGTAAAGTGGTGGTGGAGAAGAAAAATAGCTTATTAAAGTGAATTTTCAGCACCTTACTTTGTGTCTTGGACTGAAAAGAATGATTAGTGCTTGTCCCATCCTAACCTGCTGTGCTGGGCTATATCCAACCATCAGCCTGGTCTGTATACAGGGAGAGCCCATTCTCAGTAAACAGAGACAGGGCCATGGCTTGTGGAAGAGTGACTGCACTCGTCATCAGCTCCAACTTAGCTTGTAGTGCACATTTCCTACCCAGATAGATGTGCAGCACTTGTATAAGACAAATTCACCCTGATATGAGTACCAGTTCCAAAACAGGAAGATAAATCACAACGGTACAAACTCTATTTCACACCCTTTCTGAAGGTCTCTCTCCACCAGAGAGTTGCTCAGGTTGTAACTCCATTAATGCAGACAGGGTTGATGGAAACTTCCTTAGTCCAGAGAGACAGTAACATCCTTGCTGACAGCAGAGAAGGGGAGTTTGTGACTATCAATATTTATCTTTTACCCAATATGTCATTTTGATAGCTGTATCATCTGATGCCACCCTATTGGTGTGTCCTCCCCACTTGCTAGCAGAAAAGGCAGGGAAAAAGAAAGGGTTAGCAGACACCCTGCAAGGAGAGCAGTGACTGAGGGCATAGAGCTAAAGTGCTGGCTCCTGGGCAGGCACCATGTGCCTTGTGAACAGTAAAGGACAATGAATTTCAGGCACTTGAATGGTCACAGGGATTCAAACCATAAAGGTCAGGCAAGGTACCAACTGTAAGGCCAAAGTCTTAAAAACCAAACCAACCCAAAATCTACTTTTGTTCCTTCTGCCTTTCTGATTTCTCAGTTTCAGAAACTCTGTGGATCTCACCCTGTAAAGGCCTTTCTCAGATCTAATTTGCTCACATTGATGCACCGAGAAAACCAAATGCTACAGAGCTGAACTTCCCTAGGAGGAATATGATCTGGGCTCTGTGTATTCAGAACAGGGTGTGAAATTATTGGTGTACTTTTCTTTCTCAACAACAAGAATAAAGCTTTCCTAAAACTACATTGCGCTGTAATAACTTTAAGAGGCCTGGCTCTGTTTCAGTTTTAATGCTCTTCATTCAAAGTCTATGTTTTTTACAGCATACCCCTTAAACTGAATCTGCTGTTCTTGAGAACCAGCAGTGAACATCTGTCCCACACCACACACCTTCCTGTACTGGTTTCTGTGTTCTTTCTTTTTGCACAACCAGAAAAGACCAAGTTCTGACCCATCTCCCCACCCCCCCAACATAGACTGACATTGCGTGTCTCAACTCCTAAAAAGAAAAATTAAAGCATTATTTTGTTTTTATTGCAACTACTTCCATAGGAATATGTTACCCTATCAAAGTTTTCCAGGATCTTAGCCTAGGAGAAACAGAGCCAACAAAACTTTGATGAAATTGCTGGCTCTTTTATGTTCCTAATAGAATATGTAGAGAACCAGGAGGCATCAACTAATGTTGCTTTTATTACCCTTATTTTTGCTGGTTAGCAGTCTGTACCGCCACAATGCCTGGGACACCCAGAAGGATTTCACCAAAATTGCTTTCTTTTTTTTTTTTTTTTTAACAAAAGCTTTGAATAGGAAACCCTAACTCAAAGTACAAGTTCATGTCTACCAAAACATCTATGGAGCAATTATTCCGTGTCTAAGAAGGAGTGTGGGGAAAGACTTAAAGGTGTTTGATGGAGAGCTTCACAAGTGAGCAAGGAATATTGGCAAGTCCAGGTCAGAATATCAGGCAAGCTGGCTCAATGACAGTGATGAAAGATAAGGAAGTGATAGGTAGCACAGAGCCTTGAAAATTAAGATAGTTGCTACTGTGTGATGGAAAATCAGATGGAGAAGAAAGGAAGGATGAGGAGACACAGGTAATACATGACTAGTAAAACTAATAGCCTAAAAAAATACTATTCAGCCAGAATATAATCAGAGCAAGAAAGGAAGAGGAGAGAAACTCTCTCCCTTACAGTATCTTTATTTTGAATGGAAGCATTAAACTGCCTAGTATGACATGTCAATTAATTTTTACTTTGTTATTTCATTCTATGTTACTGCAGTATTATTCAGGCCTGTATATAAAATCTGTAAAGAAGTATGACTGATTGTCTGTTTGAACTTTTAAACACCTTGTTTGTTTGGTTTTGATTGTTTCTTGCCAGATGGTTAAGCATATGTTTAGCAGTTTTACAGTGATAGAAAAAAAACAACAAAAAAAACAACACATGTAGTATACAGTTAAGAGTTTAAAAGGTACTGGCTGGCAACATTTATTAGCTTCTAATGCAAAACTAATGTTAAAAATAGTCATAGTGACAGGATACAGTTTAGGGCTGAAAAGACCTGTGTTTAGTTCACTGTACCTCTAGAGATCCAGGACCCATAGTCTTGGAAAGGAATTAACTTGCTTAACTTCAGCAATCTAAATTTATCTGAGTAGTCTGAAGTAGTTGTGTGAGCTAACTTTCCTTCTTCAGTGATGACAGAGTTATCTCTGAGGATTTCATTTGTCTGCCCTCTCAGAAACACCTTCAAATGAGAAAAATCACCTTGGGGAGGTGTTTGCTTCTGCTCTTTGATTACTGACAGAGACTAAGCCCTTAAATTGGACTGAACACCCACCTTTTAGATGACTAAATTTAGGTATAATCTAAACAATCTCATCTCACTTTATAACCTTGTCTAGGATGATTGCCAGCTATTGCACAATTAAAGCAAAGGAGAACTGAAGCATTCCCTTGTCAGGAGTTAGGCACTGGAGTGGTTTCTGTTGCTTGTGTTCCCCTTCTTGATGTATTTTTCTTCTACTTTTTCAACTTTTTATATTGATTCCCAGCTAGAAACCATGGCCTAGCTTAATCCTACCTCATTATAGACACTTAAGCAAGGTATCTAAATGAGGAGCCTGTTGCCCTTTCTTCCTGTGTGGATGATCAAAAGAAAGAGGCAGACGCTCACACACCGAGGGCAGCTGGGAGGTGCCAGGTTTTTCTTTACAGGCCACGGGGGGCATGCCAAAGTGACCCCTCCAGCTCAGGTGCTGCAGGTAATTGTGTGGGACTAAATAGGAAAATATGAGCTTATGTGATAGCTGCTCATAATTACTTGAATTCTTCATCCTTTAAAGATCTACTCTAATGCAGGGAAGCAGTGAAACAAGGCCTTTAATCCTTGGAAGTATTAGACCTTTTCCTCTAAACTCTCTCTATAAATAGTGGATTAATTATTTCCCAAAGGGAAAGAGAGTAGTTCATGTTTGACTATGATAACTCAAGGTAATCGTCCTGATTTTGCCCTACAGTGTCTAATAAGGACATTTGGAAGTGTAAACTGATGAAAGAAGAAAAAAATCAATAATAGCACAGAACACCACTTGTACATCCTCCACTATAAAACGCAGACATTTATATTCAAAATGTACAAGGCATGGCAGCTAGGTTGCTATTGGCTATTTCTTTTCTAGGAGAGTTCAAAAGGTGGTGAGGATGAGGAGATCTTTTTGATAGATGTGTGTGTGAGCTTCATCTTCCAGTAGAATCATCAGGAATTAAAGCACACTTTGAGGCAGGCTGTTGCAAAGGAAGTAGGTGCCTGGTGTTTGCTAACCCAAGTGAAACCTTTCCCTTTTGGTGCAGAGATAAAAGTCAGAGTTTCATACCAACACTCAGCTATCAGGAATGTGCCTTTCACGACTGATAAGTGATGGTTTCTACACCCAACATACTGCAGGAGAGCTCAGCCCTCCCCTTTCAACTCTTGTGGTTTTGAATCCATAACGAAGCACTTGCAAATAGCACAAAACTGCACTGGGGTGAGAATTATGGAAAAATCTGGACAGTGTTCAAAAAACCTGGTTTGGCCAAACAACTAATATAACCAATGCAGTGTATTTTAAGAGAGAAAGAAAGGGGTGGGGGAGGAAAGAGAGAAAAAAAGGCTTTCAAAACATATCAAATGGAGCTTGTTTGATAATCACTGCAGGTGGGGCAGCTGATTTTAAGTGTGAAAATATTTAACATTTTATTGCACACAAATGCTTTCATAAAGTAGTCATTTGTTCATATGCGTGTGTGTGCGTGTGTGTGTGTGCGCGTGCATACGGGCACACATGCAGCGAACAGAAATCTATTGAGTTCCACCAGACCAGACGTCTGCATTCTGGAGGGCTCATTGCAGCCAATAAATTTGACTAAAACTTTTTTTTTTTTCTTTTATGAATTCTGCTATAAAAGCTAATCCTCCTTTCTAGACTTAGCATAATTACAAGACACTATTTCGAGTGCCAAAAATGTCAACTGTAGGTTGCAAACATGGATACATTTAAGCAGAACCATATGTCACAATTCAAGGCAAGACCTGAAGTAGGCAAATCAGTTTACCTTTTTTTCTGAAGAGTCATTTTATAATGCAACCTTAACTCTAAGAAATAATAATACAGCCAGTGATAAATTACCTTGCACAATCATTTATTAATAAGTTTCATTGGAAAGAAAGATTTTATCGGTGCTCAAAATTCACAAAGTTACAAGATCACAGATGTTCAGGGTTCTGGAGCCAGCAACTTAATATTAATGAACTCTCATTAATACCTAATCAACTTGTGATATTTTGATCCTGTGAGAAAATTGATGGCCAATAAAAATAAACTCGAGATGTCTTCCTATCTAGAAAAATAAGTTATAAACCCAGGAATGCACACAGTAACCAAGATGCAGTAACTAAGGTTAAGCAGCTGGAGGTTAAATTTTAACTTTTTTTTTGTACAGGATGGATTTATTCTGTCACCTAGGCAATTTCAGAGGCTTACTTTGTAGGATTTATATAGGCATTCAGACTTAGCAGATGTATTCACGTGTGGTACATTAACTATGCAAAACTACTTTCCAGGCTATTCTGGATTAGGGTCTTAAAAACAGACCTTTCTGGAAATGAAATCCTTCAAAAATACAAGATCCCTGTTCATCTCTGTACGTGATTCTGCTGCACTTCAAGTGTGAAATCTACTTAAACACATATGGCATTTAAAATGATATCATATGCATTTCTGTGCAAGAAGAATGTGCTGGGTTTTAACCCCATAGTGATGACAAAATGAGGAATGCAAGTGTATTTTGGACTTGAACTAGGAACACAGAATTTGTCACAGTAGGTCAGAGCAATGATCCATCCGGTCTACTGTTCTTTCTCAAGGGTTACCAGCACCAGGTGCTTCAGGAAAAAAAAATCATCCTTAGAGTAAATGTAGTTTTTAATCGAATAACTGGCCTACATGTTTTGTGAAATTCTAAGTGAAAGAATGTAAACATGCAGAACTGTACCATATTTATAGTTATCCAATAGGATTTTAAACTCCTTTTTTCTAAACTCTGTGAGGTTTAGAGAAAGGCCTTGTGGCAGCAGATCTACAGGACCTTACACACACTACAAGAAAAACAAAATAATTTGTTTGGTGCCATCTCAAGGCATATCAGGGATAAGAGGGTCATTAGGGGAAGTCATGCTTGACCAAACTCATCGCCTTTTATGAGGACATAATGAGGTGGAGAGATGATGGCAGAGCGGTGGATGTGGTCTACCTTGACTTCAGTAAAGCATTTGACACAGTCTCCCACAGCATCCTTACAACTAAACTGAGGGAGTGCGGTCTGGATGATCGGGTAGTGAGATGGACTGCGAACTGGCTGAAGGAGAGAAGCCAGGGAGTCATGGTCAATGGTGCGGAGTCTAGTTGGAGGCCTGTATCTAGTGGAGTCCCTCAAGGGTCCGTACTGGGGCCTGTATTATTCAATATATTCATCAATGACTTGAATGAGGGAATAGAGTGTACTATCAGCAAGTTTGCTGATGACACCAACCTGGGAGGAGTGGCTGACATGCCAGAAGGCTGTGCTGCCATCCAGCAAGACCTGGACAGTCTGGAGAGTTGGGTGGGGAAAAATTAAATGAAGTATAACAAGGGAAAGTGTAGAGTATTGCATCTGGATAGGAACAACCCCAGGTTCCAGTATAGGTTGGAGAATGATCTATTAGAGAAGAGCACAGGGGAAAGGGACAGCAGGATGACCATGAGCTAGCACTGTGCCTGTGTGGCCAGGAAGGCCAATGGCATCCTGGGGTGCATTAGAAGGGGGGTGGTTAGTAGGTGGAGAGAGGTTCTCCTTCCCCTCTACTCTGTGCTGGTGAGACCACACCTGGAATATTGTGTCCAGTTCTGGGCCCTTCAGTTCCAGAAGGACAGGGAACTGCTGGAGAGAGTCCAGCGTAGGGCAACAAAGATGGTTAAGGGAGTGGAGCACCTCCCTTATGAGGAAAGGCTGAGGGAGCTGGGTGTCTTGAGCTTGGAGAAGAGGAGACTGAGGGGTGACCTTATTAATGTTTACAGATATATAAAGGGTGAATGTCATGAGGATGGAGCCAGGGTCTTCTCTGTGACAGCCAATGGTAGGACAAGGGGTAATGGGTTCAAACAGGAACACAAAAGGTTCCACTTAAATTTGAGAAGAAATTTCTTCTCAGTGAGGGTATCAGAACACTGGAACGGGCTGCCCAGAGAAGTTGTGGAGTCTCCTACTCTGGAGACATTAAAAACCTGCCTGGATACATTCCTGTGTAACCTCATCTAAGTGTTGCTGCTCCGGCAGGGGGATTGGGCTAGATGATCTTTTGAGGTCCCTTCCAATCCCTAACGTTCTGTGATTCTGTGATTTATTCCCTTTCATATGACCTATCCATCACGTTGCCTGAACATCCTCATGTTCTCGGGGTGAAGAGAAGTATTGCCCACACTCTGTATTATTTTCTTATAATACATCATTAATTTCCTCTCTGTGGGTTTCATTTTTTCTGTCTGTAGGTAATTTGTTCACCAGTCTTTAGGTATTAATATATCCCATTCATGATTCCTTTTTCCCCGCTTTGTTGGGAAATTCCTCTGGGGAATTACCCAGAGAGAAGACAGTAGCAACTCTTCAGCATTTTGTGCTGCGGGGGTGGCCACATGGATGCTCAGTTCCACCTCTCTTTTGGGTTTGCCCTTCTCCACATCAAACATTTTAGGGCTGAGACTGCCCTGCTACACTATCACTTCCCAGGACAATGTTGTGATGGTCTTTAACTACTTTTGTCTCAAGTAGGGTTTTTACCAGTGTCACCCAGCAAGAGCTGACTCTTTTCCTCCAGACACTCACAAGAAACTGGTAGTTGTGAACAGTAGGATTTCTTGCTCTCTGATATCTCAGTGGCATCTGTTCAACATAAACATGTGCCTGAGCTGCCACACAGAGTTACAAGGCTGACATGGTCACATACACTGAGTGCAGGGTTGTAAGAGTGGAAGATTAATGTCTTCTTTCATTAAGATAAAGGGAGGTGGCAAAGGTTGCCTTTGAAATTGAATTAGAAGATGATGCTGTGACTAATGGTCTACAAAAAATGATAATAAGTTTCATGAATTTTATGATAACCTGTATCAGTTTCAGGTGTTCATGGACAGGGACAAGGCATTTTCTCAAGAAGCTGACCATGGAATATTATATTAAATTGATAGACACATTTTCCAGGTGCCTCTTATAAATGAAGAGAAAACTTGCTCTGAATAACTACAAATGGAAGTTTGTGCCATGTAAGAGTCTGAGAAACATAGGGAGTCATATGAATCTTACAGATTTTAATAACTTGGACAAACACCTCTTTCTAAAGAGGGTATAGAATCAAAGGGTTAATAAATTATTGAAATAAAGATCTGACTTAGATTCTGTAGAGCTCCATATAGAAGTGCAATTTGTATAGTGCTATTTCATCTCTAAAATAAGAGCCCAATGCAGTAAATAATATGCATATCAGTACAGCAGAGGAAAAATCAACTTCTCTACCTTTATTCTAGTTTTGTATCATCAGTCTATTGCTGACCATTACAGAAAAGGACTGGATGACACCATGCACATATGGCAATGCCAGCAATCTTTCTCAATTCTGCCTATACACAAATCTAGACCAGCCCTATTTAACAGGGGAAATCTGCCTTGAAAGATGACAGCTCTTTGCCGTAACATAGTGAAGCTGCAGCTGGGCGCGGCAGAGGCTGAGCACTGATTGCAGCCTGTAAGAGGAGAATTTGCTCTACTGCACCTCTGGGCCACCTCCAGAATGGAAATGCACTTACTTGGCATTAAAAGGAAGAAAGAAGCTGTATCACACCTTTACTAGTAATGCATGCTATACCAACATGTATCTGCTATAGAAAATATCAGGTATGTCAACAGCAAAGGCCCTGGAAAATACACAGATGCGATGCAAATGACATGATGAGACAGCTTAGACCTTTCCATTATGCATTTAGACATACTAAGCAGACAATTATTTAGCTAAATTGTTGCATGTTGCAGTTGAACTTCTGCCTGTTTCTTAGGTGAGATCCCAGTGTTCTTGTCAGTATAGCTGCTAGAGCTTCAGTTCTATTTTGCCATGCACTTTGGAATGTCTCCAATAAATATGAACCATTCTGATGTTTTACAACAGTGCAGCTTGTCACTGTTTTTGTTTCTGAACAGTGTGAGAGAAGTGCCAAACGATGTTATTGTAAAATACAAGAATGCTTCAGCATGTTGGTGAGCACGGAGTGACTGTCTATGCGACACTGATTAATGACTGTGAAGTGTCAAAATGAGATATTGCACATTCAGTCTTGGATTTTGTATTAATCCAACCAAAAAACTATGCCTTACAGAGTAGTCCCAAATTCCAACCAGCTGCTAAAAAAGGGCATCATGTTTAAGTGTCTGGTATTTTGTTAACTAATTCTGGCCTGGTTGTTACTAAAGAAAAAAAACTAGCAAAGCAGAAAAAAAGAAAGCCAAGATGACCTATTGGTATGGAGATGGAAACGAAAGTCATAATTCATGTGCTATGCTCCTGCCTTTCTGTTTAAGTGAGCTAGATATTTCTTCTATCTGTGTCATAATCTTCCAAATTATAGCACTAAAATTTTAGTTACCTGCTAGACAAACAAAATACAATGACACATTATCTAATGTTTGCAAGGCTCTGGGAAGATTCCCTATCTGATTTTATTTGTTGAAATATAACCTAGAGAGAAGTGGACCCAATGGCACTTTTAAAACTCAAGTCTGGAGATGAAAACACAGAACAAGGGGTGGTAAAGCAGAATATTTTATCTAATGTATGTAAGAAGATTTTCAAATGTACACAAAATAGCATAATGTACTTCCAAAGCAGTCTGAAATTTGCATACTTAACTGTAAAGAAATTGAAAACCAAGTTTCTTTTAATTCCAAAACACATTAAAAAAACCCTACACAAAGCCCAACTGTTGAAAATGCTCATTCAGTGTGGAAACAGTTTATTTCAGTACTATAACAAGATATTATTTTGATACTGTTGCTTAGCTTGCTTTGAATATTCAAATATCAAACATTTTACAGTACATAAATGATACTCCCAAACATTTACAGCAAATATCATACTTTAAAACTCAGAAGGAATCAATCAAAAGTATCAAATAGCTGCACAATATTTAACCTCTGCAAGTTGGTATAATTGGAATGAAATAAGAACACCAAATTAATTAATTTTTACTTTCTCCCATTTAATGTTTTGTTGACATGATGAGTTCTCATGGACTATATGGTCATTATGTAATTTCCATGCCCAGGAACAATCACAGACACAAATGCTGCTATCACTGTTGTTACTCTTCACACCAACTAAGATAACAGCCCTTTGTGTGAGGTACTGGACATGGAGGCATGCCTTATTCAAAAAATGCAGTATATTACGAAAGTAGAAAATTATTAGAAAGCAAACATCACTGTCCCCTTTCCTTATATGTAAAAATAAATAAATACATAATGGATTATTAAATTATTTCACCTAGATAATTGAGAAATTTTGTGCCAGAACAAAGAACTGATATTACATCTCAGTTACAAAACAGCTAAGACTGTCCTTTTCTTCTACAGAGGAAATATAAAAGTGTAAGATCAATTAGAATATGATGAAATAGTTAATTTTTAGGTTTGCATGCAGAAAGCACAGGGTTTGTACAGAATCAACCGTCTATACACAGAAGTGGAAGCTGTTCAGTAGATACCCAGTAGAAGCCACAGCCATTTATTTGTGTTCTTAAAAAATGTTAATACGGTAAAACTGGCTATAGTCTGGCAGATCCTGTGAAATCTGGATTTCTTCTAGGTAATTATCACTAGCATCAAGAACTTGACATAATAGTGGTTACCAGCTTAGTTTTCATTTACTGATTCAGTCCTTACTTTTGTGTTTCTAACTCAACAAGTGAAATGCATAGGGCTGAGAATTGTAGAAGTCAGAAATTTTTATAGGCAAATAAGCACTTCTCAGTTCAAGAAGAATGACTTAGCAGATGTGTTTCTAGCAACGAGTAAGTGTATAAGGCAAACAGCTTCTAATGATCAGTGAAATATAAACTCCTAATTACTGTCCAAATTAAACATATTAATTTTCTTCAACTTGCTTAGTTGTTTTAACATGTTATTCAGAACAGTAAAAAGTTTTAGGAAAATAGCTTTAGAACAGTAAAAGCTTCATAGGCCCTAGAGCCTACCACTAGTTTCAATAAAACTGTGAAGTTAATTTGGATGATGAGAATAATGAAAAGATGACTAATTTGAAAGTCTCTGCTGAGATGGGAAACAACATAAATTATTTGGCATGAATTAATTTAGAAAAAGAATATTTCCCATAAACATCTGGATAATAAAGTATGAATTAAACCATCACATTTCCAAAAGGCATTTTTAGAACACAGAGAAAAAATAGCAATGATTTTGTAGATTAACTAAGAGAGGTCTTTTGCAGAATTGCTTGAATGTCGCTATGAGTTGAGAAGAAATTGGATCATATATGTACCAAGAAACGAGCTAACAGATCGGTCCTTAACATCATAGATTAGAGGTGTAAAAGAATGCTAGGAAGGAAACGTTTTGTTTTACCTAGGAAAACAAAACAAAACAAAACATTTCCTCCTTGTCATCTGGGCTTAACTATGGCGAAACTCTGACAGAACTCTGATTAGGATGATGCAGTCAACTATGATGAGGAGCATAACACCAGGTCTATTCCAGGAAACTCAAAGCATTCAAGTGATTACCAAGACCATTCCTGTTGTTCAGCTGTCAGTTTTGGCCTGAGCTAACCAAGTGATGCCCAGGGACAGTTCAGGGGCTGCCAGGGGTTGACAATCCCTGCCAAGACCTTGTCTGGACACAGCACTCCCTGGTCCCTCTCATTTACTTTTATGGGGAAAGTCTGAAAGACACAGGAGAAATATTGTGAAACCTAAGCAATTTCAAAAGTTAGAGACAGTGGAAAAAGGCTGATGTAGAAGAAGCAACACAAACATGGAAAGATGATGAAATGAGGTCCAGAAACTACTCTGGGAGAGATTTCAGAGAAGAAATATTGGAAAGTGAAGGAAAACAGCTGAAGGTTTTGGAGGATTAAAATGATACATTTCCGTCTCCTTGGTTTCTCTGTGGTATTCTATAGCAAATACTATATACAAGGTGGAATTATATGACTCTAAGGATTTATGCTGTACAGTCTACTGCTTTCAATGAGTACTGCTTTGTTAAGAAAAGATGTTGACCCTGGAACAACACAGAAAAGCGGCAATAAGACATTTTTAAAACCCTTCTGCTGAGAACCAGTTGGAATGAATGAATTACCTCGGACCTGAGTGTAAAAGTATTCATAAAAGATTCCATAGCTATAAATAACAAAATATCCTGAATTTTGCTTTCTATAGGCAAAATGTTAGAGAGCTGTGCTGCAAACAGAAGAAAAGGACGCTCACATATGTGCTGCGTCTGCACGCTGCATTTTCACAGCAGCACCTGAGGCAGATGAGAATTTAGGCTCAGCAGAGAGAGCCGCTGTTGTAGCCAGTGACAGACACACTGGCAGCAGGGACCACAGGGGCTGTCAGAGCCTTCGCCCTCCTTAGTAATGAACTGACTGCTCAAAAATGTATCTGGTTTCACTGAGTTTGAAAGACCACAAAACATTACAAAATCCTGAAGAAAAACATAAACTCAAATCCCCCTGAAACATAATTTACTTTTGCTGCCAAATTTCTGCTAAAGGCACAAACTGCAAACTGATAGATTGACAGATTTATCCCCACAATTCATTTCTGCTCTATAGCTCAAGAAGAATTAGTGTTTCTTAGCCAATCACACAACCTGTAATAATTGTTTCTGTTTCAGACTTGGTTTAATTTTCATTTGTCTCACATAGCAGCATTTGCAGTAATATCTTTTAAAGTCACTTCCACACAGCAAGTATTTCTTGGAAAACAGGATCTTTGTTTCTCTGTTGTCACTGTTTTCTTTAACAAGTACTTAAAATCTGATTTTGAATTCCAAATAGACCTTTAACCAGGAACTATTATTCTTAATTTAAATTTGTTTTCAGATTGTGGATGGTCTTATTCACATTCTATATTGTAAAGATAAGGAAAAAAATTTCTTTTAAATTATTTAAAAAAAAAAAAAAAAAAAGAAAAGATATCTTTAAGAAGGCAAAACAGCATAGAAGGGCTAGCTTGGGACATCACCTGAAATGGATTTAAATTACTCCTGCCATTCATATCCAAGGGGCAATGGATACAAACTGGAACACAGGAGGTTCCCCTTAAATATGAGAAGAAACTTCTTCTCAGTGAGGGTGACAGAGCACTGGAACAGGCTGCCCAGAAGGTTGTGGAGTCTCCTTCTCTGGAGACATTCAAACCCACCTGGACACTTTCCTGTATAACCTCATCTAGATGTTCCTGCTCCAGCAAGCGGATTGGACTAGATGATCTTTTGAGGTCCATTCCCATCACTAACATTCTGTGATTCTGTATGATTCACACTCTCACAGTACTGTGTAAAAACTCTCTCCTTTGGCAGTGGTGACCTCCTTGTTTTGTTAACCTCTGCTGCAGAAGGTGGCTGGATGTCGCGTTCTGCACTGAGGAGCGGCCAGTCAAATATGGGTGAATGTGGAAAGAAGTGTCGGCTCGTCCAGGCGCTGCCAAAGAGGGAGATTTCCAGCCACCATACAACCCATCAAAACAGCCCAATAATTAAAGGGTCAAAATTATTTATCAAACAATCAGAGGAATGTTTGGTTGCTGTTGCATGTCTGCTCCTCTGCCAGGTAAGACCTACGTTTTGTCAAACAAAGAAAGCAAATGTTTTCCTTCTCCATATGTCTTTCAAAACTTGAAAATTTTCGTTTTATATGTGCAAGTTTCACAACAGTTCTCAAAGTGAAACTTTGAGGAAAGAAACAGGATTTAAAAATAGTTTCAATTACTAGAAGGTCTTGGTCACAAAATCTACAGTTGTTTCTACCCCACTGTTTCAGTTAGTACCTGCTTGTGCCAAAAAAAGTTTATTGGATTTTCTTGATACATAGAAAAATTTCCCCTCCCTGGCTTGCTAACTCATAATACTCTTTTTCTTCCATAAGGTTTTGGTGAAATACCCACAAAAACTACCAAGTGTAGAGAAACAGTAAACATTGCTTATGTTTATTTGTGTTTAAAAATATTTATGTATGTTTTATGACCTAAAAAGTTGGAGGCCCTGGAGAAGCCCTCATGACTTGAGTGGACTTTGGCACAGTGCCTTGGCTTGCTTGTGTAAACACACGTTCATGGCCCTGTTTTGACCTTGGATGGGAAAGGAACTATTTGTAGGGTGTCACAGACACTACAGGGATTGCAGCTGAGGTGTGAGATGAGTCTGAACCATGTTCATGGAGAGATAATGCTGGAGAAGGAGAAACGCATGAGGAGACTACGAGAGATGGAGTTAGAACAAATGTGTTTTTAATGAGAAAATGCGAAAGGAGGGAGAGAGGTACCAAAGGCGGCAGCAGTAGTCAGGGAGATGAAAAAGATGCACGTTTCTTGATAGAGTGGAGGAGGTTTCTGTTTGCTTCAGTGGTTCAGCACTCAAACTGAATGAGATCAAGAGGGAGAGAAGAGCCCTGCCCAGCTGTCTGGTAGAGGGGAGAAGAAGACTCTTCCAAATCCCTCCCTGTTACAGTGCACCGTAGTGGAGATAGGACTGACCTTCAAACAAATCAAAACATTTGTTTAGTTTCACCCAGAGTTCTGCAAAACCAGAGCTTTTGAGTCCCTATTACTGGTTTAGAAATATCATAAAAATGGGAAGATGGAGTTAGGGGCTGCATTATTTCAGATATTTTCCCTGTGGGTTTTAATAGATTATTATTTATGATTTTTCCAACACCCTAACATATACTGGTTGCTTCCTGTACAAATAAAGAAAACAGTTTTGAAAACAGCCCCTCTCTTGTCCTTCCACTACTAGTCAGGGATTAAATATTAACTGCTTCAAATAATGCTCCCCCCAGCTATTCTATTACAATTTAGTTACACCCCTAGTATGATTTTACATTTCCCTTGTTATCTGAAACTCTCACTCTGCAGATTCTCTGTGCTATATTTGGCAATATAATTACTGTTGCCTTAAGCACTTTTTTCCCCATAGAATATTTCCTTCTCATTTATATTATTACATTCCAAGAGAGTTTTCAGGAGCCAGAGTGAATTTCCTTGTATTGCCTCCAAAAAAGCCTCACTTAGGCTATAGCTTCTGGACTATAATAGTGACAAGCCACAGATGTTTCGAAATTGGGTTTAGGCAACATATAAGTATAATTATTGTTGTTGTTGCTCTTGTTCCTATTGAGCCTCTTGGCTACAGTTAGAGACAAGGTCCTATTGTGTTAGACTATGTATTCACATGTAATAAAAAGGAAAAGTGTACAATCCCAGACTAATTAATTTAGGGACTGCTTCTGGCAGGTGCTGAGCAGTCATGCTAGCTAGATGGAGCATTAAGAACTACCTTACACAGCAATAGCAAAGACACATGCCACCTACAGCAATTTGGAATTACCTGGTGATCTTCTGTGCTAGTGGTATCTAGTGCGTATGTGTACACTACCAACAAGTAGTTTTGTGAAAGGGAAAGTCTGTTACTTTTAAAAATTATTCTATGATGTATTATTTACTGAGAGCTGACAATATCCTTGGCTCTGCCCAGAACAAAAATTCTGAACTCATGCAGAACCCTTCAAGAGGACATGACATCTCAACAGGTTGGGATGGGCGTTGCAAGCCCCAGATGGCATATTTCCATTCTAATTTTTCATCTCTCTCTGGGAAAATACATGCATCCAGTTGGCAACTTTTCTAAATTTGCATTCAACATATTATATAAACAGCTGATACACTTTTTCTTTAACATTAGATTATCAAAATGAGAAATGACTGAGAGTCAACTCTTATTTGTAAAATAGATCCACATGGCTAACCAGTGTTTCCTGCTTAATGGAAATTAAAGAATGCTCGTCCTTGGTGTCATGTCTACACTTTCCAACAAAGAAGGTCTCAGATTAACTTTTTGGCCCTAGATCAGCAGTGTACTTGAAAATGTGCTTAACTTTAAGCACTTCCTCAAGTTCTATTGAAGTGTACTGTCAGCACTCAACAAATAAGAAATCGTAACAACATTTGAAACTAATCCACTTTCCTTTCAGAAAGCTACATGATAATGCCATAGAGCAAATATTATATGCAAAAAATATTTCTTTGTGAAGTCACTCCGTGATACTTCAGCAAGGGCTTAAATGATTTGCTGAACCAGGGTTTCAAATGGGTTTATATAACACAATGAGATCAAATTGCAATGTGTGTTTTTCAAAATGTCGGCCTGATCCTGAAAATTACTAGATGAGTAATTTAATCAGTGTTTTCAGTGTACAAGTGTAGGCTGCTGCTGAAGCCAGAAGGCAAAGGTGTCAAATCCCATTAACAAGTATAATAAGTAGTATAGGTGATTACGGTAGCTTGCTGAGTACCTGCTGAGAGATGCTGAACTCAAGGGACTGAATGCTCTGTCCTTCCCAGAAGATACTTGCACCAGGCAGAATAATACAAAGAAGTATCCTAGTCACTAGTCAAATAGCTGTTTATTGTTTGTGAGTCTTTTAATGCAAAATTGCAGTTGCTGCTCTTTGCCTCAGTAGGAGCTGAAGTTCTCAATATGTTGCAGTGCTGGATGTTTGGCTGGATGGCCAAGTGTCTGGGGTTTTTTTTCATTTAACATAGTCAGATGATATTTTCAAGGAAAGCCAATACTAAATAACATCTCAATTGAGAAGCAGGCTAAATTAGCTCGTCTTTTTCTCCTGCTGGTGCAGCTAAATTGCTAATGGCTCACTAGTCCACAACCAGACTGGGAAAAGATGCCCAACAAACCTTGCATTGTGGTGTAGAGTTTTTCTCATTCTTCAGTCTGAAGGACACAGTGCGTATGCTGTGAAGTTCACTCTGGGAAGCTGATCCAAGAAGCAGTACTGGCTGCTGCCTGCCCTGAGCATTTGCTTGGCCACCTGAGCTGCCCAGCTGCTGGGGGCACGGGAGTTCCACATTGTCCCCGTGCAGGTGCTGCTGGGGGGCTTGTGAAACAGCAACCTGCAAAGCACGGTAACAAGAAGTTTTGCGACCTTGCTGTGTTATGTTTGCCAGGGAAAGTTTTCTTTGCTGTGTTTTGAGCACTTCTGCCACACAAGACAAATTAGACCACGTGTGCCTGTGGGACTGTGAGTTGAGCAGGAGAAGAACGGGAGGGAGGAGGGATAGGAGCAAGGCAATGGAGGCGGAAAAAACATCAAAAGCTGTTGTGGTTTTCTCACATGGTAATTATCTACTTTTTAACAGAAATACGAAACACATGCATGGCTGGAGGTTTGGCACTTCCAATAGTATTCAGGGGCCACTTTGGGTTCCTCTGCTTTCCTGGAGCATGTAGAAGATGCAAGAAGCCTGTAGGTAAAAGGCCTCCTCTGTGATCTCTGAGCCCTTTCCCTGCAGCAGGCTAAGCACAGTCCCCAGTCCCTCTCTGGGGCAGGGCTACCTGATTCAGAACTCATTGCTCTGCAGACAGGCCAGCGAGGACCACATGCATGGTCCCTGCATGCCAGTCGCCTCCATCAGCTAAAATAAGGCTGTGTGACACAGTCATGCTCGGCTCCTGGAAAAAAAGAAGAAGGCGGCTTGCTGGATTCTTTCACATTTTTAATAAGGCATAAGAGAGCCAAGAGATGTTAAACTATCTGCCTCCAGTCTCCACCGTGCTGGGGGTGGCAGCCATTCTTTGCTCCAGAGTATAATCTGGGAATGCAGCTGCACCCTTCCTCCAAGTAAGTGTTAGGACATGCTCTGTCAGCTGTGTCCCAGCTCTGTCCCTTTATTTAGCATTAGAGCATTGTCTGGTATCTCCCAGACACAGTTATGGATGTCCAAGAAAGGCTGCAGGGAAGGCAGGGTACTCTGGTAGCCCATAGATGTTGCTGGGAGTACAGGCAGGGCTATGCCAGACACTGCTGAGTGTGGCACTGCCAGCTTAGGAAATAAAAGGAGCAGAGACGTAGAAAGAGCAGAGCTCAGCTGCTCTGTATAGGGTGAATATGGAGATTCAGGGAATATTAGGAATTATGAGCCATTAGTAATTCATTGTTACTGAGGATGAGCCCTCTGGATACCTAGCTGATAATAAATATATTATTTCAAAGATGTGATTTGCCAGGTTTTATTGGGTTTCTATAAAGAGGCAAAAACTATGCTGTACAGAAAATGGCACCTTTTGGTTAACTCTGTTGTCTTGTCCAAAGCCAAGAAGCAATAACATTATCTGAAGAATGTTGTGTTGAGAATTTTTACTCTCAGCTAAAACAATTTTTTCCTTTGGATTTCTTCTCAGAAAAAATAAACTTTGGGGGCTGAAGAGCAATATAGTAATGTATGTAAAGACGCCGAATTTTTATTACAAGCAAGTGTAGGTATTGGCAACACATAGAAAACTCAGATGAGAAAACAATAGATGCTTTGGCTTAGTAGTAATGTTAAAATATTTATAAACACAGTCACTTTGAATCAAATGAAATTGTTTTCTGGAAAATGTATAGTTTAACTCCTACTGAAATATATTAATGAGAGTTCGGGCAACTGTACTTCATTTTAAAGAAAAAATAGAAAGACTAAGATTTCTTAACTTCTAAAAAATAAGAGATAAACAAATAGTAAAAGTACAATTTCAAAACAGCAGTTAATATTTTCTGCTTAAAAAATGCTTAACACTTCCTGCTTCTCTTACCTTTCCTATTCCTTCTCTCAAATTTAACAAAAAATATCATAAGTTTGTAGAGAGGGTCATTGTCACTGCATATATGTTTTTCTCTCACGTAAAATCCAGTAAAAACACTTGCCCATCTTTAGGTAAGGAGAGTATCTTTTTCAGAGCACATCAGGGGAAGCAGCTGAGCCTGCAGGAATTCCCCTCCAGCCTGGGCGCAATCAGCAGATTGAGGGGCAACTGCCTTGCAGTTTTGGCTCTGGGTAACTCTCTGCCCACTAGTTATTCATGTGTGTCTGCTTTTAACAAGTACTAAATTGGGAGAATCTAAAATATGACCCTCAGAACAATTCAGAAGCCAGAAGAGCCTGTGCTGACACATATAGAGCCGGGCAAGGCCAAAGGCTCTTATTGTTGCAGAAAAGCTTCCAGTCCCTTAACCTTACTTGTTATGGAAAAATTAGCTCAGATTTAAATTTCCCAACCCAGCATTACAGGGTGGGAGGGATATTGTATGAACACAGATTCACTCTCAACACAATGAAATAGGACCTCACTTTAAGACAGAGCTATCTTTTTATTCTGCATCTGTATAGTCCCTTGCCCAGCGGGAGTCCCTGGTTTACTCCAAGCCCTACTGTTTTGTGAATAATATCAACAACAATAACCATTCCAGCTATTTCTGGTAGGAGCTGGGAGTGTAATTGCCAGTTACACATTTGATAGCACAAAACTGTTTTGAAAAAGCACAAGAAAAAAAAGAAAAAAAAAGAAAGAAAACCGCAAAGCAAATAGAATAAACATAATTAAAATCAGCTCTATACCCTTCTAAACAAGTTCCTACCCATCATTGGCTGCCTGTTCCTCTGCACAATTCCTCCATCTGTGTGACAATTCTGCATTTCCTTCCAGTCTATTAGGATTCTTTGTAGTAAAATGATTTAGCATTTCAGTCAAGAAGATTGTCTTAGAAACAGGCATCATTAACAGATTTTTATGCTGGTAAATCTCTGTATCATGCTAAGATATGATAAAGAGGTCACTGTTTAATTTACACAGCTGTATAACTTAGCAAAGTGTGAACACACACATTTTTATTCTATACTCCTGGGCATGCATTAGCTTCCAATACATCATTGATAAGAAACAACCTAAGTTTCTGGTGATTTCTATACTGCATCACAAAACAAAGTGAAATATTTTATTTTGTTAACTTGTGCGGGAAATCTTATTCACTATCCTTCATATGCAGTTTTGAACTGCAAATGGGCAGCATTACCTTCCGGGGCCATTCTGTGGAGTTTTAAAGTCACCTGTGTGAGAAGTTCTGTGTCCCCAACAGACTCGATCTGCAGTGTGAAGAAGTGCACTGTGGACTAAAACTAAATATTCACCTAATTCCCCTGATTCAAGGGAATTAGGTTACTTACCTAAGTAATTAATATGAATGTTTAATTAATAGATTTGCTTTCACATGAGGGTTTGTTGTTTTTTTTTTTTTTCTCCCTTCAGGAACTCAAGAATTTCAGTAATTTTTTCAGACAGACCAAAATGATATTACTTTAAACTTATGCTTTCTCAAAGGATCTACTGATTTAAGGGTCTCTCACTGACCTTTCATTGACTTTCTCTAATGTTATATTGTTATGCCTAATAGAAGATAAAGACCGATTAATAATAACCAATGAGTGGTGTACTGAGTCAGGACTGAAAATAGCAAGTGCACTATGCAGGTCATGTCATATATAGTGTATGCAAACTGCAAAGAGACAAAGAAGATTAGAGAGCTTAGATACTAAATAAAGAGGAAATGGATCCAGTCCTCTACTTTTAAACCTAAATTCATATGAAAACCCAAATGTATCAAAAATTTGAAGCAAATCAGATATGGATAGTTGAAATAATCCCAAGTTAGTTCAGGGTGGGGTTCAGGGTTAGTTCAGAAAGAGTTCAGAGGAGTTTCCAGGCACAAATTCTCTTTTCCCTTTATCCAGATACTCCCAGTGGGGAGCTCCTGAGCAGGAAGGTCACCAGTCCCAGACAGAGCCCAGATGAAACTGGTGAAAAATCAGTTCACCTTCTCTGTGAAGGCAACACCACTTTCTTATGAATAAGGTGAACAAAGCATCCACATTGCTGCATTGAAATGTGCCTGGAGAAAACAGAACATTATTCTTATAAATATTTTTAATATGAGATTCAAATTAAGATACCTTGCCTGAAAGGCTTCCCAGCAATTTTCAGCAGCCAAGGGGTTCCTGTGAAAACACTGTGGAGCTGCCATGAATTTGTACAAGTGGCTGGTGTTGACTCCTGAGCAGGGAGGCACGTTCAGGGCTTGTTGGCGAGTCCCTTTGGTCAGCTGCCCACCAGTGCCCATCACTGCCTCTGTGCAGAGCACAACAGCTTCGTTATCCTGTTCACGTATACAGTTAGCATATGCACAGTGTCAACTGTATTTGCGAGTTCATCAGCTGGAGTTTCTCTGCCAAGAGGGTTCTAACCAGAGCATTATGTTTTCTGTAGATACACCTACAGTGACAGACCTGTAGGCTGCTTGAGATCGAATACTAAAATGCGTTTTATTTTCCCTGGTGGGTCTGTCATGTGTGTTTCAATGTCTGGAATACACACTACATTATTATTAGGCTCAAATGTGTGTTTTAATAATCTCTTAAGAAACAAGGAAAAGGGAAGAATAATGAAATAACCATAATTGTCTAAAACCAAGTATATACAAATTACAAAGTCCTTTGTTAATAGAATGCAAGCATCTCTAATTGTAACAAAGCATAAATTCAATGCTAGGGCTGTCAGACCTCTAGGAAATAATGGGGGTTTGACTTCCTAAGAAAGAGTTTTGCTCAGTAGTTTCTGATCCTTAGGCTTCTTTGGGCTGAGTGCAGGAAGTGCATGAACAAATCCCATTCATAAATAGAGGGATTTTCATGCCCGTCTGCTTCCCTCCCCACTCCCCTGCAAATACCGCTTTTTCAGACTGTGCTCTTTAAAGTTTAGCAAACATGAAAGGAAATTGTTAAACTCTGGTAATTACCCAAGGATAAAAGTGATGTATCATTTCAAACAGGATTTCACTCAGCATTAATAATGACAACCCATGTCATTATCAATGGATCTGAGAATGAAATAGGAAAAAAGAAGGTGTTGGGTTCTTTTGTTTTTGTTTTTGTTTTTCTCCTTAGCTATTGTACACTTTTATCACTTTCCAAAGAGAAAAAAAAAAAAAAAGGCAAGAAAATAGGGGAATGCATCTACATTTGTGGAAGAGTTCTCACAAATCTACCCTTCCCTCTGTTTCAAATAATGGAAGTCAATCTATTTTTCCCAAAATTGCCAAACCAACTTAAACTCATTCCAAGGTTCATGAACCAGGCCATCAATGACTAATATACCTATACATCAATCATAAAATCCAAAGGTAGACTAAGACAAGAACTGGGTTTTGGGTTTTACTGTGTAAGACATTAGCAAGAGTACTCAAAGAGATGCTGGAGCAATGTGGAACCATTGTAGGTAACAAGAACTAGTCTGTGCTGAGAGGTAAGAGTTTCAATAATGTATAGAAAATTTGGGTCTTCTATTCTTATTTGTGTCCAGTAGTGAAGTACCATCCTAATAATTGAAATTGCTTTGAAAATACCAGAATAGGAGTAGTTGAGTAATTCTGCTGGTGATGGTGAGAGCAGCAGAATCTGGTGTATAATGTATAGGGCTCCGATCCAGGAAACAGTATAAGCAAGTGCTTAAATCCATCCCTTTTCAGGAAAGAATTTTGGCACATACTAGATTTTAAGCATATGCCTAAAGTTAAAGTTAAGCATATGGTTAAATGTTTTCTTGAATGGAGGTTTTCCTGATTCAAGGATTTATAGGGCAACGTATGGCATTTTTGAGCAAACCTAAAACATTCTCACTCTTCACAGAAATACAGAGAAACTGTACAAATATTTTTTTGAAATACCTGATTTATTGAATTCTATCAAGGAAGGATGAAGGTTTAACATAAAACCTATGAAGTCCAAGAACAACAAAACCAAAATATTCATCTAGGAGTTTCATTCAATAAGAAGACCCAGATCCCAAGAGTTTTCAAAGAAGATAAATTAGTCCCTAATGTACTCATCAAAGAGAACAGTAACGTTACCTAGTGTGTTTTGTATTAGTCTTTCACTTTATCTCTTTTAGTAGAATTTTTTCATCTTACTTTTTTTGTGTGTTTGGTGAGAAATTAGGTCATAAATGCAGACACAGTGCACACAAGCCATATAAGTCACAGATCTCCCTACTGCAAGAAGTTTTCCATCCTGTTCTCAATTCTTCAAAATATTTCTATTTTGTTAATAATGGCACCACAGCCTAATTCAGTGAAATAATGCAGTGTTTGACTGTGACTTGCACTGACTCATGTGATGAGCTTCTTAGGAAGCTTGCTGCCCAAGCATTGTGACCAAACCAGTCTTCTCCAGAAACCTCCCTGATGGGGGGGAAGAAAGGAGGGGGGGGCAGGGAGAGGTAAGACAGGACAGAAATGGGCAGGATCTGCATCAGTACAAGCCCTCATATCTATAGGCATGTTATTATGCCTGATTCTTCCTTTTTTCTCCCTCATGAATCTTTTGGACGTGGCCTTCATATGTCTTAATCAAGAAGATTTAGTTATTGTTAGCATTTTTACATACTGTTAGATTCCTTTTCAAGCTGACTACTATTCAGATAATAATAACTTGGCTGTAAGTCAAGTGGGTGGCTGAACTTTGATTTGGTTGAAGAAGAATCATCTCTTAAAATGCAGTTCCACTGGATTATTCAAGAGGGCACAGCTTCATTATGTATATTCTGTTCACGGCCACTCCAGCTAGCAGAAGGATGCTCTAGTTGGCAAGCCAGACACCTCACTTCCGAGTTGGCTTTTTGACTCATCCCAACTTAAGACAAAAAACGCCACTGAGGAAAGCAGGGAACTTCTCTAATTATTATCATTATAGTACAAATCTAACAAGAGACTTATTTTTATTACTAAAAATACTTCTTTTTGACTTGGACCTTGCAGATTTCAGCTGAGCCGTTCTTAAAAACTGGTTATTCAGGCTGCCTCTCACTGCATTCGTTTGGTGTTTCTTTTCTTTGTTCCCCTCAGGAGATACATGGAGGTCCTGGGGAGCCTGAGGTATTCAGAGCCAAAGATGACTCAGGGTGTTGTGGGCGGAGGACAAAGAGAGGAGAAACACATATCAGGTTTCTGGAATATGCCTTTCAGGACATATTTGTGTAATAAAGAAGTTTTTCACCATAGCCTCAACTTATCAAGACAAAAAAAATCTTAAATCCTCACTGATGTACAATCAAGGTCCACTATGAAAATGAGAACTGTTGTCTCACTAATGACAAGTCACTACTATTGTGACAGAACCATCCACCTGTGTTCAGATTCAAATCCAGGTCTCAGAAACAAAGAAGCAGCTGAAGTAATTCCTTCTGAAAGCTCTAACCAAAATAATTATTATACTGGGGCAGGATGGGCTTTTTGAGGGTTTTGGATAGGAATCTCAACCTAGACTGGAAAAGCTTTCCCAATTAAAATGTGTTAGAAATTGATATATATTTATGAAAACTTCTGGTTTTGCTCTCACCCACTAATATTTTCTGATGAAAACAGGAAAACAAGCAAAACAACACCCGAAGAACAAGTGTAAGCATACAAAATACAACCAGCAGCACGTCCTCTCCCACTTCCATTAGTGTGTCAAGAAAGAACTTTGCCATAATTTCTAATGACCATTTCACTCTCCCTCTTTCAAGCCAGTTGTCTGAGCTTCTTCAGGGCAGCAATAAAGTTGTCTTGATACCTGAGGTATTTTTTCCTTGAGGGAGAGGGAACTGCAGCAGGAAACATGAACCTGAGGCCAGAGGAGAATGAGGAAGACACCAAAGATCATTGTCACTGTTGTTCTTCCTCTGCCAGCACTGGCTCATGGGAAGAGATGCTGCTCTTCCTTTCCTTTCTCTATACGAAATGTGGAGTAATCTTGTTACTATAAATGGTGGGGTTTGTTGTTGCTGTTCAGGTTTGTTTTAATGTTCAACCTCTGTCCAACTCTACCTGCTTTGTGGCAGCTTGCGCTAGCTAGTTATGCTAAAACAAATTTGGCCAAGTTGTTTAGAGATGAGGAATATGGAAAAAGGAGACTACAAGGAAAGGAAAGAAGGAAAAACACCACTGAGAAAAGCATCATAGGAAAAAAAACAGCGCCAGGGCGACTCCACAGTCATCCTGGGGTCAGAAGGACAGAGATGTAATCAGGGGAAGGAACAATCTGAGGAAAATGGAGGCCAGGCAGAAGGAGGCAGAGAAAACCACGCTGGGAGGGCTGTGAGGGGGAGGAAGGGTAGCAGAGAGAGATTAAAAGAGAGAATGAGGCAGGGAAAGAGGTCTGAGATAGAGGGAGGCTGCTGGGGGAGGTGAAAGCTTGGTGGTCCTAGGACAATCTCCCCAAACCTGGGGGACGCAAAATGAGGGATGCACATGAAGAGAAACTGGGAAAGCAAGGAAATGCGTGATGCTTTTCAACTCCTTTCCAGCCTACAGGCAACCTTCTCTACTGCTACCCAGCCCTTCAATACTCTTTATTACTGGCATAAATAATTTTCAAACTGGAATGGGTAAGAGATGACTTAGAAACAAAATATTATATATTTCTTAAAAGAGAGATTCTTCCAGGGAGGTGAAGAAAAGGGAGGGGGGGACAGGAAGGCTCTGTAAAATGAAAACAGTTACAAGAGAAGGAAAGTAAATAGTAAAAAGGACAGATAAAGATAAAGGGAAAAAGATGGAAAAGATAAAAGTGATGGATGAGCAGAAGAAAGGAAATAGAAAGAGCTGAAATAATAAGAATGAGAACAAAGGAAAAGAATAAAGAGAAGGAAACTGAGAGGAGGAAAACACATATCCAAATTAATACCTGGAGGTCTTCATGATTGATATATTTTCTTTTACTGAGAATAAATTTATATTACACTTAAATAGTATAGTGAGTCACCATTTACACCTTTTCAGAGAAAGATGCCAAATTTGAGCCTTTTAGGGTTGAAGTCCTCAGACTGATTAAGATCCATTCTCAGCAGGATATGCTGTGACCCAGCCTCAAAATTAATACTTTCCTCCACTTCAGTGCACATAAGCAGACTTTAAAGTGAGTGGAAGGTAACAAATTTTCTCTCAGTGGTTCTTCTCTTTTCCAATTTGAATTTCAGATTCATTAATATAATGGTAACATTTCACAGATATAACTAGATACAGAATTTGAGGGAATCTAACCAGCTTTACATTTCACTCCTTTCTATTCAGCAGAAGAAAAAAAAAAAAAAAAAAAAGGAAAGAAAAAAAATGGAAGGAATTAATTATGTGGTATCTTCAGCTATCTATATTGCCCATGGCATGGCTATCAATCATGAACAGTGTATTCAGACTTTATAACCTGAATGTTCTCCAAACAAATAACACCTTAAACCAGCAAACCAAACAATAGAGCAAGCTTTATTCTGTCCTTCCCTTTTCAGCAGTGCACACAGCAAAGGAGACATAGGAGGAAATCAACTGTAAATGGCATGTTCAGTAATGAAGGAAAAAGCTGAATATCCACAAGTCTGTTTCCTTGGCAACTGAATGGAGGGACAATCAGAATCTCTCGATTGCACCCCATTATAGATATTTTCTACACAGACCAGTAAAAGGAAGAAAAAGGTGATTGGGAAATCTTCAGCAAAAATCCTCCTGGAGCACTTTGAAAGCATGGGGGAAGTGAACAGATAATACATATAATGGCTGCCTGCATGGAGCTCCTGATTGCAATCGTCTTCAGAGCAGTGAGAAGAGGGATGACAGGAAAATCGTACATTGAAATGTTGCATTCCCAAAGGTCCCAGATTTCATCCTTGACTCCAGGGCTATTCCTATTTTATAGGAATATCTCACAAATGGACTTTGACACTGTGTAGAGAAGGATTATTCTGAAAATCGGCATTGTAAATTCACTCTCTCCATTACACTTCGTCACCTTACCAACCTAGTGGTCTGAGATTGTTAATATGACCTGATGAACCAGAGCTGTTGTTGTTCCACCAGTATCAATTCTCTGAATAATTTATGGAATGCTCAGACTTAGGCAAATGAAATAAGTGTACACTAAGGGATTTAACTTTTTTCTGCACCGGGCAATCTCTTAGCACCAGAAATGGCAGTACATGCTTTATTCAGGAACATACTGGAGGAAAAAAAAAATGATATGCAAGTACTTAGAGGATAAAAATATTACAAGGTATCAAATCTAGACAGATAAATAAATGAATCTAGATGAGTCATATGGACTTTTTCATCCTTAAATGTTAATTTTACGATAGTAAGTATCACAGTTACCCTGGCTATCCAAGGAAATGCTCTGGGTACAGCCCACCTAAGGAAAGCTTAAGTTGCTTGTTGCTGTGTATGCCTTCTGTCTTATTTTTGCCCTGTCTTTTTTTTCATTTCATTTTTTTCTTTTAAATGTCTCTATTTTTTTTTTTACTCTGAGTCAGAAGCCTAATCAGCATCAAAGCAGTTTGCTAAGGCTGACCACATCAGTACAGTCTTCATTTTAACACTGATAGGAATGAGTAAGTGCAGAGCACTGAGCTGAGGTGTACTCTGTCATCCAACCTGCTAACCCTTTCCTCACTTAGTATGTTCTAAGAAAAAAAAATAAGAAGGAGAAGGAAAACACTGCTTCATTCATAAACAAAAACATTTTTTCCTGATTTAGGCTGAGACAAAATACATCTTTCCCACAGCAACAAGTATTAGAAGTGTAAGCACAGGAAAATCATTGTCAATCCTGACTGAGTTCCTTTACCAGAACTTGCAACTAGTCCAGCAGAATAAAAATGCAGAGATTGGAAGGAAACACTATCAGAGAGGGCTTCTGGATAGTGTGAGGATTCCAGGTTTTTCTAGAATTTCAGGACTTTATACAATAGTGTTTTTTCTTGTCTGTTCTGATTTCTCAGAGAGATATGATCTATTTGTCAAGGGACCAAGTTAAACCTCTTTACTCTCAGCTTGTCTGAGACACTTCACATTATGGCTCATTTCCAGGGATTTTTTTTATTGATCTGTAATTGATTGGTCTGCTTTACTAGGTGTGGTTCAAAATCATCATATGTATTAGAAACTTCATGAGAAGATGGGATAAACAAGTGTGAAACATAAAATTGTTGTTGTATTTATTAAAAATACATGCAAGAAAAACTCTGAAGGAAATAAAATAGATCTTTGGGAAAGACATTATATATGGACAGTAGCTAGATACTTCCTTTTGGTGTGGGGAATGGGAAAACCTCCTTTAAAATATCAATGTTTAGCCACAGCTAGAAACAAACACTAGTTTTAATGAATAATTTTACATTATTATTTTCTCTAAGATGACAAATCCATTAGATGGACAGATGAATTCTGACAGAGTAATCATTTTCTGAAATGAATAAAAAAATCTTAGTGTGATAAAATTTTAGTCTGAAAAAATATTCCAAAACAGAAATACACAACCATAGGATTGTAGCTCAATGGGTGTGCAAAACTTCCAATACTTTCTATCTTCACTACTGAAAAAAAACTCCTTATTTAATCTGAAACAGGTGGTAGAAAAACTGGCATTTTGGCGGCAGTTCTATCGGCAACAGCATCATATCATAGCCTAAAAATAGACAAAAACCAACTGATTGAACCAAAATTGAAGCTGTCTTCCTGCAGGTAGACAGACCTTTTACTGAGTTCTCCGGAACTGCAAAATCCTCTGTATCTAATTATCTTCTCTTAGTCACTGTTATCTCAGTTTCTTTCTCATCTTGTCTAAAAATCCCAAATGTGTTTCTTGTTAGCAGTTTGATACAGTTTTCCAACATCACTAAGCCAATGTTGGTACAGCTTAGACATGTTAGTGATATCACCATGAAGAAGTCCTTTAGCCCTTATTATTTCCTGTTCTTTCTTGTTATGGCACAAACTGGATGAAATCTTGAGACTGAAGGGAACAATATTTATCCTCACTCAGAAGGCGAGGGAGAGGGGAGTAATAAAGTTTAATTTTGGAAGTAAAATAGATTAAAATTCAGAAGTCTATGCCCTAAACATGGCCACAGAGCATGGAAGGGATTGATTGAACTAGCCACGGCTCCATGAGTGGATAAACTTTCTGTAGACTGTCTCTGGAAGCACAAGGCAGAATAATGTTCATGGAGGTGTGGAAACATTCAGAGACCACGTAGGTGGAATAATGCAAAAAAGCCAGCTAGAAAACACTTGTGCTGCGTTCCTGAGAGAAAGCCAAGAGAGGAAGCCTTTGGGCGGTGAAGTAACTGGAAAGAAGCTTCAGAAGAAAAGCAAGAGTTTTCAAATGCTATTTCTATTATAAGGGCGAAAAGGACATTACACACATTACTCATAAATAAATCGCTTTGTGGCATGAACGTTACTGATTCAATTAAATCATCAATAGATTTCCCTTAAGAAACCCTTCCAAGCTCCTTGAAGCTGGCTAGGGCTCTGCTCAGGAAGGACAGTGTTATTAGTACAGCAGGGAATAGGTTTGTTTCCAGTGTACCTGGCAGGAGTCCGTACAGACACATGATGACCTCAGTCACAGCCAGGACCACACATGTATATTCACATGTAGATCTAAGTCTGTTGGATGGCCAATACATATGGTTTATACTCTTCTCCCTCTTAGTCAGGAAGGAATCCAGCTATTTTTAAGTCTGGATATGCATATGGCCAAATATGATATTCCTTGTGCAGAGGAAGAAAAGGAGACACTTAAAGTTTTCAACATGCTTTCCTTATTTCTGGTGGTTTTCCTTTCCCATTGTGCTTACTCACTCTTTCCCTAGAAGAATGAAGCACCCTCCAGAAAATTCTGTCATCTTTAAAACTTAGATTAATACCCACAAATTCACAAGTTTCATTCATTCATGTAAATTGTTGTGAAGTGACCAGCTGGGACAGGCAGCTCACATGCATGCAGTGGCCCACACCTCTCAGGTTGGAAATCCCTGCTTAGATAGAACAACTGGAGCACAAAATCTTCAACAAGTAACAAATATTTGCACTAGACAGATTGCAAACAACCTTCAGACTACTATTCACTCACCTCCAGAATTAAGCAGTAATGGAGAATGAATAAATTTATAATTCTCACAGTTGTCTTGAAGCTAACTTCTAAAGCAGAAAAAGTGGTTAAATCCTCCTGCATAAATTACTACCAGTTGTCCATTATGTTACAATAGGAACTGTGACAAAGACCTTGGAAACCATGATTCATGAATTTTCCACGAGCAGCCAAGTGCATCATCCTCTGAAAAGAATATAAAAGAGAAAAGCTTACATTTGTCAAAAATTCTGGCCATCAGCGTCCACTTTTCTCATTTCTTTGTAGAAAAGTAGCGGTGAAGCAGAAAGTATCTATATTGAGTAGACAGTGGCTGTCAGTCATCAAATGGCTGTCTCTGACTGTATCAGTCTCATTAATCTATATGACTTTGAGAACCAAAAGAAACCAGAGTGACTGTTTCAACATAACCTCCCTTTAACAAAAAATAGTTGTACGATATGGCAATCCAGGCTTTGACTGCTCCTTCTTCTTTTTAATAGAATTGGAAAAGGACAAGAGATGAGGATGCTCTTCCTGATACTTTCTAAATTCCCGAGAAATTTTTAGAAGGAAATATGACCATGCAGAACAGATAGTGCTAGCTGGCTATATTTCCCGTTTCCTATTTTAAAGCAAAACCGTAGTGCTTCTAGGACACTTATGTACTTACGTTAATTCAGATTTGCTTGTTGCATTGGCTCAGAGTCTTTTGTTTTGTTTTGTTTGTTTTAATAAAGTGCTTTCATACAGTGATATTGAGTTGTGGCTTTGTATTTGTCACAAGGCAACTTGATTTATATCTCTACAGTTCTCCAGAGATTTTGAAAAGATGACTATATGACATGAATAGTGAAATTACCTGTTGATAAAACCTACTGTTATATTCTGGCAGCAGTCAAACAGTATAGGCTAGCTTAAAAATAAAGTCAGATGGTGACCTGCTTACTAAATCCATGACTATTTTGGACCACATACTTGTGTATTTCTCTTATAGGCGAGGTCCTTCAGGCTGGATCCTGTACAGATGCTTTTGAAGCTTTTAAGAAGGCTCAGAAAGCTTACAACCCACAATGACACTGCTGAGAGTTCCCCTCAGAGGCACATAGTACTATTTCAAACTGCATTTTGTTTGTGTTTCCCTCCAGCAATTGATCTCCGGGTAACTTCTTCTAATTTCTAATGTTCCAGAAACCTAATATCTTTAGAATAGTTGTTATCGTTTCATTTTACTACAGTGTGGTAACAGGTTTTAAATGCCATTATTATGTATGGGGAAATGGGTTTAAATATTTTATCTATCTATAAAAGCGTACTGATTTTGTCATTCTTTTCCTTCCACCATCCCCCATTGTTTTGCAGCTAACTGTTACCATATTTAACTTCCCACCAACAAATTCTACTCCATAGGCCCTATAGTGAACATTGGAAACTTCAGAACTAGCCATGCACAGTGTGACATGGCTGTGCGGTGCATCGGGGATTATGTCAGCTGTACTGTGTGCACAGAGCAGCTGCCAGGCATGGCAGCTCTGCCAGGATCTCTCTTTGGCATCAGTGCACGCTGCTCTGTGTTTGTTCATGAGGCTGGAGCTCTCGTGCATCGCTAAACCTTTTGCCAGATGGATATGTAATAGCTCCGACAGATCCCAGGGCAGAGCTATTACCCAAACACTGGCAGAATCAGCAGCTTCTCCAGCAAGTGGCAAGACTAATAAAACCAGCTGGCTGCTCTGAGCACAGCAGAGCAGCAGCTTCTGGGTTTATACACATCAGTTTGTTGTTCTGCAGTGCAAGTCTTCCTACTACTACTGAAAGCTATCCTGATATTTTATATGAAATTAAGATACAGGCTATTTACATGTCTCATTGTGATCCTTTACAGAACAGATTTTCTAAACATTCATCCAGATCTGGGACAATATCTATGTGATTGCAAATCATTCCAGAGCTTTGTTAGCAAATATACCTCTAAGCCACAGACAAATATAGCCAGGACAGAAGTGAAGCATTTGACTAGCTGGAGCCCAGAGTGTCAGAATTGTGTAACAGCCTATGAAATACTGCCAGAGCAGGCTTCTGAAACATAAACAAAAGTTTCATAGAGTAGTGAATAGGAAGGGTGGAAAAATTAACCTTTAAACACAGAAGTGAAAATCAGATACATTAGCAGCTGAGAAACAAAGTCTTCAAACAAGACTGGGTTTTAACCATGTCAAGCTTTTGATTACATTGCTGTGGAACAAAAGCTATATAGAAGTTACCCCATTTGAAATGTTACTGTTGAAGATCTTCGTGTGTCGGTATCTCATATGATAAGAATTCTATAACTGTGTCTAGGTCTAATTTGAATCTATCATAATGATCTTAAAAGGAATCTGTGCAACATCATTATTACTTACCTCTTGAGAAGGGAGGAAAACTGCACAACTACAGCCAAAGAGAAGAGTGAGAATGTGTGAGAGAAACAGCTCTGCAGACACCCAGATCAGTGCAAGTTGGCAGGAGCTGCTCCAGGTGTCGGAGCAAGAGGTTCTCCTACAGCCCATGGTGCAGACCTTGGTGAGGCTGGATGTCCCACTGCAGCCCACGGAGGTTCATGGTGGAGCAGAGATCCACCTGCAGCTCATGGGGGACTCCACACCAGATCATCTGGATGCCTGAAGGAGGCTGTGACCCCATTGGAATCCCACACTGTAGCAGGCTCCTGGCAGGACCTGTGGTCCCATGGAGAGAGTACCCCAGGCTGGAGCACGTTTGCTGGCAGGACTTGTGACCACATGAGAGACCCCATGGAAGGGACCCACACTGGAGCAGTTTGTGAAGAACTGCAGCCTGTGGGAAGGACTGACATTGGAGAAGTTCATGGAAGACTGTCTCCTGTGGGAGGGACCTCATGCTGGAACAGGGGAAGAGTGTGAGGAGTCCTCCCTCTGAGGAGGAAGGAACGACAGAGACGTGTGATGAACCAACTGCAACCTCCATTCCCCATCTCCCTGAGCTACTGGAGGGAAGGAGGTAGAGAATTCAGGGGTGAAACTGAGCCCAGGAAGAAGGGATGGGCAGGGGGAAGGTGTTTTTAAGATTTAGTCTTTATTTCTCATTATCCTATTCTATTTTTATTGGTAATAAAGTAATTTTCCCCAAGTCAAGTCTGTTTTGCCTGTGACAGTAACTGGTGAGTGATGTCTCCCTGTCCTTATGTCAACCCACGAGCCTTTCATTTATTTTCTCTCCCCTGTACAACTGAGGAGGGGGAGTGATAGAGCAGCTTTGTTGGTTACCTGGTGTCCAGGCAGGGTCAGTGAACCACAGCCAGATGAGAGTATAAATTTATTAAGGCTAAAGCCATGTATGCAACTGTGGTCATTTCTATATATTTTAGAACAAAAATTGCCAAACTGTCATCCCCACATCATTGACAGTCTGCAAAACTGTGATAGGTGAACCGTAGCTGATTCATATAGCAATTTGAAAGAGTATGTCATTTACACAGACAACTATATTTAGTAAAATAATGATGCAGGCAGACAGCTTTGCCTGAGACCTGAAAGTTTGGGAACAATGGTTTGGGGTGTAAAACTCCAAGACTAAAAAATGACTTTTTTTAAGAGATTAAGGTTTAACTCTAACTGGACTTTTAGTCCTGAAGTTAGCCTGGATTAGAGAAGAAAGCTGGTTGAGGTGACCTCCAAAGGTCCCTTCCAAAGGAAATCTTTCTGTGGTTTGATTCTGTGAATGATCTCATGAATACAAGGGCTCTACCATATACTCTGCCAAACGCAGTGGAGTTGCACGAACACAACTGAAGGCCACATTTGTTGAGTGCCAAAATAACTGCTTCACAGCTTTAGAAAATGAAACTTATGACTACCATTAAAAAATAAAACCATAAAACTTACTTAGTCATGTGTATGCATGCAGAGCATTCCTGCTCTTGCCTGATCACTGTCACTTCCTCTCTCTATGTGAGAGATGAGCAAGGACCCCTGCTCTGACCCCAGTGGGTGTCCCACAGAGAAAAAGCATCAGCACCTGCCCATAGTTCCAGAAGGCTAAAAGATATTCCTTGAGGAACCCAACATAATGTGTGAATTACTAACTAGATCACTTTATGCATTTTTTTTTTTCATTAATAGGGAAGTTTGAAAAAGACTCAAAATTTATTGACTAAATTGTTTTTGCTTTTCTTCATGGTCATTCTCAAACTTGCAGATCTTTATGGAAGTTATCTTTTTTTGCATGTTTTCAAGCATGACCTCAAGATATTTGTATTGGGATGTTGCAATCAACCATTAGATTAATCATGTGGCTTTAAGGACCTGGTCAGTTTCTTGTGAAAAATCTTCGAAAGTGCATTTTTAACACAAGTGGATTTACCTGAAGGGTAAGGATTAAACACAGGAACTCTGGGTTCCTGCTAGTAGCTCCTGGTACTAGTGTGCAGCCTACGACTTACAAATCTTCCTATCTGAGTGCAGTGTCTGCTCTTGAATCTCATGCAGCTTGAGCATCCCAACCTGCCTGCCACCTGTTCTTCCATTAACAACTGAAGTGTTTTGTCTGTTACGTTTGAACATATGTAACTTCTCAACCCCTTTTTAATTTTTCTTTTCTTTTTAAATTTTTAACTCCTGTTCTTCAGTTGGCTAAAATAAATATCTTTCACATGGGTCTCACTAAATTGTTATTTACTCCTCTTGTAGTTCACAGCACGTTTCTAAAATCAAAACCAAATGATGTTACATTTGAAGTTATTGTAATCTCAATTAATCGGAACTGACAATAATCTCAAATGTAATTATTCAAATCTACTGTTCGTACACCACTGTCCTAATACAAGGCTACCCTTGTAAGACAGACACTTCTGGATATATTATATTATATTACCTCAAACTGGTAATAGGGAACACCAAAGTTCTGATTTTTTTTTTTTCTCTGCTGTTTTCAGCTGGTCTCTATGGCTTTCCTGTTCTCTGATAATAGCTGCTTCTTATCTTTTTTACACTTAATTTTTTTCAGGTGTAAGAATACTGCCATTGTTACTATTTTTCATTGCTCTTCAAGGTTTCATTTTTACTGTATCTAGGCTTCATGGACACTAGTTTTATTTGTTGAATTATGTTTTATGTCTTTAAAAAAAAAAAAAATTACATTCTAACTGACCTGGAAAACAGCGGCCTCACACAGTAATTCCTACATTTCATTCGGTAGCCTGCAATCCCTCATTCTGAAATTAAAATCTTTGGCTACCCTCCCAAACCACCAATCATCACCCAAAGAGCAAAAGAGCAGGCCTCTCAGATCAAGGGATGCCAGAGGATTCAAAAAGAGAGATGCAGTGCTGTGGACCCTGGTGGCCCCAGCTGTATAGACACTGACACTATTGGTTCTTCCATCCATTTTGTTTCCAAAGTGTATTGACAATATCCATTGTTTTTGCTTCTGTTTCTAGTAAAGTCATAATAATCATTCTACAGGATAGATTATTTTTAAAACTCGCAGAGTGGGAATAGAAGTATGCTGCTTTTCAGAAAAAGAAAAAATATTCAGAAAAAAGTCTGCAGCTCTTGGCCCTTCATTTGGTCATTTGTCACTCAGGAAAGTCAAGGTTGTTAAGCAGCACCAAGGGAATCATGTTCAGTGGGATGGTTTTGACTTTGTAGCCTCTTGACTCACTGACATCACACTCCTCCTGTCACTCTCAAAGGCATGAGCTGTATAAGAATTTGCTGTCTGACAGTAACATCTCTTAGATGAAAGGGTCCCATGTTAATCTTTAAAATGTCAGCCTCAGTGGCCCATATGTCCTGGTGGCTGATAGGGTTGTGATTAGCATTGGAAACAAACACTAAAACCCTTCTTTTCAACTGAGAGCAAGACTGGCGTGGTTTCCTCCCCCATGACAGTGACCTTCTCTGCTCACCAGGCATGGGCGGGAGCTGGGCTTTCTGTGGGCAGAGTACAGAAATGCATTCCCTGTGAAGAAAGTAGGGAGCAAGAAAATAATTTATCCTGAATTGCAGTTCATTTCCTGCCCAGCTCCTGGGGCAGCACTCACACATGCTACCCTTTATTTAAGAGAGACTTCAGCATTACATTAGTCCCTTATTCAGAATGGCAAGATCACAGCCAAAAGTAGTATGAGATAATAACAGGTATCACACACTGCTTGTGGTTTCATAGTATCCAAACTCTGCCAGACTAGTTGGATTATGGGCAGTTTTAAGTTAATAAAACCAATTTGTTTAAAAAGAAATTACCCATTTGGCTCTTGTTGATCATCCCGTTGGTCTTATTTTTTCAAGAGGCAGAACACATCTGCATCCAATTATTATATTAGTTGGAGTGCCTCTGCACTGCTACATTACAGTTTCTGTGCACGGCTTGAAAAATAGATAGGATGTAAACCCTTCTCTCATCCTGTTGCAAGTCAGGACAGGCTTTAATGAAGCCACAGAATCCAGGGGGTGAGGGGAAAGAGGAAGGAGCAGGATGGTGAATACTGACAGCATTCAGCTTAGCTCTTTGAGCTCAAGAAGGTTTGTTTGTTTTTGTTTGTTTTTTGTTTGTTTGTTTGTTTGTTTTATTAAAGGGAAGTCTTGCACATGGTTTCTGACATATCAAATAGATAATCTCTATTTATTTTAATGAAAGTTACTTTAGGCTTTGCATGATCATAAATAGAGCACCATTAATACAAAACACCAGTACATTAGTGGCTCTGTGCTTCAGTCCACCTCTCCTTCATCCCTCCTAATCCCTCTGTGGTAATCAGAGATACATAAATATCAATTAAAAATAAAATTAATACAATTAAACCAATGCAACAAGCTACTTTGATGATGGTTTGTATTATACTCTCTTATTTATTGTACAACCACACTCTCCAAATATCATGGCCAGGCTGAGTGTAGCAACTGCTCCAGGCTCCAGTTTAACACGAGTCAGACATTCCACAGCTGTACTAAGGGAGGAGCAGCATGACAACAGAAGAGAGTTGTAGGATGCTTTGGGCCATTTTAGACACTGTAGGATATCCAGAAGTGATCGTTCCACACTGAATCATTCCCCTGGTATTTTTAATATATTTCAGTTAATACTGGTGAAGGAGGTCAAGAATGAAACTGCCGCCATGATTACAAGCCCATTGTAGCTAAGCTATGCATTATGGGCTAAAAAATACTGTTTTGTTTTATATACCCAGTCTAGCTCCTTCAGAAGTTATCATGGAAACCAGAAAAGTAACTTCCTTCAAAGCCCAGAGAGGAGGGGTGTAAGACCATCTGTCGGCAACAGATGAACCCCAGAAAGAACAAATTTACCAGCTGTGTCACAGAAGACCAAGAGAAACACTGGCGTGCACCTAGCAGCAAGTACCAGCAGAGAGATAAAAAGAAGGTATTTTTATATGGAGATAAGTCTGAAGATGATGACTAGTGACTGCAGACAGGCTTACAATAACAAGTTTAGGCTGAAAGGTCTGACTTTTAGATGGGTGACAAGAACTCTCTCACCAAATGAGCATCACTGCACTTTAAACTATAGATACCAGAGAGGCCACACAGTTTTAACATTGTTCATTTTTTCCTTTCCCTACTTGAAAGAGGGTGATATGAAAGGATGTAACTTTGCAGGGCTCTGGCATGAGGCAGCTGGACCAGCTGTGCTCCACAGAGGCTCGTGTTCTCCAGGGCTGGCTGCCTGGAAAGACGCCACTGCAGGAAGCTGATATCTGCCAGGCTCCTCACCTCTGAACAGTCACTGAACACGAAAAACAAAACTGAAATCTTGTTCCTTTTGGTTAGATGAATTTTGTGATAGGTGTCAGGAAATGTCTGAAACGTAAACTGTTGTCCTTTCTTTTCTTATCGTTTTCATAATGAACTTTAGCAGACAGGGATATTTAAATATTTTTATAATTTCTTTTATTTCTTTCAGTTCCCACAGATATTCAAACAGAAACAGGGCCAACATTTCAAACAAATCTTCCTGTTCTTTACGTGACACCTGAAATGCATTAAGTTGTGTAAAGTAGCTCATGTTTAACTCTGTATCTAAGCAGATTTTGCTAAGTGTTGGGTCATGCATGCCAGAGTTTATCAAATGCTGTGGTTTATTTCTTCCTATATTAAATCAGTCTGGGAAGACTGAATACAAGAAGAGTAAACTGATTTTCATGACCTGCGGTAGGTATTTCCACAGGAATCCACCTACCTTATGTCTCTGGATTCATCTAATGAATTCTAAAATTGAAAACCCATTAAGTAAAACAGGAAAGAAAGAATATTGGCAATGAAAAGCCGATAAAGGAACATTTCAGTTGTTGGTTAAAAATAGCACCTGCCTCAGTCAGCAGTTATTTGTTTGATGGGAGAAATGGATAGAGCAAGAGCCAAAAGGAGAATTTTTCCAAGGCTAAAATATAATTATACACTCAGTTTTTACTGTAAGAAAATGAAGTTTTGCCGTGTGCACCCAAATTGTGCCTATACAGAATGGACAATGTAGGCCAAGGCAAGAGAGAAGGACAGGGATAGCAGTAAGCCATGGCACTGAATCACAACAGGTGTTGTCACACTGTTTTACAGTTTCTTCTAAATGTTGTTACTTTCTCCAGGCCTAGGAAACTGGAAGGTCTAACCACTCTGTTCAGAGACCTTGAGGAGGGTAGTGGCTTCCTCTCTGCCCACTTAGGAGACAACAAGGAGTAATAGGCAGTACTAGGATTATAGTCAGGTCCCTTGGTCTCTAAGAAATGTAGGGTAAAAAGAATACAAACATCTTCTTTACCTTTCTGTACCTCAGTGGCTCCCTTTCAAGTAACTATAGGAGAAATGAAGGTGCAGAAGAACCATCGTTTCATATCTACAGCCCTGTGGTACATAGGTGTGATCAAATTCCAATATTATCTCCCAAATCTAGAGAAAATCTATCATCTTGTTTTATTAATAAAACACACATAATGACGATAAATAAAAATAAACAAACAAGTGAATAAAACCAAAATTATCTTTCAGAATTTTATTTTATTCTACAAAATTTCATTTTCTAGCCTTCCTTCTTAATCCCAGGAAAATGCATTGTGTTTTGTTTTGGTTTTTTTTAACTGTGGGGCAGGACATTAATATAAAATTGTGGTTTGCAGTTCTACATTTAAAATTTAATATCTTAAAAATATACTATCTTTCTGCTGTTGAATCCTTCCTAACTTCAGAGAAATCCATCTTATGAGAATGAATGATTTTAATTAGTTTTAATAGTCCTGGAATTTGTACATAGGTTTATTAATAGTATATAGAGATTGTACTGAAATTCTCTGAGCATAAAAGTAAAATTAGGAAGTACAAACCAGAGGTTAAAAATAAGTTAAATGTGCTCTTGTAGAGGACCAACTTGTTTTCTGTTAGCACCAATGATTTTTCAAATATGAGCATTTTCCTATCGGTTGAACCATCTGAAAAATGCATGAGATTTTACAGCAAGACAGTGCACTGATTTTCTTACCCAGTGGTCATCTGATGGAAAAAAATTGTAATGATAACCCACCATTGACCAAAACACATACCCTTAGTAGTGGAAAGGAAAAAAAAAAACCAACAACAAAACCCGTCCAAGCTGGGCGGGTACAGGAAAGGAAGGCCTATTTGACCTGGTCAAATACCTTCTTGATATCTAAGAACCAGATCAGTGACTTTAACTGCATCAAGGTGGACAAATGGATTTCATTACATTTTGCTTTCATCATTATCAGAAAAGTTTCACCCTTTAATAAAAACACTGTGATCTTATTTTATTATTTCCAGAAACTATTCCTTTTCTAGTGGCCAAATTTAGGGGCAGAATGTGAAATCTGCTTTTAAGTGAAAAAGTTGGCTAGCATATCTAGCTGCACAAAATGTTTGTAATGTTCACATATATCCTGGGCTGCCTATCTGCTCTCTAGAATATGTTTGTATTATTTGTCTGTTTTATCTTTTCCTACAGATGCGTCAAGTGGCGGAGCATTATTACATTCTGAAAAAAGGATCTTTAGGAAATGCAGTCAATATAACATGACTTTGAGGTCTATTCTAGTTTTTAATCCTGGAGGATATTGTTTAAAATATGGACTCTTATTAATTAAAAATAAAATAAAATAAAATAAAATAAAATAAAATAAAATAAAATAAAATAAAATAAAATAAAATAAAATAAAATAAAATAAAATAAAACAAAACAAAACAAAACAAAACAAAACAAAACAAAAACAACAAAAACCCCGCAAACAAACAAATTAGCTTTTTCAGATTAAGTGACTAGTGGTTATTTTCTTTCCTGGTGACTACTGTATCTGATGGTAGAGAATCTGAGGAGACCATCCATATAGGTCTACTCTTTAGCAGGGTTGTTGGAATTATTGTTGTTGTTGTTATTGTGGTGGTGTTATCAACAAGGATTATAATCCAAGGCTCCCTAACAAGTGCAAGCACTAAAGAATCTTACGGTTATTTGCACATTTCCTGAATTTACTATTGTTTGGCCCAAAGTAGCACTGAACAAACTTTCTCTCATAGTCCAGTAATTACAGCAGTCTCTTAGAAAACAAAAAATATGGCTTAAAATCATTGCTCTACAAAAGACTTGAATGTGAGTCTCCAGGCGGGTATTTTAAACACTGTAGCTGGCAGGGAGCAGTTCCATCTCATTCTTCTTTCAGTGTTGAGCATAAGTTATGGGGGTTAATTGCCTGTTGCCAAAGACTCTGAAACCAAACAGACACCAGACTCTTTCCCTGTTGCTTAGAGTACTCCAAATGTTTCTTACATTTGTTTTAATGGCAAGAAGGTTAGAATAATAAAAATCCCCAGAGATGAACAAAGCTGTCTGTCCTGCTTCTGGAATATTGCAGACTGTCTCAGCTGGGCAAGAGGATGACTTAGTTCTGGTGGCTTGTAGCAACATCAGGAATTTCACATCAGGTAGCTTATAGATATAGATGTAAATATGCATGTATACATATATACTTATTTATACACTTATATATGTATTTATGTATCAGAGGAGGGAGCATTACTCTGCTAATCTGGCTGGAGAGCATTCTCCCAACATGCAGGTGTATTCTATGCCTGATTTGGATGCAGTATTCAAGCTCACTTTCCAAGACTACTGTAATTAGGTACCTTCAGTTTAGAGTGGGGCAGGGATAACTTCTATCCTATGAATCATATCACATCCTAGATGTTCTTACCGATGGCAGTGGGTTGGATGAGATGATCTTCAAAGGTCCCTTCCAATCCAAACCATTCTATGATTGATGTTATTATCCATCCATCACACAGCCTGAAATGTGAACCAGGACTAAGACAGAAAGTTTGAATCTGCTGCTAAGGTATTCACTTTCAGTAGTCCTTGCTTCACATGCCAGCTCTCTCTTACCTTTCTGACATAGCCAGTTCTCCCAGGTCGATCAAATCTGGCTTGTCAGTTCCTCACTGGGGACACACTCTTCTCATGTTGGGAACCATAGTTTCAGAATTAGGGTGGGAACTCCGGGAGGCAGCATTTTTGTCCGTGGCAACACAGAAATGAAATTCTCTTTGTGGATCCAGAGGAAAATATTCCAAAGTGAAAATGTCAATTCTTTAACTAGTTCAAACTGAAGGTCTGCCTTTGAGATGCCCTGTTATAGAACATTTTCCATCAACAAAAATAAAAAGACTACATAAAAAGGTTTTATTCCTAGTAATAGCTTTCATATAGTGCATATGTTTCTAGGCAATTTGGTCAGTGAGGAACTACTTCCAGTGTTATTATAAGATTTAATTAAATGACCATCAAGACCAGAGCAGAGGATTCCTAAACACCTTTAATCCTCTACATGGTTTTACCAGATGCCACCACTTCAGTTTTAACAGTGAGGACCATTGTGAGACTGAAAGAAGAGTTTGACAGCAAACTGATAGTTCATCACAGTTTCACAGATTGCTTTCAACCCTGTTGATAGAAGTCTTTTAATTTTCTGAAGTGCTGATACATAATGCAGCTGCCTTATTACTGAATATACCAGCAATTCTACTCATTTTCCTGAATTTCAATATTTCAGCTAGTGTTGTCCAGAAGGTTAGTGCTATACTCACTGTAAACAACAAGTGTGCTATAATTTTATGATCTATATGGGAAATGTTAGTTCCTACATGTCCATACACAAATTTACTAGCCTACATCCTTGCATGCCTTTGAGTTTTACTGGAGAAAGTATTTTGTCTCTGAGTGAACAAGTCAGGAAGAAAAGATGGTGCTTACAGTTTCAGATACCATTATAGTCAGTTTTCCAAAGAAGAATAAAGTCCCAAAAGATCACACCAGCTTCAGGATTATATTTTTGTACTACTGGGATATTGCTTTGTGGGATAATGATTGCTGCTAATAACAAACCAGTGTTCCTTCTCAGCATTTAGTGATTCTTCAAAAGCATCTAGGAAAAAGCACAGGGAATACATTTGCCATTTTTGAAGCTGATGCATAAAATCAAAACTTTTGTGGTGATAGTTCTTTCTTTTCACACATATTCTTGTCTCCAAAACAGTTTAAAAAGCACCTTGTAATTCTTCCAATGAACTCACTAATCCCAGCAAATGCCTGAGCTATTCAACCAGCTCCAAAGTCACTCATGTTTTTAATTATCCTTTCCACAACTTGCTTCAGCTCAAAAAGGGAGACACACAGGAAAAGGACATCATCTATCATTCATCTGTCAATATAAATTATGTGTGTATTCACCATAGCAAGGAACTATTAAATATATTAAACACTGCAACCTTCAAAAGTAACTGACAGAATCATCTTGTCAACAAAATTCTGAAATTGACTTTTTACATTAGGGGACCTTCTACAGCAAAAGTTTCTCCTTTGAATACTCTGCATTGGTTTTCCATCCTGTAACCCACAACAGTGTTACTTAGGTGCACAGGTACTTGTGCGTTTTACTCTTGCCTTCATATTATTTAACTGGGAAACAGTTTCCCTTTCCAAGGCTAATGGATAACTGCAAGTTCCTCATTCAGACTACCTGGTGTTTTCTGACTTGCTGTTATCTAGTAGTGCTGATTTGCTTTTGCTTTCATGGTAAGCCTTGTGTCTTTATCTGTTATATATCAGCATTAGGATCCAATCCTCCAGGAATTATGAAGTTTAGTGACAGATTTAGGAGAGTGCTTAAGTCCTTGCCTAACTTTAAGCTCATTATTTCTAAGCATTCAAGTGCTTAGTAGCAGACATACATTCAAGAACTCTACTGATTCTTGGTGATAAAGCCTACAACACTTAGGGGCTAAGGTGACTGCAGGAGCTTTAGCTTCATCAGGGCCATGGAAAAGAGCTCTAGAACAACAGCGTCAGATTTCTGTTCTGGATTCTGCCCAAAGTTACCCTCGATAATGTGTGACACCTCTGTTTCCCCATCCTTTAAGGACTTCTAAAATTATATATACATATATATTAAATATGTACATTGCTCATTATTGTATTTGTAATCAAAGCACTAATACACTTGATTAATCCTCTGTTGTACTGAGCAGAAACAAAAATGATTAGAAGTATATACTTTTGAGACCAAAATGAGTTGTGCCTTTCTTTTATGATCTATTATTGATAAAATGTAGTTGTTCCATATTAAAGTAAGGATTATTTGTAGACAATAAAGAATATTGCGATTATGGATAATAATTAGAACTGGCATTTTAATGTTTAAGCTGGCAGCACAAATTTGAAGTGCAGTTGTCACTAAGAAATTTAGCAGGAAGGAATGGATACATCCACTCTTAAATACTTGAAGCCATGAAATACTTTAGTCAATCTTGACTCACATACCAAATCTTGGAACATTATCTTTACACATTACAGCCAAAGTAGCAGCTGAATTTGATGTCACTCTGCTAGATAAATGAGCGGAAATTTCATTCATATTCTTTTATTTAGTGAGATTTGCTTTTCAGGAATCTAATTCAAAGAGAAGTACACAACTGAAATATGCCCTTCTTTACCACCCTGTTACTATGATTACTCTAGATTGAATTTGAACTCCAATCTTATCAAAACACCCCTAGCAGCTCCTGTTGTGATATGAACATTGAACAAAGTTACTACAGAATCATTGCATCTTGGCAGGAATAATAAAAATAAATCTGTTCTTTGTGTCATGGGTGACCTTGATATTGACCAAGGAAAATGTGCTAAGTGACTGACCAGAATATCAGTGTGCTATGTCTTGGCAATATATGAGGGACAGAAAAATATTTCTGTCTGTGTATAAGGCGTTTTTTTAACTACTTCTGAATCAGATGGGTAACATTTGTGCCAGACGGTTTGATATGTCAGCATGGATATGGCTGACAATGAAAATGCAATGCTAATAACTGTATAATGCTGGCCAAAATATTATTTAGAGGAGATAGAAGCAAGGGGAATGCTCTTTAAAAGAAGACAGAAAAGCTTTACAACTGCAATTGAACATAGAACTAGACTCAAATTCAGAAAGAAAAGCAGAACATCTGTCATATCATGATCACAAGTATTGACAAAGGAGAAGAAAGTGGCACTGTATAGTATTCAAGGTACACATTTGGCTTGGTTTCATGTAAAAAAACCCCAAAACATTAGGCTAGTATCGACAGCAAGAGGAAAATGAACTTTGCTGTTTCAAATGTTGTTCTCAGATCACTCTCCCACATTGTATACTGCATTATTTTCTTCCTATTTGATCTTGATTCAGCTTCTATTAAAGATAACACAAACCAATAAAAACTGGATCAGGCTGGGATGGATAGCAGGGTGTTATTAGCACTAAATTTCCTCCTTCATTTGCAGCTCCCATCATTTGTATACTGAATATTTCCTTGTTGCTTTGTAATTTGAGGGCCCTCATCTGTTAATTTGCTCCCCAGATGCTGTTTCAGAATGTTATTGCTGTTACACGCAGTCTGTCATTTCAGAGATGCTCAGACTTCATTTTGGCGTCTAAGGAGATGGAGTAGCCTCTGGAAGCTGTGGACATTCACAAACAGAAGAGATCCTGAAGGCAGGGAGCATGGTTTCTGGGCAAGCTGGCGACTGTCAAAGGATGTGGTTTTGTGGATGGAAAAGAAGCTGGATGAAGCTTAGGAGATGGTCCTTCATAAAGAGCTCTGACAAAATCCATAGCCATGGCTATTGATAGTGCTCTAGTTTTAACACTGTTGCAAACTTAAGCACAGTGATGCCGGTTTTGTACCAAAGGAATTGTTTAGTAAAAAAGAGGTAGTAGTAGCAAAGGAATCCTTTCATGAAATAATGAATAGAATAAGTTGGTGAAAAAATATTTCTGAAAAAAAGTGAGGCTTTCTGGGATCTCAGAAAGCTTAATAAAATCCCTGTTTGAACTTTGTATTGCAATAGAAGCATCAAGTAAAATGAATCCTATGCAGAAACCTCAACAGAGCTTAAAAAATAGAAAACTCCCAGATGTCTAAAAATGCTGAATCAAAAGTAAGCTAGCTCTTTCAACAAGAGGATAACTTCCCTGAGCCTTGTTTTAAGCAATAAACACGCACTTCTCCCCTCCATTCCCTTTTTTATATGCTAAAGCTGACTAGCTATCTTTAAAATCTGTTTGAAATCTTCAGTTTCAATAACAGAGCAATGTATGTTCTTCATAGAAGACATGGCAATTTAAAAATAAATGAAAGCAGTAAAAAATGAACAGCATTTGTAATGTCCACCTTTGGCCATTCACATTAAATTGCATGGATGTGTATTAGAATCAATTAAATGAAGGCATGCCTTCCTTCCAACACGCAAAAGAATTAGGTAATACATTAAAAGTAGATAACCTTGTTTGCCTCCCACTCAACCTTTCTTCATCATTCTTAATAGCAAACATCTAGCTATTGATTAGTTCATTTTAAATGCTACTAAGGTAAATGCCACACTACTTTGAACTGATGAAAGAATTGAACAAAGACGAATCATAGTAATTGCAGCATGTTGAGGAATGTAGATCACAAGAACTGAATAATAAAAAAAAATGCTTAATGTAACCTTTACTTTCATGTAAAATCTTACAAAAGAAAGAAAATGCATGTTAGGGCAGTCAGAGAAATTTAACTTAACTCAAGGCAGATCCCTCTCACCTCCTTCATTCTGCCTTTGTAGTAAGGACGGTGACTTCATTCTAAATCAATACATTTTCTCAAGCAACATGATTCCATCATAAATCATCATTTGCACAACGTGTTTCTGCTAATAAATCTGCAGCTAGAAGAGATAAAGAGGAAACTGGTTAACAATAAACTGTGCTGTTAAACTAGGGCAGAAACAATATAAAACACAAGGTTATTATTGACACCTGTATCTACAATACGCTCACTATGTCAGCTGTTGTGGAATTAAATATACTTTATCCTACAAATAGCTGTCTATAAAATTCAAGTTGATGCTCAAGTTAATGAAAATGCTGAACCCAAACTATTCATGAAGAGATGAGGTTTATAATGTATATAATTTAGCAGCAAACCTGGCCAACTGCATTTCGAGCAGATTTTTCAACAGCTTCTCATAGCAAGGCAAAATTTGACACAAATACATATTTTTGTGGCTTGGATGTAAACCTAAGGAACTGATTACCCGATAGACTAAAAATTTCCTTTGAAACCTCAAATACATGCTCAATGTAATCAGTTACAAAGCTAAAAACACTAAAGTGGGTTAAAAAAAAAGCTGGTGATAGTATAAACTACTGATAACCCATGGAACCTGGAAATTTGGGGGTTATGCATTTCTATGTGGGCCAGAAGCAGTGCTTTTAAATGTGTTTATATATTTACATTTTTTTGCTCTGAAATAAAGCATCTAAAATAAAGTCACTAAATCACAATTTAGGAAAGTATTTTAAAAAATACAACTGAAAATTATCTTCCATTGTTTTTTAGTGAACTCCTAATTGCTGGCAAGAATATGTTAAAATCAGTGTCATTGGACAGGATGGCTCAGAAACCCAGAAAATGGGAAGAAGTAGGTACAAGTCCTTAGACTACACTACCTTCTCTTTGCCTTTGAAAACATGCCTTGTGGGCTAATGTGTCCCAAAAAACTTCACTCCATACCTCCTCTCCAAAATAAACTCCTTCTCTGACACCTTCCTTCCTGATTACTACCACCCTCACACACTTTTCTGCTTCATAAACTATGAGCAAAATTATGCATTACTGATGTACTCTAAAACAGAAAATGTAACTTCCAAATAAATGGGCTTGTTTTCCAACAAGTTCAGCATATTTTAACCCTAAATTAGTAAAGCCATTTATTCATTTGAATAAAGACTTGGGAGGTTATGATTTATTTAAATCTTGGAAAATGTCTTCTGTCTTGGTCTCTTGATATGTCAGTTATAAAACAGTACACATTATAAAGTGGGTGTAGCTTAAGAAAATACCAGATTCTGGCAAATTTATCTATGTACGGGAATGGCATTACACAAGTAAACACAATGTTTTCAGTTTTCTTCATTAAGACTTCTATAGTAGTCAGCAGAGTTCCTAGATTTAGTTATTAGTGTTAACATATCTATTCAGTACATTTCTGTTTTGTTCAAACATTAGGGAAACTCTGGTACTTTTGTGTCTACTGCCACCGTGTCTGTCTGAAAAATCCCTGTGTCAAGGAAATTCTGTGCAGCCTCTACAAACAGTTTATTTTTCCTTATTCAGGAATCAAACATCAGAAGTCCAGTCCTGGGCCAAATATTGTCCTCACTTGATAAATTTGTTAATCACCTCTCACATCTTGTTGATTCAGTGTCAATCAAATGGAAAACTACTGCTCATACACTTACAGCCGAATTGTAGCTCTAAGCGTACGCATAAGTGCTTTTTTGGATAGATGCCAGAGTTGCTTGGGTCCTTGCCACATCAGGCCCCTTGTGAATACATTTTTCTCACATGAGCCATATTTTCAGGACCAGACTTGCATTTTTCAGCACACTGACAGCTATGTGACTCAGGACTCAGGTGAGTAGGGTGTCTCCTGTGTCGAGCACATTTGACTTCCTCCTGTGCACAGTGTTGAGACATGACCTACAGATATTTCAGGATTCAAAGGTCAGTAAGACTGGAGAATCTATCTTCAAGCAAATATGTTCCCACTAAATATCCCACAGGTATAAAAGAAAATGTCTTTGTGAACTTAGAGGAAGAAGCTGGACATGGAGCTATTGAAATTAAAAAAAAAAAAAAAAAAGTGCAAAAAGTGCTTTGAATAATAATTTTAAAATTGCCTGGGTAACAAAATTTATTAGTCTAATGTTGGGTTAAATCTTATCCCTATAGTCAGACTATCCTACTGTGCCTGTTTTGGCAATAAATTGCCTATTTATCAATTATCTTCAGCCTTACAGGCTTTGCCTCATGTTTTCTAACTATTTTTAAATATCTGGAAGCCTTGGCTGAGCTTCTGAGGAAATGAGCCCAGATCACTTCCACACCTTATGTGCAGTGGGACAGTACTGGAGTCCTTGTTCACATGGTTTTCAGGCACCAGCAAGTATGATATACCACAAAGTTGATCTGTACATGCTTCTAAGAGATACTCGAGACACATTGGACTGATTTAGTGCCATGCCCAAACATTTAGTCATGTCAGATATCACCAGCCCTATATGTTTTGGGAATTGCATTTATGGGCAATGCTGTGTAAATCTTCAGAAATAATGGAAGGGACAACCAAATTTCAGGTTTCAGATCTAACCCCTGTGGAAAGGGTCTTTGAGCTTCTGGTGAAATAGTCTTTCATGTGTATATTTCTTCAATGCAATCTGCAAACTTAAGTCTGTTTTATATGGACAAAGCTTGGGGGATTGCCCTAGGTTCTAAATCCTAGACAACAGGTGATACAAGACATCCATTCTGTTGGTGGAAGGAGAAGAGCCCAAGTTAGTCTCCACCTGAGACATGAATATGCTACTCTCTTGGAGGGAAGGCTCATATGACATGAAAAAATGCAGAATATATGGCTTTGGGGTTTGAATGATTACCAAAGAAAAATAATATTAACATCTTGAAAAATATTCCCCTTTCAGTATGCCAAATTTTTAGTCAAAATGGTATATTCTGTAAAATACTTACACTACTTTCTTTCAGTTGAGGGAGTGATGGTTTACTAATAATACATTAATTAAGAAACAGGAATACCATGCAATAACTTGTGGAAACAGCACTTATTTTTAGGAAAAGGTCAATATAACTAAGGCAGTAGTATTTTATACAGTTTAGGAAGATAATTTTATACAAATATTGATTGTAATATTCTTGTAAAATAAAAAGTGCATATTAAGTTGTTTTGCCTACTAATAAGTAGATTGTTTCAAGCTAAATTACTTCAGTGTGCTTTGGATTCATAGGATTCTCTGTTTATTTTGCTTTCTCGTGAAGAGTTAACAATACTAGCATTATCTAGCAGCAGTTCCAATACATATTCTTTCTAGTAGAACAGTATCGTGAAGGCAAAGAGCACTGGAGGGCCCTGGAGCTTAGAAAAATAACAACTCACAATAATTTATTTTTTTGTTTATTTATAAAATTTTAATTTTAATCACAGTGATGTAGAAAATGGTATGTGTGTATATATATATATGTATGTATATATATACATATATGTGTATATATATATACATGTATAGATATATGTGCGTATATATATACATATGCGCACACATATATATGGTATGTATATATATATATACATGATTGAAAAGAGGACCAGAATACAGAATATTTCATTTTCAGAATTGCAAAATATTCATTAGCTTGAATGTGCAGTTGTAATGGTACAAAACATACATATGTACTGTAAAGGCACTAATACATTTATGGAGTCTACTGTATGTAATTGTTGCTTCAGACCTCACCCAGATATGCAATGGTGACACTTTCTTCCCACAGAGGTAAGTGCAGCTCCGATGCCAATGAGCGGAAGGCAGAACTGCTTGGCTCTGTCACACGCCATACAGTAAATGTGCCACTTCAAAGCTCACCTAAGTCACCTTCTTCACTAAACCTGTATCTTTACTGTCTGCTGAAACTAGTGGTTAACAGACTGTGAAGTCTGGGAGTGAAGACCTGCTGTCAAGTTATTTAGTGAAAAAAGGTTTAAGGCACAGTACTAGCATGTGTTAGGTAACAGTAAGCCTGAGCTCTGATCCCATGCCCTCCATACCAGGAAACCAGCATTCCTTCACAACTGTAGGTAGCACATTTGGCAGGGTAGCAGCGAGCTGACTGGACATGAATTGCGCAAACCCTCTTACTGGTCATCCTTCATCAGGGCAGAAGCAAATTGGGAAGATAACATGGCAAAGTCTGTCACGTTTCCAACTCTGATCTGTAGAGGAACTTGCCCTATCAGCCATGTCAACCGGGCAACCCTTCTGAACACCTGATCTGAAATTTTTATTTGATCCTTGATGATTTTTCATCTGATCTTTGACAAAAATGGTCATACACATTATTAATCAAGATAGAGTGGGTTTTTTTTAAGTGTGAAAATAAAATTATATTTGAAACATCTAATAAATTTTTTAGCATTTTCAGGAAGTCCCTTTTGCCCTGTTCATCCCTTGAATCAAAATTGCTTTCCAGGAACTCTCTGCTTTACTGGCAATGACATCCCACATACTTTTAATCAACTTCCAAGGTAAAAGCCGAAGTAGAACAAGGCTTCAAAAAGCATGAATTAAATATTATGAATTTATTTATATTAGCTGTAGATCTGCTAAATGAAATAGAAAAAAAATGTTCATTTCTGTCTTAGCAGGAGAGGAAAAGCTAAGAAAACATAGGATTTAACAGTGCTCTTTTGACAGAATGAAATATACGCTAATTTCTCTGAGTTTTTATGAATTTTTCATTGATATGCTGGAGTTTTTATAGGTATTTTCTTCTCTTACCTCTTGTACTGGATAGTGATATGCAGTATAGAGCCTCATTCAATAAGCCAGTGATTCAATAGTATTGAGATTTATTTTGAAATCACATTAGATTAGGCACAAATTCTAGTTCATTGTATAGCTTCTTATTTTTGACTGTCTCTTCCCTTCTTTGACAGCATTGTTATACAGGAGGCTTTCCCAAAAATTTCTATCCAGTTTCATGCAGATTATCTATAACAAAGGAGCTTCCCTGACAGGTGCTGGCCCTCCATCCTATTCAGAAAGTTATTTTTCTCGTTCTGATATAACACATCCATAGAGAGGGGTCTGAACTGCAATGATGAATCCAAACACTCCCTAGTTTGGGGTGAGTTTGGATCCAAACCAAGATTTGCAGCTGGGACCCATCTGTAGCTCTAACACAATATTGAACAAGTCTGCAGTGGTGTAAATTGGCACAGTTTCACGGACTTCAAAGGACGCGTGCCAGTTTGCAGGAGCAGAGGGTATGGATAATCTTACCTCTGTGAAGAAAGAAATGAAAGACAGTCAGGAAAACAAAGTAGATAGAGGAAATATGAAAATCCAAATCAAACCAAAAACAAAAGCAGGCCTTGAATGTTAGAAGGCCTAGAGTGATGCAGAGATATGTAAATGTTTGGGATATATTTGTGGTTTATAAGGGCTTGGCCTTCCCTTCTCCATTGCATTTTATGCCAAGGGATCTTCAAAAAGCAAAGAACTCATCATTTGTCCTACTAAATTTCCCACATTATTACTTTAACTATCATCTTTCTTTAAACAAAAAAAGCTGCTTTGAGAATTGGCCAATAGCATTCCCTCTCCAGATTAATAATTGGGACACTTCTTCAGTCTCAGAGCTGGAGTGCATGCTAATGCTGACTGTGGTCCCCTCTGGAGGAAAGGCACCACAACATTTAGCTATTTTTATCCTTCTAGCAGTTTTGAAAATGTTAACTAAATTCCTATAAAATTCTTATAAAGAACATGAATTATCTTACCCACATTTTTATAGTCACTCTTTTGTCATCACTGAATTACATTTTGCATTCCATGGGCTTGAATCTGCATACACATTTTTGTGGTTGCAGATGGATAAGTTTAATTATTTGTTTTTAAAGTCCTGTTTTTAGATTTGGAATGTTAAAAAAAAAAAATATTTACAGGAATTTTGTTTACTCTGCAACAGAATGAAATCTTTATAACGATAAAGGAAACTGTGTACAATTTTCACGGGTGCTATTTTGCCATGTTACTTATAATGTGTTGTTTGAAATGAATAAGCATGCTATGGTTGTCCCACTCATCTCTTAGGACATGCTTGGATACAAATACTTCATTTCTGTGGGAGTCTTTAGTAAAATTTGTTAATATAAAGGAAGTCGATTTAATATAAACAAGCCTCTTTCTAGTTTTTACAGTCTTTTTAAAGCCCTACTGTATAAGATTTTAGTTATCTCTTGAATCTTTTCTCCTAGATTGCCAATTTTAATTTCAATGAAAAATAAGAAAAAATAAGAAAACCTAAAACCCCTCAAAAAGCTTTGGAGTCCCATTAAACCAATAAGGAAGGGACATAAAGTACAAATATAAACAGTAACTATATTAAGCCTGACAGATCCTTTTTTTTTTTCCTAAGTTTTTTTTTTTAGACATTTGCTGAATTTGTGCTCTCTTATTTCCTCAGTTAAACACCCCTTGCTTGGTTCTTTACATGACTTCTGCCTTGAACACTGCACTCATCTGCCATCCCCCTGCCTGGACCATTGCACATGCTCTGCACCACAGTGAAGTTCACATGCAGCAGGGATGCCTTGGAAAACACTCACACCTGCTGCTCAAACAGCGTTGGTCCTGGTTAGGTCCCAAAGCACACCTTCCACACACTTGTTTTCTTCAGGGGTGAAGCCACCATGAGAATGCAGCCACATATTTGAAAGAAAATAATGAAAACAGCGAAGTGATCCATGGTTAGATGCCTGTTTTAAGAGGAGGAAGAGGTTGAGAGCTGTAATTGTCTAGAGAATAATTTGAAGCTAGACCTGGGTTAAAGGTTTCATCCAAGCACTGTTCAGACACAATGATATTTAGAAGATGATTGCTGCTGGGAGATCACAACTGAGCTGGCAAGTGTGTTAGTGAGCACCAGTGAAAGCAGGAAAAACAAGCATCTCCTGCTCAAATCAGTCAGTTATAACCTTTTCTTTGTCATGAAACTGCCAGTTGATCTAATTAGGTAGAGACAATGTAAATGCAAAGCTGGAACCATAGATCTATAACAATATATGCCATTGCCTATATGTCATTTCTGCTGTCTTTATAAGAGCTTGATCTGAACCATTAATGCCTTAGCGAGGACTAGTTCACACACAGAGGAAGAAAGCATGCTTATGCATATTAAAATGTCATTTTGCTGTGAATAAAATGTAAACAAAACATAATAAATTATGCTTTCTTGCTCTACAATAGCTGTTAAAAAAAAAAAGTAAACAAACAAACAAACAAACAAACCCCAGCCACATTTAATGTTGAACTATTGAACTGTTTCCCAAACACTCCTTGAAATGTGAAGACTCCTTCAGCTGTTCTCTTAAGTGCATCCAGTCTGGCAACATAGATAACCTCTGTGCACCTGCTCAAAGCTTTGCTTTTCAGGTTACATTTTTCAGCCTACTTTCCTGTGTATGTGTCTGGAGTGGTGTGCAATGTAAATGTGTGTGCTTGAAAGAGGGCTCCAGGCAGCAGTCTTGTGACACAGGTCTACCTTAAACTGGTAGGAAAAATGAGTGTTACTTCATTTGTGGCATGAACAAAACTGGATACGGTGCTGTAACACAGGCCATGGAGTCCAGGCTGGGTAGGGAAAGATAAACTGGATTTTTTCCCTCGTTGTGTACCATGTAGACAGTTTTTCAGCAAGGTCTTGATACACACACACACAAAAGACTGGAGAGATACAGCATCCAAATACATTTCAGGTGCCAATTCTGTTTGAAAAACAAAAGAATTTTAGATTCCCAAAGACACTTAGACATCTAGTTGCCACTTTATCTATCGTTAAATTGCAGTCCCTTAGAAACTCTCATATAATCCTGCCTACAATCACATAAGCACTAGCCTACAGTGTATTCTGGAAGCAAAACTCTCACACTGCTCTATTAAGGTTGTTCCAGTTTGTGTACCAGGAGGAAGCATCCCCTGGCCTGCTGGATGTTTAGGTGAATTTATCTTGAGGATTCTTTGTATCTGGGACTAACAGTGCAGTGATAAGCATGTAAGAAGCCAGTAAGTGAAATGCATGGTTTTGTAAGAATGCAGTCCCTGCCCCTGAAGAAAATGGGACTGCCCTGTTGAAGGAAATGCGTTGTTCTGGAAGGCTACTGGATGCACTGAGAGTACAAGCATGTAAATATTATTATTTTCAGTAAATTTTCGAGCTAAAACAGAAGTGGTGCCACATAAGTGGTACTGTGTTAAGAAAGAGGAAAAAGTGATGTGGCTGCAGGACTTCTTAGAGACCTAATGGAAATGCAGGGTTTAAGAAAACAAGTATTGAGGAAAAAAAAATCTAAGTAACCATGTAAAGATAGATGATAAATGATTGCTAGATAGATAGATGCATAAATTTAGATCTATAAATCTGTTAATTTAATGTATGTTTAATGTATGCAGCCTGCCTTTGAAAGGCAGCTTTCTCCTTAGAAAATGTATGTGGCACAGCTACTTTGTTTTTATCTCAGTTAACCATGTGATATTGTGATTAACTGTGTAATAGTATGTTACATGAGAAACTTTTAGTTAAATTAGAGAAAACAGTGACCACTGGCAGGACAAAGGCATTAGAAGGGACCAGCCAAGTTTTAGTGCTGCCATAAGACCTAAGCATTAACTGCAGAGAGGTTCCTACTGCTCTTCCCAGATGTGGATTCTTGTCCCTGATTTTGAGTGCATTTTTTAATGTCCTTGGTAAAAAGTAGTCAGTGTGGTGCTGATATTTCCTAGTGATACAGTGTTGGGAGGGAATATGACTCTAAAGGATGGCTGGGAAGAAACACACAGGAAGAACTGTGTGACGTTGTAGGCTGAAGTAATTGAAATTCAATACTACAAAATGCAAGGTCATGTACTTACGGACTAATAACAAAAGCCTCTGCTACAGGCTAAGAGTTCATTTGTTAGAAATGACCGAGGAAGAGAAAACCCTGGGTATATTAGCAAGTCACAGGATAACTATTAACTATCAAAGTAAAGCTGTTGCAAGAAGCCCAGTGTTAGCAGGAGCAATATTTCTAGTACAGATAAGGGAAAACTAGCACTATTGAACAAATGGAGATATGGTCTCTAAGAGATAAGCTATAACCAAAATTCAGGCACATAATGCCATGATAGGGAGAAGAGCTCATGGCTACCTGCAATGGGGAGTGGTGAGCAGGTTCATGCAGGAGGGAACTGGCTTCAGACAGTGTCCATACAAAAAAGCAGTACCAGATGTAACTTCAGGTTAAAATTCAAATATACTTAAAATCAGTAGAGCAGTGAAGCACTCAATTTCTGTCAGTAGCAGAATCTGCTGAGATGGAACTTGACCAAATAATGGAAAGAGTTATGTAATATGTGTATATAAGGTCATTTGTAATATGAGGAACCAGGAGCTGATAACCCTGCAAGTCTTTTCCAGCCTTCAGCTCAGAAGGATTTCTTTTTTCTGCATTCCTCATGAAACCTGCAGTAGCTGCCTTCCCTTCCTGTGCTCCCGAGACAGGACACACTGAGAAGCCGTGTTGGTGTAACATGACGCAGAGCTCCATGGCTCTGTGCCCAGCGCTCTCTCAGGACAGCCCCGCCACTCGTCTGCAGTGGTTGCAGCCAGAAGGCTCCGTGCCACGGAGGCACAGACTCCTGCTGCGGTGGGGAGGGAGAAGTCCTGACACTGGAGGAATCCTCTGCACATGGGATGCAGATGGGGAACATTCACTTCTGCAAAGTGCTTGCAGAAGTGTGAATCAGATCTCTCTGCTGGCTATTTCACATAAATACTTAGTTTTCAAGTAATTTATACCATCAAAATAATTGCAATTTTATATTAACCCGATTCTGGTCTCTGGTCACAATATTTTCAGAGCAACACTTTAGTGCTGTTTTCCTTCTTCATATTTACTGCTGTATGTATATATGCACACTTTTTTTCATTTTACTACAAGAAGCTCAACTGAAATGTTCTTAGTCTATAAGATTTGACATGTTGTTGAAGATATTTAATTTATTGCAAAATGATAAGTATTCATTCTAGGCTGGGCATGAGTATGAAGATCCAATTTGCTTGAGTAAGTCATTAGATTTCATGGGATTAAATGTATAAGGAAGTACTGGTTGCAGTAGGTGAGGGTTTTAAATTTGAAGTCATGATGTAAACTCTGACAGACATCTGCAAAATAGAAGTGATTCCTCTGATACAGGATAGTTTTAGATACCAAACACTGTGAAACATGAAAGTACAGCCAAGGCATTTAGTGTAAGGTATGGTTTATATGCCTCCAAAGTCAGTTTGTTAGGAAGTGACTGTGTGGGATTAGTGAAAGGATATAGAACATTTTAGCTGTAGGTCAGTAGTTCAAATCCTCTCCAGGGTAGAAGTGAATAAGGACCTAAAGTGCTGGAATTGATGGAGTTGGGGCTATGGCTGGTCTTAAAGTTATGTATGTGCTTAACAGCTTTGTTGGACTGAGGCTGGAAAGTCAATGTTATTTCTTGGCCCGTCTGAAATAAGTTGATGTCCCTGATTCAATCTCATTGTCAGGACTGAAGGATTAAACAGCAATGAAGTGCTTTTGCACATCTGGTGCTTCTCCCACTGGAGCATGGCTGAGTGACAGGCAGGGAAAAGCTGTACCTGCCTTGGGTAGAGAGGATTCCAGTCTCTAGTGCTGTAAATCTGGCACCTGTCACAAGCACTAAAGCTCACATTACATAGGACAAACCTGGAGCTTTGTTTTTTCTTAAACGTTTTCACAATTACATCTAATCAATATAATCTTTTCTTTGTTGTAGGAAGAAGTAGTAATTAACTTTCTGTCTAACACAAGAACACTCTCAAGCTGGCGTAAGTCTGAAGAAGTGGAAAAACAGTTTTGCCTAAACTAATGAGTGTCCTTTGCCAAACTCATGCAATTAGTGAGATTACAAAAAAAATCAATGTAGCATATCTTCATTTTACTACAAAGAAATACAAAGGTAGTAACAGACAGTCCAGAGAGACCCTTGTCAAGCATTTATCAAGGTAACACTTTCAGGTTTACATGAGTGGAAGTACGTACTCACTGTAGGATTAGATGGCAATGTCACAGTTTTGTGATTTGCCTCTGGAGAAGGAAAGGAGATCAAGAGCTTTTATCGTGTTCAGGTGCAAGCCACAGGAAATTAGGCTTGCTTTATAGACCATGATTTCCTGACTACACAAGCATAACTATAATTAGAAATCTTACTGAGGAGATTATATACTACAAATGTAGTTGTTTACCTCTACATCCCTGTTGCGAGATGAGTTTTCCAGTACCATTAGTTACCCTGTGTGTTTTCCCTAGCTGAAACAGGAAGAAAAAAAGTCTACTTATTATGAGACTTCATACTTCTAAAGCTATATGGTTCATGAAGCAAAATAGATGTCATAGAGCAGTAAAGAAAATTAATTTCCATATAAGAGGTGGAAAAACAGCCTATAACTTAATGAAAGTCCAGAAAACACTACCATTGCTATGGATATGCCATATATATATAGATATGTGTATGCCTTTATACTATTTTATATAGCTGTTTGACTGAAAAGTTCCTGTAGACCAATGACATTGTAACATCCCAAACTCATGTTGTCCTAGGAAGGCAAATCTAGAGATGTTAACAAACAAATGTCCCATAAAAGTCAAAGACGATATATATGTGAAATTATGCATGGGTTACAAAAAGAAAAAAAACCTGAGCACGTAGTGGATTTTAAGGTGAAGTTATTTAGTTGTGAAGCATCTGAAAAGCTTTTCAGTGACAAACAGAGATATTTTTTAGAGTTGAAGAGATAAACCGACCTCTGTAGCACCAAACTTTAGGAGAACATGCAAATCATTCACAGATAATTGAAAGGTAGAAATGCCAAAGGTACATTTCCTGTTTAAACAGTAGCTACCAAAGTTTATTGATGACCATAACACTCATGTGTTGCACCTACCACATGCAGGTATTTTCAGATTTTCATCCACTCTGTGGCATTATGTTTTGAAAATACGAAAATGTAAAGTATACTTACTGCAATGTATCTGGTCCAACAAATTAAGACAGCCTGTCAGATTCCCACGTGCTACCTTGCAAGCTTACTTAAATTCAGCTGAGACATTAGATTGGTTTAGAAACACATTGTGCATATTATTTAGACACATGCCACCAGCAATAAGACACAAGTTAAATTGACAGCTACCTTATCATGAAATGGCAAGGTGTGTGTCAGAGAGAGTCTTCAACAAATAAAATTCATTGTACAGAGTAATGATAAGATTTCCACAGAATAAAGGGTATAGTTGTATTAAAATTCTATCTGATTAGATTAATCAGTGAGTTTGAATTGAGAAGGTAAGCTCTAATAGTTTCCCTTCCTTTGATTAATGCATTGTTAGTTATTTGTCAGCTTTGGGTTTTATATTTCACAATACAGGTCTCATTGTTCACTGTAATAATTATGAGCTAATCATGATATATATAAGACAGGATTTATCTCACCTTCTTTAGTGATCTAATATCTAGATATCCACTCATGTTGCCTCAGAGTTCATTATCACTCTCTGGAGGACAATTTAGGCTATCCACTTTAGGTATCATTTTCTCACATGAAGCAACCTGAATGATGCATTTGATAGACCCCTAACTTTTAAATGGCTAAAGTGAGATGAATGCTGCCCATAGGGGCAACCTGTTCATTATTTGAAGGTGAAGGTGAGGTGACCTCTACAAAAAGAACTCATCAAAGTGGTTTAAAGAATAAGGACAAAATAAATACTGGTACCTTCCAAACCAATGTAAGTTTTACTAAAATCCTCGCTGGAGACAGGAGGTCACCCCAAGCCTCTGTATGAAATCAATACAGTTTCTATGTGCTATTTCATCAATTGGATGACCACTTGCGGAAGCCCATCATACACCCTTCATCTTTCCCAATAACAGCACCAGATGTGTGGAGGAATATGACTGTTGAATTCATTACACTATCTTGGAATCAAATTTTTGAACCCTTTTTGGCAACAACAGTTTGTAATGAACATGGAAGTTGGGGTGCATGGTGGAATTAGCAGTGGTAAGGACTGAGATCTCCCTGAGCCTCGTAGCTTTAATGTGCCCTCCATCTGTCAACAAAGCCATTACACTCATGATATTAAAACTACACAGAGGGTATACTCATCACTGCATTACGGGAAGAAAACAAGAGAACAGCATAAGCTCTTAAAGGGGGTGTTTGTAGATGACAAAGCTTCGTGCTGGACTTGATTTGGGATTTAATTGAGGGGATGTGAAAATAATGTAAATGACGCCTTGTGAACTCATAATGTTATAGGGTGAGATACATAAAAAATATGATCTGCATGTTAGTATTGCATTTTTGCTTTCTTTTGATAGCCCCCAAAGAGGTTTTGTGTGCTTCACAAGTAATAAAATTATATTCTTGCTGGTCAATACTGCAAGCTGAGAGGATCAAAAATACTGATCACTGTGATGATGTACCTGCCTATTCTCTCTGCTGGAAGAAGAACTCTTTCAGTGGTAAATTAAATGAATACAGCTGGTTTTTTTCTGGATACGACAAGGAACGCTAAAATGCTCTATAGCAATATCGTTTTAGTGTAGGTGGTAATCTTCAGGTCAACTTTTTAGCAGTTTTTAGTAGATCCACAAAATTACTTTGTCCTTGCCTTGAATTCCCAGAGGAGATTTCCAGCTGTCATACAAGCAAGTCATGGAAATACTACACATTCAGGACCTGTTTTCCTGAGAAGCCTTGAACAGAAGAATTAAAAGTTGTGTGAGCAGGACCCTTTTGTGGTGGCTTTGCATAAAGCACTGTGGAACCTATAAAAAACTATTAGGTCTTATGGCTAGGGAAATAATTCCTACTTATGAGGAAATTCATACACCAGATTCATTTTAGTGAAAATCTGAAAGTCAGTTTAAAATTTGTCTCTTTCATCCAATTGTGTCAGGAGTTTTATACCAACAGTTTTGTGTCCCATGTTAACCTGAGGTCTGAGGCATACCTATAATTATTGTATTACATGTGTTTTGTGGATATTTGTTTAAATTCTTCTCACAACTTTTTTTTTTTTTTTGGATAAAGTATGTCCAATTTGAAATAGATTAATTCTTATCTAAAACAGAAGGACAGAGATTAAAAGGGAAGGATTATCACATTATCATCACCATTAGTGGTCTTAGTCACTAGATGAAATTTGGTATCCAATAGTTTGTGTTAAGTAGAAAGAGAAATTAGTCATGAAGACAGTATTAGTTACAAAAAAAAAAAAAATAAGTACATCATACTGTTTCCTCAAGCATGACAAATCAGAACACAAATTTCAGCATTCATAGTCATTATGATTTTAGCCAGCTTCCTACTAGAAGCCCTTATCCTACATCCTATCTATGCAAGTGTGACCCTGAGGACCATGGAGCAGTGGCCATTCAAGCTGTGCCAAGCTCTGTTCCCTGACTCTCTCTGGGCATTCCTCCTTGCTTTTCAAAATCCAAACACATGTATTCATAAAGCAGATTCCTGAGCCTTCTCACATTTGCCTCCAGCCTTAACAGAGTTTGGTGTCTCCGTTTTATTCTGAGAGATTTCTATTACATCAGCTTCCTTCTTCTGTAACAGAAGCTAATGACTTTTTAAAGTTATCTTAAATGAAAGGTAGTGGTTAAACCAAATAGTTCCACTGAATTTTAATTCAGGCTATAACAATGTTTTAAGACTTTCTGAAAGTAAGTTTAAAGTTTTACAGGGCTATTAAATGTTAACCTGGCCTTTGACAGCAGCAGTGTGGTTTCATCAGCTCACACTGCGAAGAACTAAGGAAGCTGGAGGGCAGCATGAACTTCCCATTCACACTCACATCCACCAGTACTCCATTTAGGATTTAAATACTGCTTACACATTACTGTGGGATCACTGGAAACCTCAGGGAATCCCACTAGCAATCCTGCTGACCCCCAGTACCTCTTCCTCTGCTCTAAAATAACTGGCAGCAAATGTTTCCCTGTCTTTCTGATAACCTTGACAGGGTCATTACTTCTCTTCAGTGCTAAAACTCAGAATAAAAGTATTCATATCAAATTCTTAAACAGACCATTCAGTCTCATTCATATTACAACACAGTACTATGTTAACACACATAATATTGCATAAATCTGCTAACATTTTTTCAACTTGAACTGTTGAAATTAAAGCAAAGAGAGATGTATTTGGACATGGTTCATGCCAGTAGAGAATGTTCTCCTAGAATAGTTCTCTGTCAAACCCAGCTTTTAATAGAAGTGGTTGTGGAGCTCCTTCATCTAGTAGGTTGACAGATCTGGTGTTAAGTTTCATCCTGTCATGCTTACTTATAATCCTTGTGCCAAAATAAATCATTCCTTTCACTCATGGTATTTCCGTTTTGCAAATAATTGTTATCTGTTGCCATACCCATTTTAAGTCTTATTTGGTCAATTTAAATATATCTAGATTTCTTAGACTTTTTCGTTGTAAAGAAATTTTTTCATTTTCTTTTTCCCTTACATTTTATTTTTCTGAATTATTTACATTTCACCACTATCATTCTATTACAGTATTAAGTTTGCCCAAGGGTTTACACATTTTTATTAATAGCATACCTAATAGAGAGAGATCCACAAATTTTTCATATGTCAAGTAGAATGAGAACTGTTTGTATGTAACATGTATGAGAGAGATCTATATATCACAAACAATCATGGAATATAATTAAATTTTATCCTATTTCAA